>NW_020948840.1:10219623-10359318 GCF_900497805.2 Vombatus ursinus
CTCTCTCTCTCTCTCTCTCTCTCTCTCTCTCTCTCCTGCATATCTATCTATCTATATCTATATCTATATCTATATATCTATATCTATATATATATATGTGTGTGTGTGTATGTGTGTGTGTGGCTAACCTGTAGCCACAAATACTAGTACTTCTCTCAGCCCTGAAATTATAACCAGGTGCCTGATCTCCTGTAGCCAGAAGTATTAGCAGTCTTCTAGGCTGTGGAACTGTGACCCAGAACTGCTTATGGGCAATAGAGTTGTCAATTAGCACCAGATGCATTCAATGGCCACAAAAGGTCCCCTGGATGTCTTTCTGATCATTTGTCTATATATATATAGTTTGTTAAATTACTAGGTAACCATTTAGGAATTTAATGTGTATAAAATGTTACAGTGGGCACTGGAAGAAATATCAAAATATTTAAAATGTCATTTTGTTCTTAAATCAAATTTCTAAAGAAATAGACACCTTTCCAATGGTGTGAAGGAAAAGTATTCCATAATTTGTCACATGAAGACTGGGTAAACTTGAGAAGTATGGAGTTTACAGGAACCATAGAATCTAAGAGAAAGAATGTTATATAAGAGATGATACAATAATAATGATAATAATAGTAATAATACCTAATATCTAGTATTTATATAACTTTCCAAGGTCTGCAGAGCATTAACTTTTTAAATATTATTTCACTTGATCCATATAACAACACTGAGGGGAGGTCTTATTTTACTCATTTTATAGTTGTGGAAGCTGTGGCAGACAGGTTACATGCTTTACAGGCTCACACAGCCTGTATGTATCTGAAGCCAGACAAACTGAGGACTTTCTGACTATATATCCAGTACTCTCTCCCCTTCTCCACATGACTCCCTTAGTTCAACTCTGACACCATGTAAGAATCTCTTTTCTAATATCCTTGATAGGTGGTCCTCCAATTTTTTCTTTAAATACTTACAGGGAAAGTGAGCTAAGATCCAAGGAATCCTATTTGATCTTGGAACAATTCTAATTGTTAAAAAAAAAACTGAAACAATTCTAATTGTTTAAAAAAAATCTTCTTTTTCTTTAATTGTAATCACATCTTTTGGTCCTTATTTTATGCTTTGGGATTAAACAGAATCATTTTTAATCTCTTTCCCAAAGGATGGACAATTCAGTACAAAAAAATATTTGTTTAGTTCTAATTGGTGGTGGGGAGGAAGTCAAGTATTTTTTTAAGTCCTTACTATGTCCCACGCACTGTGCTAAACATTTTGTAAATATCTCATTTTATCCTCACAAAACTCTGTGAAGTAAGTACTATTATTTTCCCCATTTTACAGCTGAAGAAAATGAGGCAGACACAAGAAGTGACTTACACAGGGTCACATAGCTAGGAAGTGTCTGAAGCTGGATTTAAACTCAAGTCTCTCTGACTTCAGGCCCAGGGCTCCATCACCAGCTGCTAAGAATTAGGCTGTGGAGATTCAAGGCTGAAAATCAGATTCTTTCTACTCCCCAACAAGGAACTTACATTTACTTCTGAAGAAGACTTCACATAAAATACCTCTCCCCACCTAAGCTAAACAGTCTCACTTTCTTTAACTATTTATAATTTAGAGAATAGTTTATTTTAATCAACATATAGTATGTATATAGGTGTGCATTTATTTGTGCGTATAAATGTATAATGTGTGTAAATATGTATGTATATGTACATACACACACACACACACACCACATATATATATATGGGTTCCTATGATTCTTTCTTCATTTCCATAAAGCTAGAGATTCTCAAAACTGTGAATACATGTCCCCAGAGTTATTTCAGTACCCTTACAAGAGCACTAAAAGTAGGAGTTCAAAATTAGGGTCACTTGGGCAATAATAAGATAATCAATGATGTGATAGTATGCTTCTGGCCAGAGAGTTATGGAATAATACGATACACACTCAGGACCATCTTTGTACTTCCTGGTCTTTGAGTCCTCTAAATTCTATACTGTAGTTACTGATTTGTAACTGTTGCTATTGAAATCAAAGTAAAATGAGGCAAAGTCCTGAACATGTTTAATTTATTGGTAAGGCTAACAGTTATCAATAAAAGGGATCTCTCAGCACCTCAGCCAATCAAAAGACCACAAGGTTGGGCTTACTATCCCCTTCAAACAGTTTTGGGAAGTACAAGAGAACAAAAAACAGAAAACATCATAAATGGAAAACAATATGATTTGTTACAAAGTCAGAAGTATTATTGGTGTGGGGGACAAAATGGTGGTCTTGAAATTTTGAATATGGGCTGGCAACAATCCCTCCTTTTATCTCAGAAATTCTGAATGATTTAGTCTACCTGTAAGAATAATTAATGGTATATAGATAATAGATTTCTTCTAATCGTACAATGGCAACTGGTGTTACAGATACACACGAACACACACACACACACACACACACACACACATGAATGGAATCAATGAATAATCTTGATTCAAGCCATAAGTATGGGTAGGCCCTGTTAGCGTAACAGAAACCTGAGACCAGCCTCTTTTTGGCTTCCTTTTTACAGGAAGCCTTTCATAAACCTCTTAATTGTTACCACCCATCTATTAATTACTTCATATATATATATATATATATATATATATACACACACACACATACACACATTTCCTACATATATAATATATACTATGCATATGTATATATATGTGTGTGTGTATATGTGTGCATATGTATATATAAAGGAAATATATATGTATGTATACATATGTATGCATGTATATATATGAAATAATTAACATGACTTGCTTTGTATATATTTATTTCCATGTTTTCTCTCTTACTAGATTGTTAGCCCCTTGATAGCAGGCATCTTTTGCCTCTTTTTGTATCCCTACCAGGTTTAGCACAGGTGCTTGGCATATAGTAGGTGCTTAATAAATGTTCACTAATGATAATTGTTAGCATTTATATGGCACTTAATATGTTCCAGACATTGTGCCAAACACTTTCAAATATGTATGTTATTTGAGTCTCACAACAACTCTTGGACGTAGGTGCTATTATTAACCTCATTGTTACAGATGAGGAAAATGAAGCAGATAAATGTTAAGTGACTTGCTCAGGGTCACAATCTATAATTGCTTGAAGCCAGATGTGCATTCAGGTCTTCCTGACTCCAGCCTGGCACTCTATCCATTGCACCATCTAGTTGCTATTTGATTAATTGATAATGATGCAGTGCTTTGAAGGGTCATTGTTTCATGTTGTATATTTTTTTAATCTATATCTGGGGCTGCAAGATACAGTAAAATACATTTTTTTTCCCATTTCAAATATAATTCCTGGAATAGCTTTCCTTTTCTCTCTGTTTTTTAGGTAGCCCTTACATTTCTCTTTCCTCTTCATTGCCTACAGCTTTGCTAAGAGTATACCCAAACAGCACCATCACTCTAGCCTGAAATAATTAAGAATTTATTGTGAAATGCTACCCAGGAGGAAACACAAGGGGTAACAGGTTAAATAAATAACTTTTTTTTATTATTCTTTAAGATTAAGGTCTGCTATGTTATATACAAAAACCATTAGAAAGAATGAGTTTAAATAGCTCACTCAGAGTACTTCATACATTGGTGATAAAGCCATTAGAATCATTACTGGATCTTTAACACCAATTTTCAAAATCTTCCAAGCTAAAGGAAAAAAAAAGTCAGCCCAACTTTTAGTTTAAAAACAAAGGAAAATGTGGTTTAGGAGCAAGGAATTGGAGACAAAAAAAAATTTATGTTACTCAAAAGTTGTGGATAAGATAAATATCCTTCACTGTGAAACATGGCAAGTATTAAATAAAATCACAGAATATGAAAGTTATTATATCCTAATAAGAAAGACAGTGGTATATTAATGTTGTGGGATTCATTCCTGAACTGGCTGTCTGTGTAAAGTGACTATTGATTTCTTACAGAAAATATAAAATTTAATATGAAACTAGAAGAAACAATAAAAATGAAAGAAAAAAAGCATAGTTTGAAAGTAAAACAAATCAAGTCTGTGCTAAGTGCTAGGAATACAAATCCAGACAGAAAGAAAAACAGTCCCTTACCTTCAAAGAGCTTACCTTCTAATGGAGGAAGACCACACATAGAAGGGATCTAAAAGCCATGGTATGTTGATTGTGGAGAAATGAGTCAGAAATGGAGTTGAGACAACAGTAAGTATGGCTTACCTAGCTATTTCATTGAATTGTGGGTTACTGGAGCCACAGGAGTGGGAGGGTCTTCAGGATAAGAAGGCTACTGAGACATGAAGAAGTCCTGAGAGTCAGGAAATGAGTTTAAATTTGAACAATTTAAACAAGTTTTTGATGCTGAAAAATGGGAAATGGATGGGGAAAGAAAGGATATTAACTCTAATTACATTAGTTTCATAAAACAACTTAACATATATAAATAATTTGCCATAAAAAGGAAACAAAATGATTATAAAAAGCATTGTCAGCAAATAATTGAAAATTTAAAAGTGATGATGTTGTCAAAACATTAAAAATAGTTAAATGGTAATACTATTTTAGAAAATAAAACTTGTAAAATTTTACTATATAAGGTAGTGGAAAATTATGAATGGTATCATCTCAGCTAAATAATATAGTGGATAGAGTGTATTTCCTGGAGTAACACCTCAGTTCAAATCTAACCTTATATGCTTATTAGCTATGTGATCCTGGGTAAGTTACTTCACCTCTATATACCTCAGTTTCTTTGTTTATAAAATGTGTACAATAATAACATCTGCCTCTCAGGCTTCTTGTTAGGCTAAAATGAGAAAATATTAGTAAATTACTTAAAATCTGAGCTTTTGGCTAGACTCTTAAGAATCTGAGAACTGGCTAGATTTTAAGAATCTGAGTATCTTAATGGAGATGAGATGGACCTTACACACAGAAAGACTGTGGGAGGTATCTAGGAGTGGCCAAATAGCTTGGGATGACTAGAAAGGTCTCAGAAACACCTGGATGGGAATAGCCAGTAAGGGGGTGAACAGAACACCTGGGACCTGGACAAAGAGAGAATGGAGTCTAGTTAGGATTAGGGGTGGGAAATGACTTGGGGTCATCTGGAGGTAATAGAAAACAGAGGGCTAGGTAACAGAATTGGGGGATTGGGTTTAGGCAATAATGAAAGGCCAGTTGATAGGATTATAGCCTCAGGTGAAAGCCAGAGATTTGGCCATGTGGGAAAGTGATGGGTTTTTCCTTTTTGGAGTCCAGATCCCATTCTCATAAGAAATGCCTTTTTTAATGCATTTTAAATGTTATCTACTATAGTTGACGATGGATATATGCTTAGGCTTTTGCTGTTTGCCATTTTTTTTTATCAGTGGCTTAAAAGGAAAAAAAATAGATGTCATGTTTAACAAATTTTCCAATTTCACAAAAATAGGAAGAATTAACATATGCAATGACCCAATCAAGATGCCAAAAGATCTCAAAAAACTTGAATGCTCTGATGAATTTAATAAGATGACATTTCATATGAGCAATTTTGAAGTCATATTTTGCTCCCCCCCAAAAAAAATCAAGTTTATAAGTACAAAATTGGCAAGTTATGACTAATCAGCAATTCATCTAAGAAAACATCTGGAAATTTTAAGGGACTGAAATGAAACTCAGTATTACTCAACAGTTTCATATGAAAGACAAGAAAATTACTGAAACCGTAAACTGTTCTGATTTGTATAGTGTTACAGATGATGGAGGTACTAATCCTACTATATTGCACTAGACAACCAGAACTAAAGCATGATGTTAGTGATGCGGTTTAGGGGTTTAAGGGTGCTGGGACCCCAAAATCATAACATGCAGGTCCTGCCCGAAAGAATTCGACCCGAGCGTTCTTTCAGCCAAAGACATATTGGGCAGACTCTTAAGGAGTCTGAACATGCATAAGCAGTGGCTAGATTTTAGGAATCTCAGCAGTGGCTAGATTATAAGAATCTGAGCATTTTAATGGAGGTGAGATGGACCTTATATACAGAAAGACTATGGGAGAAATCTAGGAGTGGCCAAGTAGTATATGAGGTAATGGCCAAGGGAGAATGGAGCCTAGATAGGACCAAGGCGGGGGAGGGAAGTGTCCTGGGGCCATGGGGAGGTAAAACAATGGAGGGGAGATTGGGTGTAGCCACTATGAAAGGCCAGCTGATGAGATTATAGCCTCAGGCAAATGCCAGAGATTTGGCCAAGTGGGAAAGTCCAGGGTTTTTCCTTTCAGGAGTTTAGATCCCAACCCCATCATCCCCCCCACAAAAAAAATGGAACCCAAATTCTTTTGGAGTAAGGGGCAAAGGTCTCGGCTTCTGAAACTGCTTCCTGCTGGCAAGGAGCATAGAGCTGTCCCTGCCCCGAGGGGGTCTCAAAGAGGAGGTTGACTGGAACTGACCACAGGCTGCATCCAGGGAACTACGGGGAGACATTGACTGGTACCTGTTGTTTCCTACCAATTGTAGGTGAATGGCCCATAGTCTGGAAGACATAAATCTGACAAAAAATTGCAGAGCCCAGATATAAAGCAGGGACTAGATTTTGGGCCCAACTTTGAGAGGATAAAACATCCTTAGCTCTGTTTGGATTCAGATAATTCAGTTTTCCAACCATGCAATATCAAATCCAACCCATAGCCAGACTCAGGAATAGCCAGGTGGGTAACATTCTCTTTCAAAGGAACATAATGCAGAAGCTGAGCCAGGAGGATCCCATCTTAGACTGAGGCTAAAATTGTCCTCTCAGCTTTTCCCAATGCTGACTTCCCACCAGTATCACTTTCTCTGATTAGCTTGTGGCATTTCTCTCAGATGGTGGATTATTGATTATCGATGGATTATGACTCATCAGACAACTTAAAATAAAATCCTATGAGCTTTCACCTCAAACAGCAAGTTTTACTAATCACAGCTTAAGAAAAACTTTTCCAGGATTTACATCTCAAACTTAAATTTGTCCTAGTGTAAAATGCCAATCATTAGAGATTTCTATACACTTGCAAATTCTCAGCAAGCCATACATAACCCAAACAAACTTTTTGGCTAGTTTACACATGAAAACAATAACCAACAAGAGCTAAATTATTTTAGCAGTAACCAAATTATGAAAAGTTCCTTGACACCACTGATACAGAAAGTTCAACAACTTGAAACTTGAAACCAATCAGGTGACTTCAGTTTTGTTAAATGCACTTCCAAATTACTTTACACAGAGAATCAACATCTCATCTTAACAGTTAAAACTACAAATTTAAAAGAGCATGCTTACCCAAGTTTGGAGGCTAGCTTCATTACCTTGAACAGGATGTGCTGAACCTGGGTGTTGCTTCCAGGCAAAGGTTGCCCCAGGGCCCAAGGCCATTGCCAGTGGAGCCCATGCTGTAGCTGTTGCCCCTCCCTCCTTCCTTTCCCAGGTGGAGGAAGGTGAAATCAAAGGTGAGGGGTAAAGGGTGAAACTCTCTTCTCCTATGAGAGGGGTTAACAGATACCCTCTTGACTCAAGGGAAGGGAGTGAACAGGTTGTACAGATGTTTCCAAACTCCTTAATGATCAATCACAAAACCTCCAGAATATGCCAAGATATTTTTAGCTGTTCTTACTTTCCCTGTAACCTCCATGAAGGAGGATTCAGAGGTGCAGAGGGAAGGGAGTAAGTAAGCCTCAGGGAATCAAAAAAACAACTGCAGTTTTCACCAATTCCCTAGCACAGAGGGAATTACCACAATTGATACACTTCCAGATAGGGTGTCCATCCTTGTCCTCTATGTGTGGAAGGTATACCCAGATCCATGGTCTTGAACTGACCCAGTGGACCGAAAGCCTGAGAGCATCAGGCCAAGTGCAAGACAGTAACTATCCGCCAGAAAAGTACCTCCAAGCCTTGGTGCTTGGAAAGCAACCCCAACTGCAGAGCAAGAAAGGAGGGGAGGGGGGAGCTTACATACCTTCCAGTCTTGGCTGGAGAAGAACTTGGGGTTAGGCAGTTTCCCCATATGGGACACCAAAATGATGCAGTTTAGGGGTTCAGGGGTGCTGGGACCCCAATATCACAACATGAGGGTCCTGCCCGAAAGAATTCGACCCAAGCTTTCTTTCAGCCAAAGACAAGGTTTATTGAAGATTCCCCATATTAGCTAGACTCTGAAGAAATCTGAACATCTGTGGGCTATTGTCTAGATTGTGAAAATCTGAGCAGTGGCTAGATTCTAAGAATCAGAGCATCTTAATGGAGACAAGATGGACCTTATATACAGAAAGACTATGGGAGGGATCTAGGAGTGGCCAAGTAGTCTATGAGGTAATAGAATTCCAGGGACCTGGACCACATGGCCAAGGGAGAATGGAGCCTAGCTAGGATTAAGGGTGGGAAATGGCCAGGGGCCATAGGGAGGTAAGACAATGGAGGGGAGATTGGGTGTAGCCACAATGAAAGGCCAGTTGACAGGGATTATAGCCTCAGGGGAACACCAGATTTGGCCATGTGGGAAAGTCTGGGATTTTTTCTTTCTGGGGCCTAGATTCCAATGGCATCATAAGGAGTGCTCTGTTCGTTCTCTCTCTCTCTCTCTCTCTCTCTCTCTCTCTCTCTCTCTCTCTCTCTTTCTCTCTCCCCCCCCCTCATCTGAGATTTCTTTCCATTTTTCTTTTGTTTTGTTTTGCTTTCTATATGTAGACAGATAAGTAAATAGTGTTGACCCCAAAAACAGAGCTTGTTCTAAGAAAGAGACAAGATGGATTAGATCATGTGTCCATGTTTTATTTCTTTCAAGCTGGCTTGACATGCATTCCGTGGGAGTTACCAAGGGGACCAGTCTGGAACTGGCTTGATTTAGGATTTGGGGGTACAGAGTTATATGCCCTTCAAAGAATAAATGTTCCCAAGGGGTGCAAATCAACTCTGATTGGTCAACACACTGGGAGGTGGGCTATATTAAAATGAGGGCATTGAGTACATAACTTTGGTCACTTATTCCTAGGACAATACCTTTTCAACAGGATCATCCTGCCATTATTCTACCTCTGGACAGAGGAAATACTTGTTCTATCAGACCACTCTCCAACTAGACCACTCTCAGCATTGGGCTATCTGGGCAGAAGAATCTGTCTCCACCTAAGCCTGAGAAGATTAAATCAATTCAGGCCTGCATTTGGAATTTGACCAGGATAAGACTCAATGCAATCTCATTATCAGTGATGCCCTTGTGAAGAACTTTAGAGCAGTAGGCTAGCTGGGGGTGGGGGAAGCTCTGAGAATCATTTTTCATAGTAGACAGTTGAGACACTAATTCAGTAATTACTTTGTCAGGAACTGTGCTAAACACCAAGAATGCAAATGCAGGTGAGCAAAATAGACCCTGCTTTCAAAGAGCTTATATTCTATGAAAAAGGATTTTTTTTCCTTAGTAATCAGTATCTTGAAGACTGAGAGATTCCCCCTAGTCCCCTTCTCCTTCCAAAGTTTAGTGTCTCCTTTAGAAGGACATTACTGATAATGAAATTTCATTGAATCTTCTTTTCCTGGACAAACCTGACTCAAGCCTGAGTTGATTTTATCTAAGGTATGGAAGCTGCTCAGGCTTTGGTGGAGACAGATTCTTCTGCCTACATAGCCCAATGTTGGGAGTAGTCTGTTATGATTGGAGGGTGGTCTGATAGAACCGATATTTCCTCTGTCTGAAGGTAAACAATAATGGGATGGTTATCAACCCCTGCTGGAAAAATATATAAACTGAGCACTCCAACCTCCAAATCAAGCCAGTTTTGTACTGGTCCCCTTAAGGGGGCCTAGTTCTGGACTGTAACTACCATGCAATGCATGCCACCAGTTTGAGAAAAATTAAAATGTGGACACACAATCTAATTCATTTGTCTCTTTCTTAGAATAAACTCTGTGAAAGGTTGACAATTCTAAGGACAAAAGACAAACACATAGAAGGGAACTGGAAAAGGTGGAGGAGCTATACAGGGGTTGTCACCATTTAGAGACAGTGCCAGGATGTGATGTAGACTAGGCTTGGATAGAGGTTAGGTTGGGTAAAATCTCACCTATCAAACCCTGACATTTCAGGGGGTAGAGTCTAATGCTGTATCTTGAGAAATCTTGTCTTATTTGCCCTAGGGATATTCAGTAGCATTGACAATATAGGTGAGGTCTTGGAGTGCGAGTTTGAGGACCATGGAAAAATCTCCATATGTTAATTTTCCTTATGGAAGTTTGTAAGGCCTCTGGTTTTCCTATCAAACTCAACCAGCTCTGGTTCTCCTTCACCTGCTCCAATAGTGAGCTGGGGACTTCAGGATAATTGATTTCCTGGTATCAAGGAAAAAAAAGTTTTAAAGTTTTTAAAGAAGGAGACTTTCTGCTTCACTAAGGATGTAAAGTAAAATCTTGTTTCTTTGTATGCAGATCTTTAGAAACAATTATCACTTCAATTTTTTTTGGAGAGTCACTTCAGCAATAATAGCTTACTGAGGTATAAACACTTCACAACTTTGTTAAAAAGCCATTCAAACCAGTACCCATTTGTTACTATTGATTTTAAAATATGTGTTATACAACTTCTGAATTCAGGAAAAGATTAATGATGTCAATCAGTCTTTTCATTTGGGAATTAAAGTCATCACAAGGATGTAGTTCAACTGAAATAGTTTTTATTCATGACATCAGTCTCTTTAAGTGTTCAGACTTAGTGGGGAGGGCTTTAAAAACATAATGTAGGCTAAATAAGATACGCATATAGGCAAGATGGAAACAATGGCCTCATTTTCTTTTGGAGGGGGGAGGGGCTGAAGCACCTGTTGGCATGTTGTGGTCTGTTGTGCAATAAACAATGTACAATCACTTACCTGCCTTCCTTTTTCCTACCTAAAATAGCTCGGATTCCACATAGAAGGAAACAGGAAGCAATGATGAGCATAAAGCGAAGACTCTCTGGATGAGAACTAGAAACATACTTACTCTTCCAGTCTGTTATCAGTCTCTCCTACCTTGTTTGCCTCACTACCCAGTCTGAACCATATCCTTGTTCAGCCATTTCAACTTTCCTGTCATTGAAATCATAGAATGTCTTGACCATTTGAAATTCTTCCTAACTAGTTCCCAAGCCTAAGTAAGACCTATTGATCACTTTTTCCATTTGCTATGCCCCATGATTAGCATTCTGGGAAAAAAAAAAAGTATGACATTTTAATGATTGGTTCCACTCTGCATTTAAGTCATCTAATCTTATCTGGGTCCTAATTGCTGTATACTGATTTTTTTGTTCATCCCGGATTTGATGATGATGATGATGATGATGATGATGATGATGATGGTGATGTTAATGATGTTAATGAAAATGGCTGTTTCAAATATTTAAGTTAATGTAAACTCATACAGTTAGAGCCTAAAGGGACTTTGGAAATCATCTATTCTAATCCTTTTATTTTATAGATGATTAATTGAGGCATAGAGATATTAAACTACTTACACAGGGTTACAGAACTAATAAATATCTGAGTAGGGATTTGAACTCAGGTCTTCCTAACTCTAAGTCTTGTACTCCATTTACTACACTATGATGCCCCCTTAACTTCCCATTCCCATACCTCTCTCTTACTCTTAGCAGATGATGCTAATGTCTATCTTCCCTGAAATTGTACAATACAATTTTCTTAAACTTCCCTATTCCTTAATATAGTGAAAAGAAGTCTGGTTCTAGAGCCAGAAGAAGTAGTTAAAATCCCATTTCTGTTCAATTTTGGATAGAAGAGGATAGCAGTGGGAGGGGTACTAGAAATAGGATTATTGTGTCCTTTATCCTCCACATCCCAAAATAATAAGAAAGGAAATTGATGTAATAATACATGCAATAGAACAGAAGGAAGGCCAGAAGGAGTGAGAAAGCTTTAAAAGTAGTATTTTGAATTCTTTATTACTCAAAAACAAATTCAAGCTATCTACATTTATTTCATGTATAATCCTATTTTTTCTATTTTATGGTGTATATATGTTCATTTTATTTTATTTCATGTTTGTGAATTTCAAAATTAAAAAAAATCAAATATCAAAAGAAAAAATCCCAGTTCTGCTACTTAATACCTGTGTTAAGACAGGCAAACTAACGAACTTCATAGAGACTGCCTTTCTTCTTATACAAAAGTGTTTAGATTGCATGATTTATAAGATGTCCTCAAGTTCTATATCTATGATCCTCTTTTTTGTTTTCCTTTTTTTCCCCCTGAATTTTATCTGTCTTTTTTTTCTTGATGTCTGAGATTCTACTCTTTTCCATGATTGTATCTTTGACTCAATCAACTCTGACATCCTCATTTACCTTTATCTCTCAATTATCTCTCTTTCCCTTTGCATCTTCCAACTTATCCTTCTCTTTTGTCTTTTTTTTTTTTTGGCTAGGTAATGGGGTTAAGTGAGTTGTCCAGGGTCACACAGCTAGTAAGTGTTATATATCTGAGGTCAGATTTGAGCTCAGGTCCTCTTGAATCCAGAGCCAGTGCTCTATCCACCGTACCACCTAGCTGCCCCTTTTGTCTTTTTTCTTACCTAGGCCTAGACTTATATATATATATATATATATATATACTTATGGCTTTATCTTGACTCCATACCCAACCCTTATAGAATCCTGTTACCCTGGTAAATAACTATCCCAATTTTCTCTTCCACCTCCAAACTTATGATAAACTAAGTCAAAACTTTCTATCTTCACTCCTTCAGCATCCATTTTCTGCTCAATGCTACTGCAACCATTCTATTGAAACTATTCCTTTGAAGTCCACAAATGGCATTTCAAATTCAATGAATGGCCTTTTCTCATGCTTCATCCTCCTTGTCTCTCCTGAAACATTTTAGAGTGGTGGCCAATCTTTCCTGTAAATTCTCTCTGAATACTATCAGAAAGATAATGAGAGTGGTGATCACTGTCTGGTTGCTGAAATTACAAACCTAGAGCAATGCCACAAATAATTCATCTACTATCCCATACTGTGAGTAAGCCCCCATGAGCACAGAGGATTATAAAAGACTAGAAAGCCTTTCTAGTCATAACTCATTCTGACTGCCTTAAAGTCTCACTAAAAAGTTTTTATGTTTTTTTTTATACTAGATTCTGAGTGGGAGGACTACATGAAAACTCTTATTGGCACCTAGGCTCTTAGGAAAACTAATTTCCAATTTACATGGTAGATGACAGTGTCCATCTTCTATGATTATTTTCTACTGTATATGCTGAAATTCTATGACCAGCCTATTCCTTAAGAACATAATTTCTCTTTATGAAAGTGTTTTGACTTTAGTATCTGTATATGGGTTGAGGTATGGTGGTGGACTTGTCAAAATCATTTCTAAGGGTCAGTCAGGATCAGAAACAAATGAGATAGACAATAATTTTGGCTTCTAGGAAATTTCTGTGTTTCATAGTTGCTATTATAAAAGGTAACCATTTTGAATTACATTGCCTGATAAAAGAAAACATAAAAGTTAGTATGGAGATATGAACTTTCTCCTGGAACCGAATTCTAGGAAGAATTATTATGGTTTCCACGTGTAAAGGGATTTGAGTAATGTAAAGGACAATATCTTCAAGTACAGCTTTGTAAAGAACACAGAAATACTTTTTTTTTCTTCAAATGGATTTGTTTTGTATCAAACCTCCATAAAAATGGAGGACATAACATTAAATTTTAGAATCAGAGTTTTGAGCTGATAGGGACCTTAGAGATTAGCTAGTTCATTTTCCTCAATGAAGACATTCCTTCAGAGAGCTAAAATAATATGGTTCAGGTCTGTTGTTCTTGATGTTGTATATTTATTTTTTTCCCACAACATAGAGCTTACAGAATCAAGAAAAATGGATGAATATTCTCAAAAATATATGAAGTATTGACATTCTATGCTGTTTTAAAATGTATGTAACACCTTAGATAGCAGATGTTGGGGAGGGAGAGTTGTCATTTGTTATTCAAACATAAGAATGTGAGTTTTCTAACCTAGAAAGGAGACTTGGAGGGGAGAGGAGTATCCTACTCTCTCATTCAGTTTGCTTCATCTTTGCATGTAAAGTCATTTTCTTTCCTTTCTGGGCCCCAATTTTCTTACTTATATAATCAAGGATTTCCTGGTCCCCTTTGGCTCTAACATTCTAAGAGCCTAAGTGCCTAATGAGGACTTTGAAGATTAGTCCTCATTGGACTGAGATATAGTCCCCAACAAGGTATTTCAATACCTATTTTGAAGTTGTCATGAGGTTTGGAATACTTCAAGATTATTGTTCTAATAAAATTACATCTATATTATGGAGCATTTATTCAAATGGATATGTGATTTTTATCAATTTGCATATTCTTTACAACAATGCAAATCTCAACTTATCTATGTTCACCCATTCTATAAGATTTGTTCATGGTCTCTTAAAATTTCAGAGATTGGTATTTAAACTTTCCAGGAGAATCTTATATTAAAGGAATGTTATGTTTTCAACTACAGACAATCTAGATCTCTTTCTCTCATCCTCTTCCTGCTCTTCTTCTTCCTTTTCTTCTTTCACCTCCTCTACTTTCTCCTCTTCCATCTACTTCTTAATTTCCTCCTCCTAAGGATGTTGACTCAGAAAGCTGAAGGAATCTTTCTTTCCTTCCTTCCTTCCTTTTCTTCTTCTTCTACTTCTTCTTCTTCTTCTTCTTCTTCTTCTTCTTCTTCTTCTTCTTCTCCTTCTCCTCCTCCTCCTCGTCCTCCTCCTCCTTCTTCTTCTTTCTTCATTGGTTATATGTTACAGCAGGCTCATGTTCCTCATTCACCTCTCAATTTCCCTCTATGTAATAGTTATTTTCATTTCTTAAAGACTATTGTGTTCCACGTATTATAGATATACGCCAATATTCAGTAGGATGTTAATATTATGAAGATGGATATTTGTTTCCAGGAGGAGCTTAGAAGCATTAAAGGAACTTGGTGATTTTCTGAAGGCAATCCAGCTCTCTCTCTTCCTCCTCCTACCCCTCTTCCTTAACTCTGGGTATACTTGGTTCATTTGCCTTCTCTGTCCCAGATAGACATATTGGCCTATGTAGGTAATTTTGAGAAGTGAAAGGATAGGGAAGGGAAGAAACATTTATCAAGTACCTATTATGTGCCAGGCACTGTGTTAAGCACTTTACAAATATTACCTCAACTGATCAAAGAGAGTATTGTTAATGACAATGGCAGTTAGTCAATAATGGCCATATTAGCAATAGATAGAAGCTATAAAGTCAGAAAATTAAGGGGAAAAAACCTTTTTAACAATTATTTTTGAAAACTTGAAATAAGAACAGGGAAGATCCTCCCTCAATAAAGGTCCTTAAACAAAATCTATATTACCACTTGTCAGCTATCTTGAAGTGGGGATTCGTGACTGGAAAAAAAAAAGGTACATTCCCTAAAATAAAGTGCCAAATGTGTTCCCAAAAATATTCCACCTCAAAACATGTCAATGAGAACTTCTTTCAACTTCTTTTAAGAGTGTAGCTTCTCCTTGATTGAATTAAAGTGATAATCACTTAACAGATATGAAAATCATTCTTGGGTATTTTATTAAGGGATCTATCAGTTCCAAGGAAATCACTAAGCAGAAAGAAATGAGCTGCCATGAGATTGTGAAGGCCATAATATTTAAAATAACATGATATTTTGGGGTGGGTGGTGGATTGGGTTATAATTTCATGAATGTGAAGGCCTCCCCTTATAAAAACTCCCTCCAAAATGCAGATCTGTACATTTTCTGTAATTTAGTCTTAATGAGTTGCCCAGTGCATTGAAAGGTTAAGTGAATTGTCTTGATCCTTCAAATGGTAGGTATCAGAATGAGCATTTGAACTCAGAACTTCTTGATTACATTATTACTCTCTCTCTTTTTTTTTCATTATTACTCTCTTAAAAGAATAAAAAAATGTGTATATCTTTGATCCTGTTTGGAAATATACAGCCAGGAAACCCCACAATGCAGAAGAATTAGAAAATGGAATACAAAGATGAAAGGTTAAGCTCACATCTTAAAAAGCAAACAAGAAAAACACAACCAGAAAGGTAATTGAGATTTGAATGCTTTACATTGGAGAATTGCAATATATTGAAATGAAAAGCATTATATACTTGTGTGTTTCTCCATGACACTTAATGAAGTGCTATGTATTTATATATCTGTGTATCATCTATCTATCTATCTATCATCTATCTATCTATCTATCTATCTATCTATCTATCTATCTATCATCTATCTATCTAAATATCTAAATGCTTTCTTCTTAGAACAAGATTCATGGTTCTTTCTATAAGTTATTTGATAATACTTTTTGTTCATTACAGATGAGATGGTAAAACATTTCCTAATTGTCTTTAACAATGACTTCCAGCCCTTTGGAACAATAGTTGCAAGACAAACTGAGCTTACCTTTGATATTATCTAGTTTCCCATCAGTTGAGAAGAAATTTGCATGAATCAAAATAACTCATGCAAATGCTTCCAAAGCATTGCTTAGAAAAACGGTCTGCTAAATCATTAGACAGCCCATTAAAAGGAAGGTGCCACATAAGTGCAAAAACATTATCATTTGGTCTGACAAATCCCATTATGAAAGATAGTATTCAATTATTTTCTACAGGGTGTCAGAACAAAATTCTTTGTAAGGTCCTGTGGAGCGGTGGCTCTGGAATTGCTTTTCAAACTTGTCACAGAATCTTGTCCTTATCACAGAGAGAAGAGTGAACTTTTGCTAATTCAATGGGGGAACCTTGGGTTCTTCTTTTAGAATATCATACCTGAGAGGTTACTGTATTTCCTACCTGGAAAATATAGGGAGAACTAGCCTAAAAAATATTTGCAGAAAAAATATATCTTATTTTACTGGCTTTAAAAAAAATCAAACATATTTATGCTATAATTAAAGTGCCATAGTGGCATATTATACCATTATTCCTATAATGGAATATACCTGAAATGTTATTTTTTTTTCCAGAACCTTCTTTACCCTTTTGTGTCTGGAACTTTCTAACTTTTTTTTTCTTCTTTCTGAAAGAGACATTGTACCTATTTTTTGTCTGGAAGCCTTGGCCCAAAGATATAAATAGGATAGGATCCTCGAATAGGATCCATAGTTCTGAGCTCACTTAGCATGCCCTCCTAAATAAGTGAGCCAAAGGAAACTTTTTGTCATGAATTTCAGAACAGTCTTTATTCTGTTTGTGACTAATATAGGATAATTGTCTCTCCTCTGCTTACAAGAATCCGATCAAAAACTTCTTTTATGTGAAATGATCTCTTAGTTGGCTGGTGAGTTAGTCAATAAATATGTATTAATTTAATTATATTAATTAATTAATGTAACAAACATGCCTATTTATGCTAAGTACTATGAAAAATGCTGGAGATACAAAGAAAGGTAAAAGTCTCTGATCTTAAGGAGTTCACAATCTAATGGGGAAGACAATATGCAAATGTTTATGTAAAAACAAGTTGTATACAGCATGAATGAAAGTGTTTGAGGAAACAAACGTGTCTCAGCTGACAGGATAGGGTCTGAAGCTGTAATTTCATTTGTATAGTGATCTTTCAGATGAGGAAAGTACCTCTATCAATGTAGATAACTAAAAGTTACTCTGTACACTACAGTCTCAGAGAGTTGTCTTTATTACTTGAAAGGTTGAATAATTGATGGAAAGTCAAATAGTATTTGTAAGAGACACGACTTGAATTTTCCCTGTATTGAGGTCAGTTCTATCAACCACTTCAAAGGCTCCCTTTTTCAGTGTGCTGTGAATTTCTTTCAATTGTGTGTGTGTGTGTGTGTGTGTGTGTGTGTGTGTATGTGTCTGTGTGTGTATTCTGACCCTCTAGGGAAACGTAATATACTAGTCATAATATTATATTTATTCATTAAGCACTTATAATAACCATAATTTTAATATTTTGCCTAAAAAGCTCTGAATCAAAATTTATATTACATAATTATAATTACAAAATATGAAACTTTAGTCTATCTTCAACTATGAAAACTCTAAATATAAAACTATGAAACTAATAGTAAAATAATTATGAATGTTTTGTGTGAGACATTGTGCAAGAATTAATAGTCCAGAAGGACCACATATACTTAGTATTATGTTAGACTTCATTTTAAATTTGTTTATTCTAAAAATGTTAGTGAATATAAATAACATGTTAAATAATTTAAAAATTGGGAACTGCTTACCATAATGTAGTACTCATATGTAAACTGAATTTTGATGTTAAATTTGTAAATTTGAAAAAAAAGTTTGTAAAAGTTGGTTCAACATCAGACAAACACAGCCTGAAGTGTGGTTCTGGAGTGAGTTTATTTCTGTATTTTGATTTAAAATAAAAATAAAGTTAAAAGGCTCACTTATGCAAATATATGGTATAATGGTAGTAGAGTTTTTTTAATTAATTTATTTTGATTTATCAACAATCACTTCCATATGCTTTTGAGTTTAAAATTTTTCTCCCTGTTCCTCCCCACCACCCACCCCAAGACAGCACACAATGTGATATAGGCTATATTAATACATTCCTATTAAAGATATTTTCACATTAGTCATATTGTAAGGAAGAATTAGAACCAATAGAAGGCACCAGGAAGAGGAAACAAAACTCAACAAAAGAAAAAGAATAGCAAATAGTATGCTTCAATCTGCATTCAGACTCCATAGTTCTTTCTTTGGATGTGGATAGTATTTTCCATCAGGAGGCCTTTGGAGATGTCTTAGATCCTTGTATTGCTGGGAAGGCTTAAGTTTATCAGTATCATCACACAACGTAGTTGTTATTGTGTACAATGTTCTCTTGTTCTGTTCATTTCACTCAGTACCAGATCATACAAGTCTTTCCAGGTTTTTCTGAAGTCAGCCTGTTCATCATTTCTTATTGCACAGTAGTATTCTATTACATCCATATAACACAACTCGTTCAGCCATTCCCCAATTGATGGGCATCCTTTCAATTTCCAATTCTTTGCCACCACAAAAAGAGCTGCTATAAATATTTTTATACATGTGGTTCCTTTTCCAATTTGTATGATCTATTTGAGATATAGCCCTAGAAGTGGTATTGTTGGGTCAAAGGGTATGCACATTTTGACAGCCCTTTGGGCATAATTCCAAATTGCTCTCCAAAATGGTTGGATCATTTCACAACTCCACCAACAGTGCGTTAGTGTTCAAATTTTCCCACAACTTTTCCAATATTTATCATTTTCTTGTTTTGTCATCTTGGCCAATATGATAGATGTGATGTGGTACCTCAGAGTTGTTTTAATTTGCATTTCTCTAATCAATAGTAATTTAGAGTATTTTTTCATATGATTATAGATGGCTTCAATTTCTTCATCTGAGAACTGCCCATATCCTTTGACCATTTCTTAATTGGGGAATGGCTTGTATTCTTATAAATTAGATTTAATTCTCTATATATTTTAGAAATGAGGTTCTTATCAGAGAGACTGGTTATAAAAATTCTTTCCCAATTTTCTACCTTCCTTCTAATCTTAGTTGCATTGTTTTTGTTTGTGCAAAAACTTTTCAATTTAATATGATCAAAGTTATCCATTTTGCTTTTCATAATGTTCTCTGCCTCCTGTTTGGTCATGAATTCTTCTGTTTTCCATAAATCTGATAGGCAAACTATTCCTTGCTCTCCCAGTTTGCTTACAGTATTAGCCTTTATATCTAAATCATGAACCCATTTTGACTTTATTTTGGTATATGGTGGGACATTTTGATCAATGCCTAGTTTCTCCCATACATTTTTCCAGTTTTCCCAGCAGTTTTTTTTCATGTTAGTAAAGTTTTTATAAACTCTCTTGCTAAGAGATGAAATTTCATTTTAAAAATTTTAGCCATTTAACCAGTCAACAAAAATGAATAGCCAGTTATAAGTTGTTAATAATAAACACTATGACTAAATGATAAATGTATTTAAAGTTCAATTAAATAATGTTTATTTTTGAAATTATCTTTGAAATGAAATGACTTTCTTCAGAAATGGATTTTTTTTCTTTTACCACTGACACACTAATAATACTCACAAAAATTTTGTTGAATGACTGACTTGTTTTACTACATGTCCATTTCAAATTCTGCCAGATAGAGGAATGGTATAATAAGTGAAGGGTGAGTTTAAATCATGAAACAACACCAATTTTTCATTTTTAATTGAGAGGCAATATAAGTTTGTTTTTTTTTCCTGCAAAAATTTTTGTGAAGGTTCATGGTAGATTTCAAGGAACTTATTATGTATATGATTAATTAACATGGTTTTCAGGCAACCTGATATCTGTGCTGCAAAAACACAAACACTTATAACATCTTGATCATGTGATTATCCTATTACAAGGATAGGATAACAGGGAAGAACAGGGGAGTTTCTCAGATGGAGTATACAGAATGCAAATGATGGTATGTGCATGTGTCTGACCCACCTTTGAGAATCAGTTTGTACTTAAATCAGCAATACTTGTAGTTGTTCAGAAACAATTTGATAACATGTTAAAAAACTTCTAGAACACATTGTATTAGTCAGAAGTGGTCAGAATTTGACTTGATCACTACACAAAGAGCAATTTTTTTGTAAAAATTGATTCAGAAATAAACGGTTAATACTTCAAACATGCACATGCTCATTGTTACTGAGAAAAATATATTTGTAACAAAAATGGGCAATTTTTTTAATGCTTAAGGAGTAATTAAGTAAATTTAGTATGAACCCTTTGGACCATCATCCATAATACCTAAGGTGTTCTGAAACCACTAAATGCTAACAATTGGAAACCATTCCTAGAGAAGAAATAGTTAAGGAAACCCTGCTTTGATCTAAATTGTGTCTGTATGTGTATTTTTTTACAATGACAACTTGAAGAGATTTTAGGACCAAGATAAATCCCAAATATGTGTATCTTGGAGAAAGTGGCCTTAGATATTAGTAAAACTTAGCAGAAAACACCTGGTCTACAAAGAAACTCCAAGAGCTACATGTAAAACTATATATTGGCACACCTAACATATCATGAATGATATTGCAAAGCTGTATCTCAGTATAGAGACAAAAACAATGATCTAGAGCAAGATAAATATGCCTAAAATCAAAACAATAAAATAAAAGGATTTTCAGAAAGTAGGATAGGGTTCAAGGGTAAAAACAAAACAATATAAAACCAAAGAAGGAAGAGCTCAGTTCCCTAGCCCTAAAATTCCCTGTTTACAAACCTTGAAAATTTCCTGTTGCTTTAGCATACCTACCCATCCATCTAATAGATACCCATGATAATAAAAGCTAGCCCCTAAATCTCTCCAGTTTTAGTTTCTTCTCAGGACCCAGGTATACCCCTGTCTGGCTATTCCTTCACAAAACCAATATCCACTAACCAATTCACTATGTTCATATCGTAAATCATGTTAACATTGTGGTTTTGCCTCATTGCTCCTTTTTAATAGCTTACTACTGTCAATTGGCACCTATACCAGCAATTTGAATCTTCAGAGGGTTATTTGTTTCAGCTTCACTCAGGATTCTAGGTCTAGCCCTTAGGTGGCTACTTTTAATATTTTAGATTCTGAGCCCCTGTCTCTGTGTTTCCCATTAACACATCAAACAGGTTACTCAACTGTTAACAATTTACTAAGTATGTAAACACAAGAGTTATATAACATTCTTCTCATAAACTTGGAATGCCTAGCTCCTAGTCTATGTAGGGGAGATTGAGCATAGATTTAAAATACCATAGTGGTGAGGTATACATATTTAGTAGCTATATAAACCTAATCAAGCACTTAATTTTGTCTGCTTCAGTTTAAACATTGATAAAATGAGAATAATAATGTCACCTACCTCATATGGTTATTGTAAGGATAAAATGAGATGTAATATATAAACTGCTTCACAAAACTCGTAGTGCTATATAAATAGAAGTTATTACTAATACCACCATTACTACCGCTGCTGCTGTTGCTGCTACTCTTCAGCTAGACCAGGCCACTCTCCTACTTGTCCAAGAGACTCTAATGCTACTGGAGCAATATGTTCCTCAGCTGGGATAGATGTCTTCATTGCCAGAGTACTATTGTACTCTTTCAGATTTGCTAGAGACCATTGACCTGGAAATTACAGAAGATTATCTGCTTCTCCTCTCTTGGTTGGGCTATGAGGACTTTCTTCTATCCTGATAAGCAGAAGGTAGTGCAGAGAATTTTAGCCTCGCTCACAAGTAACTCTTCTAGGCAGCACTTTGCAGTGCAGAAAGGTATGGAATTTCTTTATTTAAACTCTAAAGTGTTTTCATCAACCAACCTTCCTGGTTCTCCTCAATCAACTACCTCACTCTATCATAGGATGCATTATGAAATCCTTATCTCTGGCTCCTAAATCACACCAAGGCAATTTTCATTTGTCTAAATAATCACAAAATAGTTGTGGGGATTAGGATTACCTGTTTATTAATTCCAAAGTTATCCTATTGGTTGTTTGTAAATGACCATCTGGGGAAAAATCACCAGAAAGTCTTTGCCCTGTGTAGTGCACTGTCTCTGTGGACTGATTTCTCAATGTTTTTTGTTTGTTTGTTTTTGTTCCTTACAATCAGCAAAATTGTCAGTCTGAATGAATACATTTACATTGAAAAAGTATAAAGGGCAATGAAGCTGCTCAGGAAAAACAGTGTGGAATCAAAGAAAGGGTTGGACTAAATAGCCTCTGCCTTCCCTTCCAATCCCTGATCTATCATCCTACAGTTCTTAGTAAATTCATAAACATGTAGCAATTCAATCACTATTCTTTCTGTTCTCCTATTCTTGTCTAAGCTACTTAAAAGACCACTGAATGAGCATAGCTTTCATAATATTAAACATTTAACTTAAATTTATATATGATGATGTAAAAGAAATACAAATCTGTATAAACAGAAAAAATGTAGGCCAGTCAAGTAACAAGAACATAAGATAAAAGATAGAAATCTAAAGTGATACATTATCACACACACACACACACACACACACACACACACACACACGTTAAAAGACCTAGGAGAAGGCCTTCAATGCATCACATAGATATTATTCAGAGCATTTATGTGGAAGAAATTGACAAGAATCTCTCAGGATGTGAAAGTGTGAATGGGTTATGATCTTTACTAGTATAGGAAGAATCCATTTTCATGAGCTTCCAGAAGTAGGGTAGCACTGAAATACTTTGGTAAACACATGCAATTTAGTCCTTAATTATTTCCCAGAATGCCAAGAAAAAAGCTGCCTCCCTCATGATTATGAATATTTTTCAAAATGCTTATTTCGATTAAGTCCTATTCAACTTGAATGAAAAAAATAGATGACATTTATATAGTGATTTAAGGTCCACAAAATACTTTACCTCCATTATCACATTTGAATCTCACAATACCCTCTGAGGTAGGTTTGATAGATATTATAATCCATATTTTACACTTGAGGATACTTAGGCCTAAAATGCTTAAATGATTTAAAAGTCACTAAATCTATCATCTCTGTCATATATACCTCTTAGTAATTTGTAGTTATACCCATTTTCCCTTGTTCCAAGGGGAAGGGGATTATTATTAGTTTAAAATCTCTCCTTTTCAAGTTCCAGTTGAAGAGATGCTCAAATTTAGTGTTCACCAAACTTGACCAGGGACTAAGGAGTTACTGCAAGTAGTCCAATAAGCCTAATTTGTCCCATTTCATATTAAATAACTCAATATAATAAATAAGCAAGAACATTTTCCTGTAGAGTGAATAACACATTGTAAATATTGGTATATATAGATATGTATATAGATGAAAGTATAAATGACTGCAAATTAATTTAAATGTCTTCCTGAATTTGTAGTAGCTTTTTTTTCCCCATGATATATTTTTCAACCAAAGATAATATTGTTACAGTTATTTAGGGATCTATGGAATTTTTGACAATAACATGGGTTTCTGAGACTAGAAGAAGTTGCCTACAGACTCAACTACCTATGTTCATCAATGCCTTGTGCAGGTTCTGTTATAACTGCCAGTTTCTGGAAACCTTAGAATAAACTGCTTTGGAAAAAAACAAAACAAAACAAAAAAACCTCTCCACTTCCTTATCTTAGCGAGTATTGAACATTTCTAATATCTTCAACTCTTCTATGACAATTTTCTACTTTGCTCGGGAGCTTCAGTAAACATTTCTTGGTTATCTACAGTGAATGAACTCTTTGAAAGATCAATGCCATTTCCCTTTTAGAATGTGTTCTTTTGCACAGTAAAGCGGGAAAAATTGTGACCCTATAATCAAGAACCCATGTGCTTATGTAAATGATTAAATGAATGAATGAAATAGCATTTATTAAGTACTTAGTATATATCAAGCACTACATTATGTGCAAGGGGTACAAATCCAAATTCCAACAGTGCCTTGCTTTAAAAAAATATTAATTTATTTTCATTTATCAACAATCACTTCCATAAGTTTTTGAGGTTTAAATTTTTCTTCTAATCCTTCCCAACCTCCTTCCCCAAGACAGCACTCAATGTGATATAGGCTATACATATACATTCCTACTAAAGATATTTTCACATTAGTCATGTTGTAAGGAAGAATTAGAACCAATAGGAGGAACCAACAGAAAGAGGAAACAAAACAAAACAGAAGAAAAAAGTAACAAATAGTATGCTTCAATCTGCATTCAAACTCCAAAAATCTTCCTTTGGATGTGGATAGCATTTTTCATCATGAAACTTTTGGAGATTTCTTAAACCTTTGCATTGCAGAGAAGAGCTAAGTCTATCAAAGTTCATCATTGCACAACATGGCTGTTACTGTGTACAAGGTCATTCTGGTTCTGCTCACTTCACTCAGCATCAGACCATACAAGTCTTTCCAGGTTTTTCTGAAGTCTGCCTGCTCATCATTTCTTATAGCACAATAGTATTCCATAACATGCATATATCACAATTTGTTTAGCCAATCCCCAATTGATGCATGTCCCCTCAACTTCCAATTCTTTGCCACCACATATTGAACTACTATAAATATTTTTGTAGATGTGTCTTTTTCCCCTTTTTTATGATCTCTTTGGGATATAGCCCTATAAGTGGTATTGCTGGGTCAAAGGGTATGCACATTTTTATATTCCTTTGGGCATAGTTCCAAATTGTTCTTCAAAATGGTTGAATCATTTCACAACTCCACCAACAATGCATTAGTGTTCTAATTTTCCCACATCTTCTCCAACATTTATCATTTTCTTGTTTTGGCATCTTGGCCAATCTGATAGGTGTGATGTGGTACCTCAGAGTTGTTTTGCTTTGCATTTCTCTAATCAATAGTGATTGAGACCATTTTTTCACATGACTATAGATGGCTTTAATTTCTTCATCTGAGAACTGCCTTTTCCTATCCTTTGATCATTTATCAATTGGAGAATGGCTTGTATTCTTATAAATTAGACTTTGTTCTCTATATATTTTAAAAATGAGGCTTGTATCAGAGATACTGGTTGTAAAAATTCTTTCCCAGTTTTCTGTTTCCTTCCTAATCTTCATTGCATTGCCTTTGTTGGCACAAAAAGTTTTAATTTTAATGTAATCAAAATTATCCATTTTGCATTTCTTAATGTTCTCTATCTCTTGCTTGGTCATAAATTATTCTCTTCTCCATAAATCTGACAGACAAACTATTCCTTGTTCTCCCAGTTTGCTTATAGTATCAGCCTTTATATCTAAATCATGAACTCATTTTGACTATTTTGGTATATAGTGTGAGATACTGGTCTATGCTTACTTTCTGCCAGTTTTCCCAGCAGTTTTTATCAAATAGTGAGTTTTTATACCAGAACCTGGGGTCTTTGGGTTTATCAAATAATAGATTACTATAGTCATTGACTACTGTGTCTTATATATCTAACCTATTTCATTGATCCACCACTCTATTTCTTAGCCAGTACCAAGTAGTTTTGATGATTGCTGCTTTATAATACAATTTAAGATCTGGAATGGCTAGGCCACCTTCCCCTGCATTTCTTTTCATTAGTTTCCTTGATATTCTGGACCTTTTGTTACTCCAAATGAATCCTGTTCTTTTCCTAGCTCTGTAAAATAATTTTTCAGTAATTTGATTGGTATGGCACTGAATAAGTAAATTGGCTGAGGTAGAATTGTCATTTTTATTATATTAACTCTATCTACCCATGAGCAGCTGATGTTTTTGCAATTATTTAGATCTGACTTTATTTGTGTGGAAAGTGTTTTGTAATTCTGTTCATATAGTTCTTGGGCTTGTTTAGACAGATAAACTCCTAAATATTTTATAATGTCGACAGTAACTTTAAATGGAATTTCTCTTTCTATCTCTTTCTGTTGGGGTTTGTTGATAATATATAGAAATGCCAATGATCTATGTGGGTTTATTTTATAGCCTGTAACTTTGCTAAAGTTGTTTATTATTTCAAGTAGTTTTTTCTTTTACTTGATTCTCTAGCATTCTCTAAGTATATCATCATATCATCTGCAAATAGTGATAGCTTTGTTTCACCTTTGCCTATTCTAATCCCTTCAATTTCTTTTTCTTCTCTTAATGCTAAAGCTAACATTTCTAGTACGATATTGAACAACAGAGGTGATAGTGAACAACTTTTTTTCAACCCCAATCTTATTGGAAGTGCTTGTACCTTATCCCCTTTACATGTGATGCTTGCTGAAGGTTTTAGGTAGATGCTACTAATTATTTTAAGGAAGACTCCATTTATTCCTATGCTCTCTAGTGTTTTTAATAGGAATGGGTGTTGTATTTTCTCAAAAACTTTGTCTGCATCTATTAAGATGATCATGTGGTTTCTATTACTTTTGTTGTTGACATGATCAATTATGTTGATAGTTTTCCTAATGTTAAATCAGCCCTGCATTAATGGTATAAATCCTACCTGGTCATAGTGTATTATTCTTGTGATAAATTGCTGTAATCTATTTGCTGATATTTTATTTATTTTTTTTTCATCTATATTCATTAGGGAAATTGGTTTATACTTTTCTTTCTCTGTTTTGACTCTGCCTGGTTTAGGTATCAGCACCATATTTGTACCACAAAAAGAATTTGGTAAGACTTCTTCTTCACCTATTTTCCTAAATAGTCTATATATTATTGGAATTAATTGTTCTTTAAATGTTTGATAGAATTCACTTGTAAATCCATCTGGCCCTGGAGATTTTTTCCTAGGGAGTTCATTAATGGCTTCTTCAATTTCTTTTTCTGAAGTGGGGTTATTTAAGTATTTTACTTCCTCTTCTGTTAATCTGGGCAATTTAAATTTTTGTAATATTCATCCATTTCACTAATATTGTCAAATTTATTGGAATTCAGTTGGGCAAAATAGTTTATAATTATTATTTTAATTTCCTCTTCCTTGGTAGTGGATTTACCCTTTTCATTTTTGATACTGGTAATTTGATTTTCTTCTTTCTTTTTTTAATTAAATTGACCAAAGTTTTATCTATTTTATTGTCTTTTTTCCATAAAAGCAGCTCTTAGTTTTATTTATTAGTTCAACAGTTTTCTTAATTTCAATTTTATTACCCTCTCCTTTGGTTTTCAGTATTTCTAATTTGATATTTAATTGAGGATTTTTAATTTGTTCTTCTTCTAGCTGTTTTTTTTTATTTGCATGTCCAATTCATTGATCTCTTCTTTCTCTATTTTATTCATGTAAGCCTTTAGACATATAAAACTTCCCCTAAGAATTGCTTTTGCTGCATCCCATAAGTTTTGGTATGTTGTCTCATTATTGTCATTTTCTTGAATGAAGTTATTGATTGTTTCTATGATTTGTTGTTTGACCCATTCATTCTTTAGGATTAGATTATTTAGTTTCCAATTATTTTTTAGTCTATCCATGGCCCTTTATTACATATAATTTTTATTGCATCATGATCTGAAAAGGATGCATTTAATATTTCTGCCTTTCTGCATTGGATTGTGAGATTTTTATGCCCTATTACATGTTCAGTTTTTGTGTATGTCCCATGTACCACCGAGAAAAAAAAGTATATTCCTTTCTATGACCTTTCAGTTTTATCCAGAGGTCTACCATATCTAACTTTTCTAAAATTCTATTCAACTCCTTAACGCTTTCTTGTTTATTTTGTGGTTAGCTTTATCTAATTCAGAGAGGAGGAGGTTGAGGCACTCCACTAGTATAGTTTTGTTGTCTATTTCTTCCTGTAACTCCCTGAACTTCTCCTCTAAGAATCTTGATGCTATACCACTTGGTGTATATATGTTTAGTAATGACATTACTTCTTTGTCTATAGTGCCTTTTAGTAGGATGTAGTTTCCTTCCTTGTATCTTAATTAGATTTATTTTTGCTTTTGCTTTGTCTGAGATCAGGATTGCTACCCCTGATTTTTTTTTTTAATTTTTTGCTTCAGCTGGAGCATAATATATTCTACTCCAGCCTTTTGCCTTTACCCAGTGTGTGTCCCTCTGTTTCAAATATGTTTCCTGTAAACAACATATTGTAGGATTATTATTTTTAATTCATTCTGCTATCTGCTTTATGGGAGAGTTGATCCCATTCACATTTACAGGTATGATTACTATCTGTGTCTTTTTCTCCATCCTATTTCATCCCTGTTTATGCTTTTCTTTCTCCTTTCTCGCTTTCCCTCCTCACTAGTGTTTTACTTTTGACCACTGCCTCCCTCAGTCCCACCTCCCTTCTATTAAGCCCCTCCCTTTTCTTTCCCCTTTTCCCTCCTAATACCTATGGGACTGATTAGATTTCTATATCTAACTGACTATGTTATTCCCTCCTTGAGCCAAGTAAGTAAGATTCAAACAATACCTATTCCCCCTCCCTTCTTTCCCTCTACTGTAATAGGTTTTTGTGCCTTTTCCTGTAACATAATTTACCCTTGAATACCTCCCCCTTTCCTTTTCCCCAAGTACAGTTCCTTAATTAGATCCAATTAATCCACTTACTTCGATCCATTTTACCCACTTAAATAGATTTTTTTTTATCATTACATCAAAATCAACTTATACCCATCCCCTCTATGTATACCCCTTTAAAATGGTATAATAACAATACAGCTCCTTTTTTTTTTGGCTAGGCAATGGGGTTAAGTGAATTGCCCAGGGTCACACAGCTAGTAAGTGTTATGTGTCAGAGGCCAGATTTGAACTCATGTCCTCCTGAATCCAGGGCCAGTGCTCTATCCACTGTGCCACCTATCTGCCCCTAAAACAATACAGTTCTCAAGAGTTACAAGTGTCATCTTACCTTGTAGGGATGTAAACAGTTTGCCCTTATTAATAACATGTTTTTTTTTTTTTCCCCTGTCTCATTTTCCTTTTTATGTCTCTCTTGAGTCTTGTATTTGAAGATCAAATATTCTGTTGAGCTCTGGTCTTTTTATCAGGAAAGTTTGAAAGTCCCCTATTTCATTGAATGTCCATCTCCTCCCCTGAAAAATTATGCTCATTTTCACTGGGTATTTTATTCTTGCTTGTAATCCAAGCTCCTTTGCCTTATGGAATAGCATATTTCATGCCCTATGATCTTTTAATGTAGAAGCTAAAAGGGCCTGTGTAACCCTGACAGTGGTTCCATTATATTTAAATTGTTTCTTATTGACTGCTTGTAGTCTTTTCTCTTTGACCTGATAATTTTGGAATTTGGCTACTATATTTCTTGGCATTTTCAATTTGGGACCTCTTTCAGGAAGAGATCCATATATTCTTTCTATGGTTATTTTACCCTCTGGTTCTAGGACCTCAGGGCAGTTTTCCTTAATGATTTTCTGAAAGAAGTTGTCCAGGATTTTTTTTTTCATCATGGTTTTCAGGTAGACCATTTTTTTTTAATTGTCTCTCCTGGATCTATTTTCCAGGTCAGTTGTTTTACCAATGAGGTATTTTATGTTTTCATCTATTTTTTTTTCATTCTGTTCTTTCTGTTTAACTGATTCTCATTCTCTCACAAAGTCATTAGCATCCACTTGTCCAATTCTAATTTTTAATAAATTATTTTCTTCTCCTAGATTTTGTACCTCTTTCTCATTTGGCACATATTATTTTTTAAGGAGTTCTCCTCAGTGAGTTTTTGTGCCTCCTTTTCTGTTTGACCAATTCTGCTTTTTAAGGAATTGTTTTCTTCAGTGTACTTTTTTTTTTCCATTTGGCCAATTGTATTTTTTAGGGACTTATTTTCTTCAGCATACTTTTTTTTCCAGTTGGCCAATTGTATTTTTTCAGGACTTATTTTCTACAGTTAATTTTTGTCCTTCCTTTTCCCAGCTATTGACTCTGTCTTGCATATCTCTCATTTCTTTTCCCAGTTTTTCTTTTACCTCTCTTATTTTACTTTTAAAATCCCTTTTGAGCTCTTCCAAGAAGGCTTTTGGGGCTTCAGACCAGTTCATTCTCCCTTTTGAGGTTCAGATGTAGGTTTTTTGACAATGTTGTCCTCTTCAGAATTTCTGCCTTGATCTTCAATGTCCCCATAGTAAGAATCGATGGTACATTTCTTTTTGCTCACGTTCTTTGCTTATTTCCTGGCCTTTAAAAAAAATGAACTCTCTTGCCGGGGAGCCGAGGCCACTGAACCAAGCTTCTTGTGTTGGGATCCCAGGGCCTGGTCATTGGCTTTGTGTATTGGGGCCTCAGATGCTGGCAGTTGGAGGCTGTAAATTTCTGGTGTTGGGCTGGAATACCTGAGCTCTAGGGGTATGGGTGGGTATGGGGTCTGGCCCCTGGAGGTTGCCTGCTCACCAGGGCCTTTCTTTTTTGCTTTCTTCAGCTCCTTTTAGATGGATGTTTCACTACAGCAGGATGTTTCTCTGCCTAGGGTTTTCCCCATTGGAGCACTTCCCATAGTTTTGTTGAGGCCCTAGGAGACTTGAATGCTCTAGAACTCCAAGCCATATGGTGGTTTTCTGAGTGGGTTTCCACTGGTTCCATTGATCATACTGAGGACTCTCAGGGGTCCTAGTGTTGGTGCTTGCCTGCTCCACCACCTGGGGTTCAGGATCTCTCTCTGGTATGCTGAAGTGGCGCTTTCCACTAGTTTGCTGGGATGTCTCCTATTCTGTACTGCTCCCCCTCCCCCAGGGCAAAAGGGACCTTTCCCATTAATCCCCTCAAGCTTCCTGGGCTACAGAACTGCTGCACTCTGTCTTTCTGCTGGTTCAGCTGTTCCAGGGTTTTTCCCAGGGCAATATTTTCTGGACTTTCAGAAGTTAGTAAGGGAAGGTGAGAGCAACTTCTTACTCTACCATCTTGACTTCCAGAAGTAGACAATGACCAACAGTGCCTTCCTTAAGGGATTTATAGGGTAAAACTCTTCATGGAATTCTGTCCAGGAAAGGACAGTTTGGTCTAACAGAACATTACAGGAATGGCTAGTGGAGCCAAAATGACATATAGTGACATATCTCATCCAAAAAAAAAATGACAAAATGGATTTATTTGGTCGTAGTTCATGTTTTAATTTTTTTATCATTTTATTTGTAATTATTAAGCATTCTTTTTTATCTTTTATTTTCTTCTGCCTACTAAAAATAAAGGAAAGAAAGAAGGAAAATGAATTAAAAAATAAAAAAATGGAATGAAGGAAGGGGTAAATGAGAAAAAGAAAGGAAAACAGAAAAGGTAGAAAAAAGAAAGAAAGAAAAGAAAGAAAAAGAAAGATGGATCTTACACAAATCACTTCCTTTTACTAAGTATCATTTTACTAAGTTGAAAAGTGAGGAGACTAAACTAGATGATCTAAGGGTTCTTTCTAGCTATAGATCTCATGTCTGTAAATATTTAGATTTAGTTATCATCTTCTTGTAGATGAGTTGTAGATTTATAAGAGCTATTGACAAGGAATTTATCCTTTAATAATTATAACTTTTTCCCCTTTTTTTAAAATCAAATGGAACTTTTGAGATAGGTATTATAACTTGAACCATGCAAAGGAAAGTCAAATGAGTCATTATGGGGGAAAAAATAATGATGAGCTAATTTTTTTCTGACCTAACTGCAGCAAGTTGTAGTCTCCAGTCAAAAAGAGCAAGGAAGGAATGGTGGAAGGAAAGAGGAAGGCAGACATCTGCCCTCCTAGTACAAGAATTGGGCTACAACAAGCACAAACAATACTGGAATAGGCTTCCGAGAGAATATGGAAGAGGATGGCAAATGGACCACATGAAGTGGGGTGACTAAGTCACTAGATATGCCATTTTATTTTTCCTGAAACAGAGACTGAAGAAGCAATGAAGAGGAAGTTGGTGGGAAGTGGAAGAAAAAAGCAAGAGTAGCAACAGAGGAAATGGCAAGTATAGTATTCAAGAATCTTGAAAATGGAGAAGGAGTTAGAGTTTGAATCCCAAGCAGTCTCATCATGGGGAGAAATCTGTTGTTCTTCCTTCCTTCTTGAAGAGGACCAAAGACAACGTGAGGGTGATGTCTTGACTTGTGCATAAATTGAAATTAAAGGAAGCAGAGTTATACAAAGTTATCAGTATAGCTCTCTCCTCCAGAGTCATCAGAATCTACTGACAAGAGAAAACTCAATATGACTGGTGATGCCCCAGGATGTTGTGCATAACCTTAGCTTTTCTAAATTAAGCTCTTTCCCAGGTCTCAGTTTCTTTGAGACAATAAACCATTCAATGATTGAGGGCTAGGTAAGAATTGAGACAAAAGATGGCCTAGTTTACCACCAGAAAAGCATCAGTCTGGGAGGTAAAGACCCTCAGAGTTTCTGGCCAGAGCAGAAAGCAATTGCTAGTCCAGTAGCTCCATTTAAATCACAATGGGCTGTTTAAAGACAATTTTTTTTTCAGAGATATATTTCAAGAAATCATAAATGAAAAACGCACAAGACAAAGATTAAATTGTCCCTGCTTTTTGAAAGTGAATGAACAACCACATAAATGATGTAAATCTAGCCCCCAAGCCTCAAAATATCTTTAAAAAATATGTGACTAAAAATTATATTCCTTTGAACAGAGCACCTACATGTAAAGTATGATGTCCCAAGTGGCAAAATGTACTACATGTGGTGAGAGAAGAAGAATAAGTAGAATGAGGAGGAAGAAAAGGAGGAGGAAGAGAAAGTGGAGGAGGAGAAATGGCAGCATTCCCCAACTTGAACAGGCAAGGTTAGGTCACCAGAGGACAGCTACTACCACTCACAGATTGTTGTCTGTCCTTTATTCCCTGGTCAAGGTTTCCCTGCAGATGTTTTCTTCCCCTATTAGAATATAAGCTACCTAGGGAAGGAGATGCCACTTTTTTTTATTTGTAACTCAAGCACATAGCAAAATTCTTAGAACATAGAACATTTGATAAATGCTTTTCTTTCATTACTTCTTTACAAGTAATGAACAAGACACGTATATGGAATTGAGTCAAAGGACCTGAGGAAGTCCATTAAAAATAGTATCAATATTATTGTACTTTCAGGAAATTTGCTCACCACAACTCTAGGATGGCTTGGCAAAATCTTTTTTTTCTCATCAATCAGTGCATTCTTTTCTTTTGAGTGTTTAAAGATTTCTTTTCTTTTGTAGATATGAATATTTTATATAGAATACATAAATATATAATTGTCTAATATTTGGAGAGGTCATTGGTGGTCTACATTTTTGGTAATAAGTATATGATTCCTTTCTTTGAGAGGTGGGATCAGGCTTAAATCTGAGAGAAAACTACTAAAGAGATCTGATAGTGACCTATGTGCTACTCTCAAACTGCTGAAGCAATAATTAAAATTATATTCAGTCACCATTTTTATTTTGCACAAAAGTTATCTATCTTGTTTCAGTCACCTATGTTGATACAACCATTATACCTTTCATTTTATTGACATCACTTTCAACTTTTTGCTTCATGTTTTATCCAAGTTGTATGTTCATTATATTAGATTTCTTGTAACTGAATTGATGATCAGTTACTCTTTCTTTGGAGAATCTCTTGCTCCTTTTATTTCTTTGCTTTTCAGTGCTCTATAGTCAAGTTTTTATTAGATAGTGTATTTGTTTCATCTTTGCATAATTCTGATTCTTTGCACTACTTTAATATTTTTACTTGTACTTTTAGAAACTATTGTATTTTTTTGTTTTAGATTATATAGATTTTCTGATATACATTTATTTTCCAGATGCTACTCCATGTAGTTTTTGTTGACTTTAATTCAAGCAATATGCTGTTCACATTTTATACTATTATTTGCTGGTTAGATACTGACACATTTTTCAAATAACTTTCTCCAGGTTTTTGATAGCTTTCTTACACCACTACTGTTGTGACAGTGTTTATCAGCTGCTGTTAAAAATATTTCTTGATGGCTCAACTTTTCCTCCTATGGTCATCACAGTGTTAATGGCTATTCTATTTACTATTGTGTTCAGGCCCTGAAATGTTTTTATACTTTCTTCCAAATATTGTGAAATAGAGGAGAGGAGCCAAAATGGCAGAGAAAAGGCAGCTATTCACCTGAGCTCTCCCCAAACCCCTCCAAACATCTTTAAATAATGTCATATAACAATTCCTGGAACAGCGAAACCCACAAAGGACAGGGTGAAATAACTTTCCAGTCAAAAACAATTTAGAAGGTCAGCAGGAAAGCTCTGTCACACCTGGGTGACAGTGGAACATAGTATGGCAGAGGCTGTGCCGGCACAGACATAGCACCAGCAAACCAGGAGCAGACTTTGGGAGCCCTGAATCATCAGTGTCAGCAGCTGCTTTTGAAACTCTCAGTCCACATATGATAAGGGGATTAGAAGGAGATTACAGGAGTTTCTTTGCTAGTTCGGAAGCAGGACTCTGATTTTTTGCCCGGACTTGGATCCAGTTCACAGTCCTGGGTCACAGACCCAGGGCAAAGAGGAGTATTAGCATATCAGAGCTTGCAGCTACAGTAGAGTGAGGATGCTTGTAACAGTTCCAGGGCAGAAAAGAGTGCTTGTGATCTCTTACAGACCAGAACACAGATCAAGAGAGTAGTAAACACACCTCTCCTTAGATCATACCACTTTGGAAGAACTGAAAACTTACCGGTTCCTAGAAGTATCTCTGAAAACAGTTGCACAGAGCTCTTGAAATCCCTGCAAACAATAGAAAAAGAAATTCTGACCATAGAAAGTTACTATGGTGACTAGGGAGATCAAAACATACACTCAAGAAAACAAAGTCAAAGCTCCTATATCCAAAGCCTCCAAAAAAAATGAATTGATCTCAGGCCATGGAAGAACTCAAAAAGGATTTTGAAAATCAAATAAGATAGGTAAAGGAAAAACTGGAAAGAGAAATGAAAGTGATACAGGACAATTGTGAAAAATGAGTCAATAGCTTGCTAAAGGAGACACAAAAAATACTGAAGAAAATAACACCTTAAAAAACAAGCCAACTAGTAAAACAAGGTACAAAAATCCAATGAGGAGAAGAATGCCTTAAAAAGCAGAATTAGCCAAATGGAAAAAGAGGCAAAAAATACATTGAAGAAAAGAAAAGAAACACTCCAAAAGTAGAATTGGCCAAATGGAAATGGAGGTACAAAGCTCAGGAAAGAAATAATTCCTTATAAATTAGAATTGAATACAAGCTAATGACTTTATGAGAAATCAAGAAAAAAATAAAACTAAACTAAAAGAATGAAAAAATGGAAGACAGTGTGAAATATTTCATTGGAAGAACAACTTAACTGGAAAATGGATCTAGGAAAGATAATTTCAAAATTATTGGACTACCTGAAAGCCATGATAAAAAAAAAAAGCTTTGACATCCCCTTTCAAGAAATTATTAAGGAAAACTGCCTGAAATCCTAGAACCAGAAGGTAAAATAGAACTTGAAAGAACCCTCTTATCACCTCCTGAAAGAGATCCCAAAATGAAAACTGCAAGGAATATTATAACAAAATTCCAGAGCTCCCAGGTCAAGGGAAAATATTACAAGCAGCCAGAAAGAAAGAATGAATCCTAACTGTGGAGTCACAGTTAGGATAACACAATATTTACCAGCTTCTACATTAAATGGTTGAGGGGCTAGCAATATGATATTCCAGAGGGCAAAGGAGTTAGGATTACAACCAAGAATCACCTACTCAGCAAAACTGAGTATAAACCTTCAGGGGAAAAAAGTGGATATTCAATGAAATACAGGACTCAATCATTCTTGATGCAAAGATCAGAGCTGAATAGAAAATGTGACTTTCAAATACAAGATTAAAGGGAAGCACAAAAAGATAAACAGGAAAAAGAAATCATAAGGGACTTAATAAGGTTAAACTACATGGAAGATGATACTTGTAACTCATAAAAACTTTTGCATTTTTAGGGCAGTTATAAGGGGTATACATAGACAAAAGGCACACATATGAGTTGAATATGAAAGGATGATACCTAAAAAATAAAATTAAGGAGTGAGAAAGGAATGTGCTGAGAGAAAGAGAAAGGGAGAGGTAGAATGGGGTAAATTATACCATGTAAAAGAGGGAAGAAAAAAATGTTTACAGTGGAAGGGAAGAGCAAGGGAGTTGAGGGGGAGTGAGGAAACCTTACTATCATCAGAGTTGTCTGAAAGAGGGAATAACATACACACTCAATTGGGGGTATAGAAATCTATCTTACCCTTTAGGAAAGGAGGTGGAGAAGGGGATAAGAGAATGGGGATGAGAGAAGGGAGGGCAGATTGGGGAAGGAGGTAGTCAGAAGCAAAATACCTTTGAGGAGACAGGGTGATAGGAGAGAGAGAATAGAATAAATGGGGGGGTGGAGGGAATAGAATGGAGGGAAATACAGTTAGCAATAGTAACTGTGAAAAAAATTGAAGTGTTTCTTTTTTTCTGATAAATGCCTCATTTCTCAAACATATAGAGAACTAAGTCAAATTTATAAATATAAGAGCCATTCCCCAATTGAAAAATAATAAAAAGATATGAATATTTTTCAGATGAAGTAATCAAAGCTATCTATAGCCATATGGAAAAAAAAAAAGCTCTGACTCATTATGGACTAAAGAAATGAAAATTAAAACAATTCTGAGATACTACCTCATACATATTAGATTGGCTAATAAGACAGAAAAGGAAAATGACAAATGTTGGATGGGATATGGGAAAAATGAGACATTAATGCATGATCAGTGGAGTTGTGAACCGATTTAACCATTCTGTAGAGCTATTTGGAACTATGCCCAAAGGGCTATAAAACATGCATACCCTTTAACCTAACAATACCACTACTAGGCCTGTACCTCAAAAGAGAGAGAAAAAAAACAAAAAAAAAACAAAAGGATCTATATGTACAAAACTATCTATAGCAGCTGTTTTCTGGTGGTGAAGATCTGGAAACTGAGGGAATGCTCATCAGTTGTGGAATGGCTGAACAAATTGTGTTATGTTTAGAATATTATTGTGTTATAAGAAATTATGAGCAGGATGATCTCAGAAAAACCTGGAAAGACTTTGAGCTGATGCAAAGCGAAATGCACTGTGTACAAAGTGACAGCAATATAGTAAGATGATAAGCTGTGAACCACTTAACTATTCTCTGCAATACAATGATCCAAGACATCTCTGAAGGAGTTATGATGAAAAATGCTATCCATCCCCAGAGAAAGAACTTATGGTATCTAAATACAGATTGAAATATACTTTTTTTTTCTACTTTATTTTTCTTGAGGGTTTTTTTAGTCTATCTTTTCTTTCACAACATGACTAATATAGATATGTTTTGCATGACTACACATATATAACCTATATTGAATTGCTTGCCTTCTTAATGAGGAGAGAGGAAGGAAGGAAAAGAATTTGAAACTTGAAGTTTTAAAAATGAATGTTAAAAATTGTTTTTACATGTAACTGGGGGGAAATGAAATGCTAAAACAATTCAAAAGAAGAAAGAAAACAAATACATAAAAATTGAAAACATAAGAAAACAAATATTGTGAAATAAACTTTTATAATTATAGACAATGCTTGTTTTTTTTTAAATAATTACAATGTGGTACTGTGTTCTATCACTTGGGTTGATGCTATAAGACTAGAAAAGGCCTTTATGAAATTCAGTTCAATGTATGACAACATCTTATTAATATCATTTGAAAAATTGGAATTTTTTTGTTCATCTACAAAGAAAATTTCTGGAGTTGCTGTTAAGTGAAGATTTTTAATGGCTGCCAGTTCTTTAGCTTTCCCTTCTTTTGACCTAAGGAACTCCTGAATTTCCACACATTTTTCTTCTGTTGTTTTAGGATACCTGCCATTCTTTCAAAGCATACACAGTCTCAGTTGTATATCATCTTAAATGGTAGACCCCTTCTTTGTCTTTGGCATTTAGCTTGTTACCTCTATTTATGATATAGGTGAAGAGATGAGTTTTGAGATGGTTATTATCATTATTATTTTTGTCATTTTCACTGTGTTCTAATTTACTTTTTTTATCTGCTAGTGTTCTTTTGTATGTAATAACATAGGAATACTTGGGCAATTGAATATTATTTTGTGAAAATATGAGTACATAATCATTTTTCATCCTGGATAATCCATATATGCTTCTGTATATGGATTATATATGTAATTCACATATATATTTGTATATATTCCATATGTGCATGTATGTACCAACATAATGCAATAATACCCATATAAATGAGTGTGTGTATATGTAGAAGGTGGCACAAACTCTAACCCCCATTGTAAGAGGTACCTTTAACAATTCCATCAACATCAGCTAAGAGACACAAGGACTCGCAGTTTCTAAAACACAAGGTTTACTCTAGGACAGGAAACATCCATCTCCAGATCATATTTCCGTCACCTAGATACAAAGAAACACAAAGCAAAAGAGGCAGCAGTTATTTAAGGCTCAGACTCAAGTTCACCAGGCTGTTCTAGCAGCAATATGTGAGTAGTAATCATTTGCTGGAGGAGAGAAAGGCACCCTTCAGCAGATATCCTAAAGAGGGAGTCATATCCTAGATCTGCCAGAGAAAACAAAAATACGAAAAAGACACAGGACAAAGTCACTACTTTTAAGGTCTACTGTGTGGACAGCTCTTCCTCCAATGGCGAGCAAGGGAATTTCTTCCTAATCACAAAGCAAATGTCCACCAGCACTTAATCACAAGTGGACTTTAAAGTTGCTAAGCCAACTCAGCATATGCTTTATGGGATGGCCTCCTTCAGGCTTTTCTTCTACATGTTCCATGGGGAATATTATAGTTCAATCCCTATTTCAAGTGAAATAGAAACAATAGTATATGCTCATAGGGTCGTGGGGAATCATACATGAAGCATTTAATGAAGCATTTTACAAATATGAATTCTTCTTATAAAACCCCTAGATAGATGTTCTGGTGAGTCTCTAGATAGTTTTGGTTGAATATTGTAACAAAATGATACACTTACAATTCATTCAGTAGTCAAGAAAAATAGGTATAGCATAGTCATATGCTATACCTTAGCCATAGCAAAAGAAAAGTATTCAACAAAGATATGCATTGAAGGCACCTTGACCTGATTCAGCTAAGGGAAGCTTCCTTGACAGAGGTAGTCTGCCAAGTACCCTAAGAGTACCTGGAACTCCTGTTTTACATTTAGGTCAACAGTTTAATCTTTTAGTCCCTTGAGCTAATCAAGTCTCAAGGATGGTTTTAACATCTTCAAAACCTAGCCTAACTTGCAGAGGTCAGGAAATTGCTTCTACCACATGAGCATGTAAGAAAGAAAGAGAAAAGATGGGGAAAATAAAATTTAAAAAAAATTAATGAAGGAAGGTTTTTGTTTCTGTTTGGTTGTTTCAATCCCGTCCGACTTTGTGACCCCATTTGGGTTTTTCTTGGCAAAGATACTGTAGTGATTTGTTATTTATTTCCTCCTCCAGTTTATTTTATAGGTGAGGAGCTGAGGCAAGTAGGATTAAGTGACTTGTCCAGGGTCACACAGCTACTAAGTGTCTGAGGCCAGATTTCAACTCATAAAGATGAGTCTTTCTGACTCCAAGCACAGTATTCCATCCACTGTGCCACCTAGCCTTTTAGAAGTAGGTATAAGCAATAGGGGCAGCACTGGGGTGGGAGGAGGGGGACAGGGGCAGGGAGGGAGGAATAGGCAAAGACAAATGAGAAGTGTAGTACCTAGGAAATAACTAGCATTTTGTTTGTTTGTTTTGGAGCCAGGAAAAGAAGGACAAAGAAGGGAAGGAACAGAGCAGTGACAAACTGGGGAGAAACTTATTTAGTGTTTGAACATCTTAAAGCTCATATCATAAAGCAGCTTCTTCTATTAACTAACTATTCTTGCTAACAACCTTCTAAACTCTATAGATTTTAGATATAAAATAAAATCGAATATCATGAATACCTTCCAATTTCTTTGCCTTAGGACATATGTCCTAGTTCAACTTAGTAGAATCTTAGGATAAGGTTTCCAGTGATTCCCTGTTAACTCCAGGATCAAATATAAACTTTTTTCTGAATTTAAAGCCCATTATAACCTAGCTCTTTCTACTTCTCTAGTGTTCTAATGTGAGAAATGAAAGAGTTAAGTTTCCACATCGGTAGATAAGAAATCAGCACAGACAGGCTAACTTCTCCATGGAGGGGGGGAGTGACAACACAATTCTAGGCACATAATGTATGTTAAGAGTGGGGCATGTAAGGAAGATTGTAACCCAGAAGGATTAGGACAAATCCTGATCCACAAGGGAGGAATTAGGCAATTACTAACTGTAAAGCTTGCTCTGGCTTCTTGCCCACTCTCCCCATCAAAGGAGGTGTGCCAGCTTCTCCCAAGAATGGAAAGGACGCACTTCAACCTCTTTAATAAACAATCTTTGATACACCATTCTTTGGAATTGAATCTGGGGTCATCTTTATGACATCTAACAATGTACTTCCGTGTACTCTCTGATTCAGTGACATTGGCCTCTTTGCTGTTCTTCTAACAGGGTACTTTATCTCCCAGAATTTGAATATTTTCATGAGCTGAATCTTCAGACCTGGAATGCTCTCCCTCATCATGTCTGCCTCCTACTTTCCCCCCCATTCATTCAATTTGGGGATAAAGTGCTACCACTTTTACTAATTCTTTCTCAGTCTTTCTTAATCTTTGTCCCTTCCCCTTGTGTTTATCTCCAATTTCTCCTATATATATATATATATATATATATATATATACACACACACACACACATATATTTCTTTGAATCCCTAATGCTTAGCATACTACCCAGTATGTAGGCATTTAATGAATATTGTTGACTTTATTTGACTTACTTGATTTGTTTTTCCATAATGTTGAATTATAGTAAAAAGAGTACTGAATTAAGTGTCAGAACACTTGAGTTCAAATCCTTTTTACACACCCAACCCCAGTTTTTCTACTAACTAGCTGAATAACAACAAAAAAAAAATCACTTGTTTTAAAAATGAAAGGATTGGACTAGATAGCTGTCGAGGCTTTTTTTTTCCACCTCTAACACTTTATTTTCTTTATGAAGCATGTTTATTCATAGACTTGAATTTGAAGTGATTTTAATTTTTTGGTAATACTGCTTGTGTACCTATCTTTTACTTTCTGCTCTGGACCCAGTAATGAAATCAATACAAGATTAACTCACCTACCCTGTAACTCACCTACCACTTGTTTTTCTTGGCCACCACTCCCATAAGTGCATATCTCCCTAGTGTTAGAATATACAGTCCTTAAGGAGAAGAACTTATATTTTTGCATTTGTGCAGCATCCCTCTAGGCTAGGTATCTGATACCATAGGGCCAAAATGTTTTCTTCTTTCTTTCTATCTTCATATTGCTTCCCTCTGGATATAGAATTTCTATTGGGCTAACCTCTCAGCTAGGATACCTGTGCAGCACAGAGGATAGAGTGCCAGGCTTGGAGTCAGGAAGACTCATCTTTTTGAGTTTAAATCTGGCCTCAGGCACTTACTAGCTATGTAACCCAGGGTCAAGTCACTTAACCCTGTTTGCCTCAGTGTTCTCATGTATAAAATAAGCTAAAAAAGAAAATGGCAAATCACTTTAGTATCTTTGCCAAGGAAACCCCAAATGGGATTATGAAGTCAGATATAACTGAAACTACTGAACAGCAACAACAACAAAAAGTCTCTAAGTTGGCTTTGTGCCTATTCCTCTTCACAACTAGACTTCCTACTACCACAGCTAATTGTCTCATGAATCCATAGTCGTCTGTCTTATCTGTTGGGATGAGGTCATACTACTGGAAGTTGATTCCTTTTCTCTATACATCTCTCTCTCTCTCTCTCTCTCTCTCTCTCTCTCTCTCTCTCTCTCTCCTCTCTCTCCTCTCTGATACATTCTTGGCATACAGTAAGTACTTAATAAATAAATGATTTTCCCCTCATCCATACAAACCAATTCAAATTGTCTTGCTTCTCAAAGCTTTACTACATTGGTAAGGAAAAAAATCCATACATGATGAATGGGGGAAAAAAAGGAGAGGAGATATTCACATAGATGAAATCCTAGAGGAAAATAGTTCCTTTTTTCCTTTCCTAATGGCATACATCCTGAGATTTTGTTCCACAATCTGGAGCTGAAGACTATAATAGTCCCTGCTGGGTAAAGTATCCACTTGGAACATACATTAGTGGGTCCAAAACTGAGGAACACAGACATTTGGCACTCAGAGTTCATAGCCTGCAATAACATCGACAGTGTTTTTGCAAAAAAAACCAAAACAAAAAAAAAAAAACCCACAAGAACAACAACAATAACAGCAACAAAACCAAAATGGTCTTTTCATCTCTTTAACAGAATTATGTAGAAAATAGATCTGGCCTCCAAAGAGAGGTTGTTATGATGAGCACAACAAATGACTGATGTTCTGTAGGGCTTTTTGTTCTTCTCTCTTCTTATCCCTGCTGTTATAAAGGTGTCTCTTCACTCTTATTATAGATAGGTACCCAGGGTTAGGGAAATTAAGGCTGTTACAAATTGGGAAATAAATGTGTATACACACATATTTACTCAAAACCCTCAATTTCCTGAACTACCTACCTCCACTGGCTCTTCCTTCTACACATGGTGCATTTATTTCTTTGGTATCAACTCTCTTGTTTTCAGATCTAGCTTTACGGAATTCTGCTATTGTACACAATAAATCAAAAAATAATGGAGTAAACCATAGGCAGATTGAACAACTGCCAGCAGAGTAAAATAGGATGATTTTGGTTAAAGGGTCCCCAAATCCCTCCTGTGATAAATGAGATTTTTGAAATATATTGTTTGATGCTGTATCCAATATGGAGTCATTTAGGCTAAGTATTCTAGGGACCATAAACATATAAGCAATGATAGACAGCCTGTACGTTTTCACTGCCCTGACTCATTCTGACACAATTTAAAGGGCTTAAATGATCAGGACTTCTTATTGGATGAGACTCCAACATGCCACATCCATTCCTGGGGTCTCCTATTACAAATACAAACCCTCACACAATTACTGGTCCCTATATGGAAAATCCCCTTTAACATGGTATTAACAATTAACACTGAGAATTGCTCTACCACATCTTGGTCTGACTAGGAATGCCCCTCGCCACCCCCCAAAAAAACTAACATTGATTACCTGTTCTCAACCAAGCCCATTTTAAAGGTACAAAACTGCCTTCTCAGAATGTATTCTGAGTATGTACTCCCTTCACCATCTTGGCTACTATACTTGTCTCCCTCCCCTGGCTGAGTGAATTTCTTTGCCTCTGTGGGGCTCAAAATCTGTCTCTATTTTCATATAGTGTGTATATGTTGTTGTTATTGTTGTTTTTCCTTTGTACTGCAATGCGTAATAATAATGCTTATGCTTATAGTAGCTTCCCAAATACCAATTTCTTGTAAGTACCTGAGTCCCTTCAATCTATATTGTCTGGTATGTATGCTTTCTCTGATTTTTGTTTTGCTATTGACTTGGACAAATGTGTTTCTTTGCAATTTGCTGTGTATGTTCACTGTAACTTGAACCTAAATATAATATTCCCTAGAATGACTATTTAAGGAAGCAGATAGATATAATTCTAGCCCAGTACTTCCTCTCTTTGGGGAGAGCAGAGAGGTTGACTTCTGGCACCAACTTCCTTCACCTCCTTCCTCCCTTCTAGCAGGAACTAAAATATGCCTTGGAGAAGGATGGGTAGAGGAAATACCAGCGACATCTATACCTTCATCTCTGTGAGCCACACACATCTCTGACTACATACAGGGGACATCTATATGCTACATTTTTTTGGTTGTTGTTGATGTTGTTAATTTTCCCTTCATTTTTGTAGAATAATTTTTTCTTTTTCAAAAAAAATATAAAAACAGTTCAATAATTTTGTATATTGTTCAAAGCTGGGGAGGTACTAGGAATCAGTTTCCCATAAATTACAATGAAAATTGCTTACAGCAGCCATCTAAAACACAAAACTGAGAATTAAAAAAAAATGCTTGTTTGTTAAACACACACACACACACACACACACACCAAATACGTCATAAAGTCATTTTAATACCCTTGCTTCACACGCTTACAATTCTGCTCACCATCTCTGCAAACCAGTTGAACTCTTAGATCCTTTCAATCCCTAATATCCTGTATGATACCCCTTACTGAAGTTCTTCAAGCATGGTACATGAGAATGCTATAGAGAAGATTCTCAGTCACATATGAATTGACCTAAATGACATCTGTGTTCCTTTCCAATTCTGAGATTCTGTAAAATAAAATAATAGAAAAATAATATTAATGAAACCATTTAATTTTATAAAAATATAATTTATGAAAATAATTTAGAAGAATGGGAGAATGAAAATGTGATTCTGATGTGCTGGTTGCTGTGAAAATGCAACAGTATTTTTTTTCTCCTTTTTGAAACCACTGAAAGCAAAAGATTTGTTTCACAGAATTTGCCCCTTTATTTGTCATCCTGCTCCTGCCATGACCATCCCTTTGACTACTCCAAACTGTAGCTTCCTTTAAAAAATGTTATTTATTTTGCTAAATATTTTCCAGGGGATTCTGGGGGCAGAGCCAAGATGACAGAGTAAAAGCAGTGACTTGCTTGAGCACTTCCACAAACCCCTCCAAATACCTATAAAAAATGGCTCAAAACAAATTCTGAAGCAGCAGAACCCACAGAAAGACAGAGCAAAACAAATTTCCAGCCAAAGACAGCTTGGATGGTTGATTAGAAAGGTATATTGTGCCAGGTGGGGAGAAGACTGCAGTTTGGCATTGGCGCACAGGCCACAGCAAACCAGAAGCAGGCCTTAGAAGACTGAATTGCAGGCAGCTGTGATGGTTTCCAGACTTCTCAACCCATGATGGCCAAAGAAAATTTGGAAGGTCAGTGGGAAAAATATGTTTCTGCAGTGATAAGAGAGAAGCACAGTGGGGTTCCATCCCCATTCCTGAGCTTGGCCCCAGGGTGGTGACTGCCTCCTTCCGGCTTCCATGTGAGCTTCCAGCCCACAGACTAGGGTAATTGAGTGACTGATCAGAGGGGGATTGCAGGGATCTCTCGGCTGGTGCAGGATTCTTTTGCTTTGCCCATGCTTGGATCTGGGTCACAGTTCTGGGTGGCGGTCCTGGGGTGAGGAGGAATGCTGGCATGGTGGAGTTTGTAGTGACTGTGGAGAGGAAAACCTCACAGTTCCAAGACAGAAAAGAGTGCTTCTGGTCACTCATAGACGAGAACACAGGCCAGGAAAAGAGTAAACACTTCACCCTTGATCATAGCACCTTAGAAGAACTGAAAATTATAGGTGCCTAGAAGTATCTCTGAAAACAGCTGCACAAAACCCCTGAAGCTTGGGACAGTACATTATCCACACTGGAAACAGACCCCTATCTTGACAAAGAGTTTATAACTCAAGTAATTGGCTGGGATCATGAGCAAGAAGCGCAAAAAGAGTCAGACTATATTATCTTACTTTGGTGACAAAGAAGATCAAAACATACAACCAGAAGAAGACAATGAAGCCAAAGCTCCTACATCCAAATCCTCCAAGAAAAATATGAATTGGTCCCAAGCAATTGAAAACCTCAAAAAGGATTTTGAGAAGCAAGTAAGAGAAGTAGAGGAAAAACTGAGAGTGATGCTAAAGGAGACCCAAAAAATACTGAAGAAAATACACCTTAAAAAAACAGCCTAACTCAAATGGTAAAAGAGATCCAAAAAGCCAATGAGGAGAAGAATATCATAAAAAGCAAAATTAGCCAAATGGAAAAGCAAGTCCAAAAGCTTACTGAAGAAAATACTTCCTTAAAAATTAGAATAGAGCAATTGGAAGATAGCGACAATTTGAGAAATCAAGGCACTGTAATACTAATCCAAAAGAATGAAAAAATAGAAGAGAATGTGAAATATCTCATTGGAAAAACAACTGACCTGGAAAATAGGTCCAGGAGAGAGAACTTAAAAAATATCGAACTATCTGAAAGCTATGATCAAAAAAAGAGCCTAGACATCATCTTTCAAGAAATTATCAAGAAAAACTGCCCTGATATTTTAGAATCAGAGGGCAAAATAGAAATTGAAAGAATCCACTGATCACCTCCTGAAAGAGATCCCCAAAGGAAAACTCCTAGGAATATTGTAGCCAAATTCCAGAATTCCCAGGTCAAGGAGAAAATATTGCAAGCAGCCAGAAAGAAACAATTCAAGTATTGTGGAAACACAATCAGGATAACACAAAATTTACCAGCTTCTACATTAAGGGTCCAGAGGACATGGAGTATGATATTCCAAAGGGCAAAGGAGATAGGACTACAACCAAGAATCACCTACCCAGCAAAACTGAGTATAATCCTTCAGGGTAAAAAATGGTTATTCAATGAAATAGGGGACTTTCAAGCATTCCTGAGGAAAAGACCAGAGCTGAATAGAAAATTTGACTCTCAAATACAAGACTCAAGTGAAACATGGAAGAGGGAAACAAGAAAGAGAAATCATAAGAGACTTATTAAGGTTGAACTGTTTGCTTTCCTGCAGGGAAAGATAATATTTAAAACTCATAAGTCCTTTGTCAGTATTAAGGTAGTGGGAGGGGAAAAATATATATGTATGTATAGATAGATAGATAGATAGATAGAGGACACAGGGTGAGTTGAAGATGAAGGGGCAATATCTGGAAAATAAAATTCAGGGGTGAGAGAGGATTACACTGGGAGAAGGAGAAAGAGAGAAATAGAATGGGGTAGATTATCTCACATGAAACAGACAAAAAAAGGCTTTTACAGTGGAGGGGAAAAGGGGGAAGGTGAGAGGGAATGAGTGAATCTTATTCTCATAGGACTTGGCTTAAGGAGGGAATAGAATACACAATGGGGTATGGAAATCTATCTTACTCTACAGCAAAATAAGGGGGAAAGGGGACAAGAGAGCATGGGGTTGATAGAGGGGAGGACTGATTGGGGGAGGGGATAATCAAAAGCAAACACTTCAGAGGAGGGATAGGGTCAAAAGAGAGAATAGAATAAATGGGGAGTAGGATAGGAAGAAGGGAAATATACTTAGTTTTTCACAACATGACTACTATGGAAGTGTTTTGCATGACTACACATCTATAACCTGTATCAAGATGCTTGCCTTTTCAATGAGGATGGGTGCGGAGGGAGGAAGGGAGAAAATTTGTAACCCAAAGTTTTAAAAACACATGTTAAAAAAAAAAGATCCTGGGATTCTTATAATCTAGCCATGGCTCAGGTTCTTAAAATCTAGCCTATAGTTTACTAATATTCAGACTCCTTAAGAGTCTGCCTAATATGATGGATGTTCTAATAAACCTTGTCTTTTGCTGAAAAAAAATAGAAAGGAGGTGGGACTGAGGAAAGCGGTAGTCAAAGGCAAAACATTAGTGAGGAGGGAAAAGGAGAAAGGAGAAAGAAAAGCATAAATGGGGGGGAAAGGGATGGAGAGAAAGTCACATATAGTAATCATAATTGTGAATGTGATATATGAATGTAATGGAATACTATTGTGCTATAAGAAATGATGAACAGGCAAACTTCAGATAAACCTGGAAAGATTTGAATGATTTCATACTGAGTGAAATGAGCAGAACCAGGAGAATGTTGTACGTAGTAACAGCCACATTGAGTGATGACTGACTTTGATAGACTTAACCCCTCTCAGCAATACAAGGATCTAAGACATCTCCAAAAGCCTCATGATTGAAAATGCTATCCACATCCAAAGAAAGAACTGTAGAGTATGAATGCAGATCAAAGCATACTATTTGCTATTTTTTTATTCTATTGCATTTTGTTTCTTCTTTCTGGTGGTTCCCCCTATTAGTTCTAATTCTTATTTACAACATCACTAATGTGAAAATATGTTTAATAGGAATGTATATGTATAGCCTATATTAGATTGCATGCCATCTTGGGGAGGGAGGGAGGGAGGGAGGGGGAGAAAAATTTAAAACTCATAAGTTTATGGAAGTGATTGTTGATAAATTAAAGTAAATCAATTTAAAAATAAATATTTTCCAATCACATTTGAAAATTTAACAAACATTTAAAAATATTTGTAATTAAGTAAAATTTGAGTTCCAAATTATCTCCCTGTCTCCTAGACAAACCTCACTTTGAGAAGGCAAGTAACTCAATATTAATTATAAATATGAAGTTAAAAAAAGTATTTTCATAGTAGCCATGTTGCAAAAGAAATCACAAATTAAACAAAAGAAATTGTTATTTCTAGATGAATTGTTATTTTTTTTATCTAGTTCCATAAATAACTTTTAGTAATTTGATTGGCTTGGTCTATTCATGAGTAATAAATTTTTATCTATTTTTACAAATTTTTCTTTGTATATAAATGTTTTATAATTGTTTTCATATAATACCTGGTTTTGTCTTGGAAGATAGACTCCCAAATATTTTATATTGTCTGCAGTTATTTTAAATGTAATTTCTTTTTCAATCTCATCCTGCTCTATTATGTTGCTAGTATATAGAAATGCTAAAAATTTATGTGGATATACTTTTTTATCCTGCAACTTTGGTGAAGTTGTTGATTATTTCAACCAGTTTTTTAATTGATTCTCTAGAATTCTCTAAGTATACCATCACATCATTGGCAAAGAGTAATAGTTTTGCTTCCTTGTTGCCTATCTTTGTTTCTTTAATTTCTTTTTGTTCTCTTATTGCTATAGCTAGCATTTTTTTTTTTAGTGCAATAATGAATCATGGTGGTGATAATGCACATTCTTGCTTTATTCTTGAGCTTACTGGGAAGGCTTCCATTTTATCACCATTACAGCTAAGGCTCGCTCTTGATTTTAGATAGATAGCATTTATCATTTTAATAAAGGTTCCATTGATTCCTGTGCTTTCTGGTGTTTTAATAGGAATGAATATTACATTTTTCAAAGGATTTTTTTTCTGTGTCTACTGATATAATCATGTAATTTTTACGATTTTTGTAATTGATATAGTCAATTATGATCATAATTATTTTTTTCCTAATATTGAACCAGCTCTGAATTCCTGGTGTAAATCTTACCAGGTCATATGGTATAATCTCTGAGATCATTTGCTGTAATTTACTTGCTAGTATTTTATTTAAAATTTTGGCATCAATATTCATTAAGGGAATTTGTCTATAGTTTGCTTTCTCTGTTTTTGTTCTCCCTGGTTTAGGTATCAAAACAATATTTGTGTCATAAAAGGAATTTAGTGGGACTCCTACATTACCTATTTTTTTTTCAAATAGTTTAAACTCATATATAGGCTGAGCCAATATAATAAAAAGGACAATTGTACCTAAATTAATTTACTTATTCAGTGCCATGCCAAACAAACTAACAATGAATATTTTATAGAGGTAGAAAAACATTACAAAAAACTCATCTGAAAGAACAAATGATCAAGAATATCAAGGGAATTAATGAAAACATATCTGAAGAAAGATGACCTAGCCATACCACATCTCAAACTGTATTCTAAAGTGGTAATCATCAAAAGTATCTGTTACTGGCTAAGAAACAGAATGGTGGATGAGTGAAACAGATTAGGTACACAAAACTCATTAGTAAATGACTATAATAATCTTGCATTTGATAAACCCAAAGACCCTAGCTTCTAGGACCAGAACTTACTATTTGACCAAAACTGATAGAAAAACTTGAAAACAGTATGGCAAAAACTAGGTATACACCAATATCTTACACATTATACCAAAATAAGGCCAAAATGAGTATGTGATTTAGAAATAAAGGGTGATATCATAAACAAATGAAGAGAGCAAGAAATGATTTGCATGTCAAATGTGTGGAGAAGGGAAGAAGTTATGACCAAGCAATAGAAAAAGTGCATTACTAAATGCAAAAAAGATAATTTTAATTATGTTAAAAAGATTTTCACAAACAAAACAAATACAACCAAGAAAAGAAGGAAAGCAGAAAACTGAGAAACATGTGTTTCTCATAAAGGTCTCATTTCTCAAATATATAGAGGGCTGATTCAGATTTATAGGGAAAAAATGTCATTCCCCAAAATTGATAAATAGTCAAAGGATATGAACAGGAAGTTTTTAGATGAAGGAATCAAAGCTATCTATAGTCATGTGAAAAAATGCCCTAAATCACTATTAATTACAGAAATAAAAATTAAAACAAAGCTTATCAGAATGGCTAATATGACAGATAATGAAAATGACAAATATTGGAGGAGATGTGGGAAAATTGGAACACCAATACACTCTTGGTGTAGTAGTGAATTGATCCAACCATTTGGGGGAGAGAAATTTGTAACTCTGCCCAAAGGGCTTTAATACTATTCATATCCTTTGACCCAGCAATATGACCACTAGGTCTATATCACAAAGAGATAAGAAAAAAGGAAAAAGGACCAAAATGCATAAAAATATTTACAGCAACTCTTTTTGTGGTGGCAAAGAATTAGTAATTGAAGGTATGGCCATCAATTGAGAAATGGCCAAACAATTTGTGGCATAGGATTATAATGGAATACTATTGTGCCATAAGAAATTATGATTGACTAATTCAGAAAAATCTGTAAAGACTTACATGAACTGAAGCAAAATGAGGTGAGGAGAACCCCAAGAACATTGTACACAATAACAGCAACACTATGTGATGATCATCTATGATTGACTTGCTGGAGCTGCAAATGAAAAAAAAAGGGCATCCCCTCTCCTAGGTAGCTATTCTCAGCACCACAATGATCTAAGACAATCCCAAAGGACTCATGATGAAAGAACTGATGTAGTATTAATGCAGGTTGAAGCATACTCTTTTCCATATTCTTTCATTATTTTTACCCATTTAGCACTGTCTTCTTTCACAACATGACAAACATAGTAATATGTTTTGCATGTATAACCTATTTCAAATTGCTTACTGTATCAGGGAGGGGGGATATGAGGGAGGGAAATTGAAAATTTAAAATTCAGACTTCCACTTCCGGGAGCCAAGATGGTGGAGTAAAATGGTTGTCGCTCTCACCCGCCCCTATTAACCTCTGAAAGCCTAGAAAATGTCTCCCCAGGATAAATCTTGGAACAGCTGAACCAGAAGAAAGATGGGGAGCAGAAATCCAGTAGCCCAGGTAGCTTGAGGGTTTCAAAGGAAAGGCCCCTCTTGCCCTGGGAGAAGGGGAGCAGTATGGAATGGGAGGCATCCCAGAAAGCTAGCAGAAAGCCCTACCTCAGCAAACCAGGAGATCCTGAAACCCAGGTGGTGGAGTAGGCAAACACCAATACCTTGACCTCCGAGTGCCTCAGTAAGGGTGGGGGAACTGGTGGAAACCAGCTTAGAAAATCACCAGGTGCCAATGAAACTAAAATTAGAAGGAAGGTAGAAAATTAGGAAAGAATTTTTTACAATCAGTTTCTCTGATAAGGGCATCATTTCTAAAATATATAGAGAATTAAGTCAAATTTATAAAAAATGCAAGTCATTCCCCAATTGATAAATGGTCAAAGGATATGAATAGGCAGTTCTCAGATGAAGAAATTAAAGCCATCTATAGTCATATGAAAAAATGCTCTAAATCACTATTGATTAGACAAATCCAAAGCAAAACAGTTCTGAGGTACCGCATCACACCTATCAGATTGACCAAGATGACAAAACAAGAAAATGATAAATGTTTGAGAAGATGTGGGAAAATTGGAACACTAATGCATTGTTAGTGGAGTTGTGAAATGATCCAACCATTTTGGAGAGCAATTTGGAACGATGCCCAAAGGGTTATAAAGATGTGCATACCCTTTGACCCAGCCATAGTACTTCTAGGGCTGTACCCCAAAGAGATCATAAAAATGAGAAAAGGAACCACATGTACAAAAATATTTATAGCAGCTCTTTTTGTGGTGGCAACAAATTAGAAATTGAGAGGATGCCCATCAATTGGGGAATGACTGAACAAGTTGTGGTATATGAATGTAACGAAATACTATTGTGCGATGAGAAATGATGAACAGGTTGACTTCAGAAAAACCTAGAAAGACTTGTGTTGTCTTATGCTGAGTGAAGTGAGCAGAACCAAGAGAATGTTGTACACAATAACGGTCACATTGTGTGATGACTAATATTGATAAACTTACCCCTTCCCAGCAATACAAAGATCTAAGACATCTCCAAAGGCCTTGTGATGAAAAATGCTACCCACATCCAAAGAAAGAACTATGGAGTTTGAATGTAGATTGAAGCATACTATTTGCTATTTTTATTTCTTCTGTTGAGTTTTTTTTCCTCTTTCTGGTGGTTCTTCCTATTGGTTCTAATTCTTACTTACAACATCACTAATGTGAAAATATGTTTAATATGAATAGCCTATATCAGATTGTGTGCCGTATTGGTGGGGAGGAAGGGGGAGAAAAATTTAAAACTCAAAAGCATATGGAAGTGATTGTTGATAAATCAAAATAAATTTTAAAAAATTTAAATTCAATACTTAAAAAGAAATGTTAAAAATTATCCTTACATGTAATTTGGGAATAAATAAAATATTTAAAATAATAAAGATAGGGTGTTTGTAAAAACAAAAAAAATTATATTCTATGCCAATTGGTGCATATATGTTTAAAATTAGTATTACTTCATTGGGTGTGGTTCTTTTTAGCAAGATGCAGTTTCCACTCTTAACCATTTTAATTCTGCTTTAGAAGCAGGCATTTTTGCTGCTGATATCCTGTATCTATTGCCCACATTGACTTTTAGTTTAGTTATATCTTCTGGTTTAACTCCTAAGTTGAGTTCATGAACCACCTCCCCACCCCTGTCTTCCATCTTATACCTCCTTAGGGTTCTTGCTTGCCCAACATGAATTACACACACACACACACACACACACACACACACACACACACCACACACACACACACACACACACACACACTTTGCTAATATCTCCTTTCTCAAAATTTTATGAGTCTGCCTGGTTTGACCAAAGCTTCACCTTTAATTCCAACTCTTTTATATACATATATCTCTTGATTCCAGCCATCCTGGCTATCAGGTTTAGACCTATTGCCTTGTATCCACCTCTATTTTCTGTATATTATGCAGTTCCCATTATGATTGACAAAAAAATATTAGGACTCATCCTTGATCATCTCACTGATCTCTGAAATGAAATAGGATCAGATACTTTTACTTCCACAGAGGCTGTGAATGAATACTGTTTCCTTCAATTTTGGCAAGAGATGGTCCATACAAGGCAACTGCTGCAGTCATCTGCTGTGCTAGGGAAAAAGTAAAACTCCCTTTAACATTATTTGTGCTTAGGAAGAAGATGCGGGTCATAAAGACAGTTTCCATCCACAGCCATTACCTCTTCTCACATTTTCCCCACAATGTACACTTAATAACCCACACCACTTTGCTCTTTATCAATTCAGATTCTATGTCCCCTGGGCACAAATCATCCAGGGAAGGAATGACAAATGAACTTGTCTTCAAGTGGTAGTATACTGCCAGGCTATCAGAATGTCTCTCCTTTATAGAATGCATACTGATGACTTTCCCTTCATTGCCATATACTTTTCTTCTAGAAAATACTACTGATCTATCTCTATTTTAATATCATTCATTGTCAATCAAATTCATTGGTATGTATGTGATATGTACACAGTCATCTTTGCCTTCTTTTTGATCCTGTAGTAATAGTTCCATAAGAATATGATTTTTCTACTATTCAGGGATGATATTTTCCCAATCAGGTCCCAACATTTTAGGGAGGCAGTGATTATTAAAAAGATATCTGCTTTCTCATTTAATAAAACAACATGACTCGAAACGTTTCATCACTGGGTTAACATTTTAGCTATACTCAATTAACCAATCAATAATCATTAAGTGCCTGGTGTATTCAGAATTTTTTTAAGTTCACTTACATATATGCCTCTTTTATTCACATGTATGTTTGTATATATGTATTGTGTTTGCACGTGTACACATTAACTTTCAATCCTTTTCATTGCTCAGCTACTATTAAGAATAAATGTAAATGATGACCCCTTCAAGATATTATTATATAGTAGAAAAGGCATTAAACTGGGAGTAAGAACACCTGGTTTGTAATCCTGGATCTGTCACTAAGTTGCTTAACCTTATATATTAAAAGGCTGGGTGAAATTTTTGTTGCAGTCATTTCAGTCATGTCTGATTCTTTGTGACCCCATTCAAGGTTTTCATTTTGTTTTCACTTAATATTATTTAATTTTCCCCAATCACATGTAAAAGTAATTTTCAACATTCATTTTTATATGGTTTTGAGGTCTAAATTTTTCTCCTTCTCTACCTTCCCTCCCCAAGACAGCAAGCAATTTGATGTGGGTTAAACACGTACAGTCATGTTTAACATATTTCCACATTAATCATATTTTGAAAGAAGAATCAGAACAAAAGGCGAAAACCATGAGAAAGAAAAATAAAGCATAAAATAAAACATAAAAGTGAAAATAGTATGCTTCACTCTGTATTCAAACTCTATAGTTCTTTCTCTGGATATAGATAACATTTTCCATCATGGGTCTTTTAGAATTGTCTTGGATCATTGTATTGCTTGGATCACTGGAGCTAAGTCTATCATAACTGATCATCATACCATGCTGCTGTTACTGTATACAGTGTTCTCCTGGTTCTGATCACATCACTCAGCATGAGTTCATATAAGTCTTTCCTGGTTTTGTTTTGTTTTTTTTTTTTTTATGAAACCTGACTGCCCATCATTTCATATAGCACAGTAGTATTCATTGCATTCATGTACCACAACTTCTTTAGCCATGCCCTAATTGATGGGCATCCCCTCAATTTCTAATTCTTTGCCACCACAAAAAGAGCTGCTATAAATACTTTTGTACATGTGGGTCCTTTTCCCTTTTTTGTGATCTCTTTGGAATACAGACCTAGTAGTGATATTGCTGTATCAAAAGGTATGCACAGTTTGATTGCCCTATGGACAAAGTTCCAAATTACTCTACAGAATGGTTGAATCAGTTCACAACTCTACTAACAATGCATTGGTGTTTCAATTTCCCCACATCTTCTCCAACATTTATCATTCTCTTTTTCTGTCATATTAGCCAATCTGATAGGTATGAGGTAATATCTCAGAGTTGTTCTACTTTTCATTTCTTTAATCAAAAGTGATTTAGAACACTTCTTCAACTGCCTATAGATAGTTTTAACTTCCTCATCTGAAAACTGCTTTTTCATATCCTTTGACCATTTATCAATTGAAAAATGACTTGTATTCTTACAAATTTGATTCAGTTCTCTATACAGTTGAAAAATGAGGCCTTTAGCAGAGACAATTACTGTAAAAATTATTTCCCAGCTTTCTGCTTTCCTTCTAATCTGGGTTTCATTGGTTTTGTTTGTGTAAAAACTTTTCAATTTAATGTAATCCAAATTATCCTTTTACATTTCATAAAGTTCTCTATCACTTATTTGGTCATAAATTCTTCTTCTCCATAGATCTGACAGATAAACTATTCCTTGCTCTCCTGATTTGCTTTCTTGTCTAAATTATTACCCATTTTGACTTATCTTGTTATACAGGGTGAGATGTTGGTCTATGCCTAGTTTCTGTCATCCCATTTTCCAGAGTCCCCAGCAATTTTTGTCAAATAGTGAGTTCTTATCCCAGAAGCTGGAGTCTTTGGGTTTATCAAACAGTAGATTACTATAGTTATTGACTACTGTTTGTTTTGTACCTAACCTATTCAATTGATCCACCACTCGTTCTTAGCCAGTACCAAATAGTTTTGATAAATACCACTTTATAATATAGTTTTAGATCTGGTTTGGCTAGGCCACTTTCCTTTGCATTTTTCCTTAATTACTTTGATATCCTTGACTTTTCTTTTCTTCCAGATGATTTTTAAAAATTATTTTTTCTAGGTATATAAGATCATTTTTGGTAGCTTGATTAGCATGGCACTGAATAAGTAGATTAATTTAGGTAGAATTGTTATTTTGATTATAATGATTTGGCTGGCCTATGAGCAATTAATATTTTTTCCCAATTGTTTAGATCTGACTTTATTTGTCTGAAAAGTGTTTTGTAATTATGTTCATATAGTTCCTGAGTTTGTCTTGGCAGGTATATTCCCAAATATTGTATATTGTCTAGAGTTGTTTTAAGTGGAATTTCTCTTTGTTCTGGGCCTTGTTGGTAACATATAGAAATGTTGATGACTTATGTCAGTTTATTTTATCCTGTATCTTTGTTAATGTTAATTATTTCAAGTATTTTTTTAGTTCATTCCCTAAGATTCTCTAAGTATCCCATCATATCATCTGCAAAGAGTGATAATTTTGTTCCCTCATTGCCTATTCTAATTCCTTCATTTTTTTCTTCTCTTGTTGCTAAAACTAACATTTCTAATACAATATTGAATAATTGTGGTGATAAAGGAAATCTTTATTTCACTCCTGATCTTATTGGGAAGGCTTCTAACTTGTCATTTGGGATTTTCTTGCCAGAGATATTAGAGTTGTTTGCTAATTCCTTTTCCAGATCATTTTATAGATGAGGAAACAGAGACAAACAGGGTCAAACAACTTGCTCAAGGTCACACAGCTAGTGTCTGAGAGATTTGACCACATGAAGATGAGTCTTCTCTACTCCAATTCTGGCACTCTATCCATGGTGCCACCAAGTTGCAAATGATCTCTAAATGATTGTTACAGTTCTGATCAGCCAGTGAGTAATGAAGACTTTATTAGGTACTTACAATACATGCTAGCTAAAAAGATATAAAGGAGAGGAAAAAGAGTTTCTCCCATCAAGAAACTAGCTAGTTGGTGACAACTTGTTATTAATTAGATATATTCAAAATATATGGAAATTAATTTTAGAGAGGAAGGCACCAGTATTTTAAGAGTTACTGCAGGGGATGCATTTTGAGCTAAAATCTTGAAGGAAGCCAGGCAAATTAAGTAGAGGTGAGGAAGAAGAGAATTCCAGGCCAAGAAAAGAAAGGAGTGTTGTTTGTGAGAAGCAGCAAGTAGATCAATGTGACTGAACTGTATAGTTTGTGGTAGGGGATAATATACAAGAATACTGGAAAGTAGGAAAGGTCTATATTATTAAAAAAAAAACCTGATGCTAGAGTTAATAGGGAACACTGACTATGCTGTTGTCTTATGGTATACATAATAATAGGTGTTTAATAAATGCCTACTGATTGATGAATCCCAAGATAACAAGTATTACATGCAGCTATGTGGCAACACAGTAGATAGAAGACTGAAGTCAGAAAGGCCTAAGTTCAAATTCAGCCTCTGACACTTACCAGTTTGTGACCTTGGGCAAGTCACTTAACCCCTGTCTACCATAGTTTCTTCATCTATAAAAAGGTGATAATAGTATCACCTGCCTCCTGGGGCTGTTGTAAAGATTAAGTGAAATTATTTGTAAACTGCTTTTCAAGCCTTCTATTATAATTAGTACAATTATTTATGAGGTCAAAATGTTTCCTTGCATTATAATCTCTGGTTCTCTTTATTTATTGCCCATACTTTAAAATTTGCATTTAGGTAGCTGAGGTCCCAAATTTTGTTAATTTCTCTCTTCTTGGGTGCCTCTCTGATAAATTATGGGTGTTCCTTTCTATTCTACTTCCTATGTTATTCCTGTAGTGTCTGCCTTGGTAAATACACATGAACAGTTTTCCTCATTATCCTTCCTTTTATGTATAAACCATTCTTGGTCAACTGCTCAAGGTTCTAGATAAATTGATTTTACTGGTCCTACTTAGATAAATTCAATACTTGACTGTGAAACTTCCTTTCTTCCTGTTTTTCTTTCATCATTTTAGGAAGACTCCACTCTCCTTACTAACCTAAAGACTAGGAAGCATCTCATTAGCCTTTTTTTTCCCCTTCTTCTCTAGAGTGAAGATCACTTTTTAGTTTGTTCATTAAAACTATTATTTGGCACTGTCCAAAACCTAAATATCAAACACTCTTTGCAGGTTACTGCAACAACCCTCCCTCCCCCAGCACTGCACACTTTCAGGAAGTGAGCTACTCTGTCATTTGTTATTATTGTTGATACCTACCAGAGTTAACTGTTATGACTAATTCCTTTGTCTAACATTTGGAAAAATTTCCTATTTTCTATATTGGTTGATTGTTTTGGGAGTTCAAATAATGGGAATTCAAGCAAAATTTGCTTTATTCATAACAAGTCTCCTACATTTTCTGGAGATATAATTCAATTCAAATTGATTCATGAGGCAGTTGTTTAGCTTTTACTACTGTGTATCAAGGCAACTAGGTGGTGCAGTGGATAGAGCACTGAACTTGGAGTCTATAAGACCTGAGTTCAAATACAGCTTCAGTACACTAGCTATAAGATATTGGGCAAGTCACTTCTATTTTCCTTAATTTACTAAAGAAGGAAATGGCAAACCTTTCTAATATCTTTGCCAAGAAAACTCCATGGACAGCATTGTTGTGTTATGGTAAGAGCTGGAAAATATGGAAGGATTGAACAACTATGTATCAGTACTTAAGCTGTGTCTTAAGGAAACAAAGACAAAAATGAAGGAAATTTTTCCTTCAAGGGGCTTATAATCTACTGTATTAAGCAAAGAGTATTTACACAGATAAATACATATAAAACATATAGAAAGCAAGGATAAAATAGTTGCTCTAGGATTAAGCATTAGAGAGAAAGGGAGAGCACTAACCACTGGAAAGATCTGGAAAGATGTCTAATAAGAGATGGTACTGGTTTTTCCTTCAGCAGCCTTTTTACTGATAGTATTTTTCTGCCAAACTCTAATGGAAATTGGTACTGCTCTGGGGTATCCTCTACATGATGTTCTTGAGCATGAATTAAATTACCAGCAAGATACTAATTAAATCTAATTTCCCACTTCTATTCCTATTTCTGATACTTCCTCAAACTTTTCTATTTCACTAACCTGATTTAACCACATGGATTTTGATACTTACTTCTAATTCTATATATTTAGTGTTACTTTATTTCTAATTATTATTTTATGAAATAATATTGATATCTGAGACTGGTAATTTTCCTCATTATTAATTGTTTGATATGTGCGCTATGTGTATGTGGTATGTGTATGTACTATATGTATGCATATGTGTATACACACATGTATGTTATGTACACACATGCACATATGTTTGTATGTATAGTGTACATGTGCACACACGGCTATATAGGATATATGTCATATATACACATATATATGTATACATGTCTATGTAGTTATTGTGTGTGTATATACAAATATGTAGTCATACATATACATATACATACACATGTACATATACATTCCATAGTTTATTGTTTTCTTTTAGACCACAAGTTCTTAATGTGTGTGTGTGTGTGTTTGTGTGTGTTTGTGTTATGGATCGTTTTATCAATTTGGTGGAGCCTATGATCCCCTATGCAAAATATATATTTTTTTAATGCATGAAATAAAATACATAAGGATTACAAAGGAAAGCAATTACATTGAAATACAATTATAAAATGTTTTCAAATGAAATAATGTTCAAATTCCCCCATGACAAGAACTACTGTCTGACATAGAAGACAGTCTGTTTTATGCCTCTTTATAATCCTTCTAATTTTTAGCACAGAGTAGGGTACCAAGGGAAAAAATAATAAGTACATTTGTTGATTTAAAGATTCCCTAAGAAAGATATCCATTAAAAGGCAGATATGATACCAAGAAAGGATAATGTTTTTTTTTTTATCTGATCCATTGATCAAATCATATAGAAAGTAAAAATCAGGTTTCAAGGCTGAGGCATAGGAATGACAAATTTTGAAGGAGAGAAAGGAAGAAAAACTTAAGAGGATAGGTGGACAGACCCAGGTAGGACACTGGGAAAAAACAAGGGTCAGACTGAGTAGTCAGTGGTTCAGTTTGGTTCACTGAGAACCAAAAGTGAAAAGGAAGGAAATGTCCCCTGAAGAATAAGGATATGACAAAGAAAGATTTTGGTTACTTAAAAATTTTACTTCGAACTTGTACTGGCTTCTATGACACAGATTCACATATATTCAGTCTCATCCAGGGGCACAGGCTAAGTTTTTAGCCTCTTAGTTTTTTTGGGGGTGGGGTTTATTTTGTGGGGAGAGAGAGGAGTACTGAGAGGTAAAAGTGATTTAGGCTAACAGTCTGAATGGATCAAAAGAAGGAACTGAACACAGATTGTCCTATTTCTGAGGCTGCTACACCACCTCTCCATGAATGGGCTTGTAAAGCAAAATAAGTGTATCCTCAAGAAAAAACTGGTCATTCAGATTTCTAGCTCTGTGAGTTTTCTGCCAAACCACATTGGCTACTTTTGCTTTCTTGCAAATTGTTAAAAAAAAGTCCTTATGTGCCCTACCATTTATAAAAACTACTGGAAACTTTGGGCCTATGATGACCTCAGGCTTCAGTTTGGGAAAAATGCCTTGCTATTCTTGTTCATTTATTTCAGTCCAAATAATGACGACTAATGTCTTCTTGCATTGCCCACTGTTCAAATGATTTTTTTGGCATTATCTGCATGCAGACAAGTGACATCTTGCCAATAAGATGAATATAGGGTTGTTGGCATATCTTTTTAAATGAAGTTGTGAATATATTCCTTGTTCCTATATTCTACAGCATTGATCAATGTCTCAGTGAGCTCAGAATCAACATAAACTGAGAAGGTATTTTTCACTCAATTTGCCTCTGTTATCCTCTAACGTCAGCATATAAAAAAAAAAAATCACCACTTGGACACTTAACAAATATTTTCAAACCAGGAAGGGGGAAGAGGAGTTGAGCACCTTTCCTTGGAGCACGTTTCCTCTCAAAACTTGAAAATGAAATTTCCAAAGAAGAAGCAGCAGCAAAAAGAGACTGAACAATCTATACTGCCTTAAAGGTCAGTATCTAGAGAGTACAGAGGTAAAATAATCAGAATTTAGACCTCATACGCAATTAAAGGTTAAGTTATAGTCTGAGATTTCACTGTGAGCCCAGACAATTCCCATGATAGATAAGAACTGCTATCAGTGTGAATGCATACATGCACAATAAATGTTAAATTAGTCAGTTCTAACAAAGGCACTCCTATCAGAGCACCAAATAGAATACCAAAACCACTTTTATCTATATAACTTTTTTAGTGTAAACAGTAAATGAATTTTTTAGAATGCATGGTGTAGAGGAAGAATTAATAACCTGAGATCTATTCTTTAATGCTAACCTCAAACTATATTTTGACATAATATATCCTTTTCCTCATATAGCATTCCTGTAACTATTACCTCAAATCATCTCAGAGCAGAGATATGTCAGAAGTCATAGGGGTACCATACCAATTTAGATATTTCTCTCAAGCCACAAATGGCTTGTGAATAGAATAATCATAAATTAAATAAAATTGTTTCTGGCTGACGTATGCCTCAAACTTGGAATACAGCAATTTTTTTCTTTGACACCATGCACCATCATGCCTACTCTGAACTCATGTTGTCATAGTCTCACATATGCTTGAAAGGTATATTGAACCAACAAATAATCCAAAAAGTTTTATTCAAGTCAGTTGTCTAAGCAGTTTCTCCTCCCCCAAAATATAAATGACATGTTTTCTAGAGTTACAAATAGCCAAACTAATTTCCTTTAGGCTGTGTTTGTATGAGGGTGACTGAATATAATGTGTATAATATGACCTATTTAAATTGAGAAAGTGGTCAAATAAAGTGAAATATAAAATACACATGGAATCCTAATCAAGAGAGGTGGTTATTCCATTCTAAGAATGCTTTCTTTCCAATGCTATTAATAGGTATTAAAAAAAATAAGCACATGAAGAACAGCAAATTTCTAAAATTTTCTTTATGTCCTGTATTCTTCAACCCCAAAGCAAAATGACCTTTGGCATTCTTATTTGAATTAGAACCACAAATTCCAGCTTTTCTTTTTCTTTGTGGACTTATCAAAATAGTCTTTAAAAAAATATAGTCTCATTTTTTGTCACATACTCTAAGCCCAAAAACTAGTTGGTTAAGGAGAATATTTTGAATTATCATATTCAGAAGGAGGACGTACTCCAACTGTTTGACATTATTATTTTTTTTAATCACAAATCATTTCTATTTGTCTTCCCCAATCAACAGCTTTGGAAAAAGCTCTCCATTGTCTCCTCCATTTGATATTGACTCAAGAAGTCAAAAACAAACAAGCAAAAATGTTGTTTAGGGAGAAGTAACAAGAATAAATTCAGAGTCTTGTATTTACCTCCTAAGAAATAACTCAGAGAATAAATGAAAAGAAGGGAACATTTTCCCCTAGAGATAGCTACACTCCCCAATTTTTCCAAGATTGAAAATGAATGCTCTAAATGCACAATATTTTTTCTCTTATCTCAATTCCAATTTCATTCAGTTTAATTCATTTATAATTCACAAAAAAACTTGTTGAATGCCTAATGGATGCAGAGTATAATGCCAGGTATACGTAGTAGGGCACAAAATTAATATAAAATACAGTTTCTGATCTTATGGAACTTAGTCTCATACTCAGAGGTCATGGCATTTACAGGTAATTATAATACAACCATTTGCATGATACTTACATTAATAGAAGTCCAAAAGAAAGTGCTATGTGAAATTGAGAAGGGAGAGAGGGTCAGGGAAATTTTCATTGAAGGCTTTATATCTCCTCTGGCACCATTTTCAGAGATACAAAAGAGGACATTCTCTCAGAATTCCAGTTTTAAAGGGGTCAGCATGTTTATACTACATTAGCTGTTTCAAAGCTGAATGTTGTAAATAGACAGATAGATATCCCATTGGTACACATTTAAAGTGCCAGACTAAAATCCAGAGATACTTAGTTCAAATCCCACTGCTGATGTTAGCTGTGACACTGGGCAAGTCACTTGAATATCATTTTCCTCATTTGTAAAATTGAGATATTAATGATAATATTACCTACCTCTCAGGGTTATTGTGAGGATCAAATGAGATTATGTCAGTACAATTCTTTGAAAATCTTAAAAGACTGTATAAATGCTAATAATGTTGTGTTATGTGTCTGATCAGGTTCATATCTCAACTCTATCATTTTTGAGCAATATAATTAAAGGCAAGTAACAACATATCTGATCTTTTGAGGTACTGTTGTTGATTAATCCATAGTGATACTTTGTTTACATTCATTGCAAGTATCTTTTGCACTTAGAAGTTTTTTTTTTTGTTTTTTTTAATTTTTTTTTAGCTTTGGCATATGATACATAGTGGAAAACTCTTCCAACTAACTCACATTCACATAGGCCTTTGTGTAGAAAGAGGCCTATGAAGGTATTTAGCAAATAGAATTAAAATACATGTTGACTACGTGAGAGAAAATTTACCTTCAATACATGTATGTAGGTCATTATTTATCAAAATGAGAATTAATTCAACCAGAAAACTATGGTGCAAGAAGGCAGAAATGAGATACAGAGGTTTAAATAACATTGGCTCTGGAATGAGAGAACTTAAATTCAAATTTCACCTAATTCACTACCTGTGTGACTACAGTAAAAACACAGCACTAAAGATAAGTTTCTACATATGTATAATGAAAAGGTAAATGATAATCATAATAACAATAATAATAATAACTAGCATTTACATAGTGATTTAAGTTTTGTAAGATCCTTATAAATATTATTTCATTCTATACTCAGAACAACTCACAGAAATAGGTGTTATTATTTTGTTTGGTTGATGTTTAATCATTATTCTCTTAGGTCCAACTCTTCATCACCCACTTTTAGGAATTTTCTTTGTAAAGATACTAGAGTAGTTTGCCATTTACTACTCTAGTTCATTTTACAGATGAACAAACTGAGGCATACAGGGTTAAGTGACTTGTCCAAGGTCACACAACTAGTAAGTGTCAGAGGCTGTATTTGAACTCAGGGCCTCCTGACTCCAGGCCCAGAGCTCTATCCACTGTACTACCTAGCTGCAGAGTTGTATTATTAATCCCATTTTACTGATCAATAAACAGAAGCAAAAATAAAGTAAATGGCTTGTCTAGGATCATATAGCTGCTATCTAAGGGGGAATTTGAACTCAGGTCAGACTGATATTAGGTCCAGTATGCTATGCATTGTTCCAACTTGCTATCTTCTAGGATAGCATTGGTTTGCTTGAGGTCCCCTCGAGCTCTAGATCTGTGATATATGAATGTAGCCTTAATACTACTAAAAGTAGTTGAATACCACAGTCAGGAAGAATAAAACACAGGCAGGTGAACAGGAAAATGATATGAAAGTGACTTGCCCAGTGTTACACAGCTAATATCAGCAATGGGATTTGAACTAAGTATCCCTGGATTTAGTCTGGTACTTTAGTTGTTAACCACTGCTACGTCTCTTTGCTCCCCCTGCTACTATAAGTTGTTAGGTCCTTCCTAATTTGGCACCCTGGATCAAAGCTCTATTGCCCCATCCCAGTTATAGCTAGATTTGGTAACCACATAATTAACTTTACAATTTTTTTTCATAACCTCCAAAGGGTTTAATCATTATAGCTGTAAGCAAACAAGTAGGGGCTATTCTTTTCCATGAAGAAAATAGATTTTTAGAAAAGTTCTTCTATCACCTTCATGAGTTTACTTCTTCAACACTTCCATTGCTCTGAGATATAAACTATAAACCTGAGTCCTATTCAAAATTAAAATATACCATAGCCATTATTATGGTTTCAGAGTGTCTTCCATGACCTATCCAGTATGTAGAAAACAAATTGTTAGATCAATAAAGAGTAAAAAATCAGGTAGTGGAGAAAAGATGAAGGGAAAGACAAAAGAGAGAAAAATAGAGAAGAAGCAATAAAAGAAAGAAAATGGAAAATGGGAGGTAAATCACGTATCACACAAGGAATGTTAATTTGTTGGCCCTGATTACATCAGGTGTCAAAGTTGTGTGTCCTTGAGATAGTGCTCCAAATACCTCATAAATGTCTGTGGATTTTAATTTTTGGCAGTACACAGGCTTTCTTCACCTCAGTTTCCTCACTTATTAAACTATCTATTTGATTATCTCAATAGTTACTTCCAGACCTTATTATATGCTGCACCTTTGCAAATCTACCAATTACCAAACTATACTCTCTGGACACCTTTTGAAGATGAAGTCATAAAGCATCTAGCAGACAAAGATAATAAGAAAACAAACAGCAACAACAGCAATGAAAAAAAAAAAACAGCAGCCCCTCATTTGCTACACTAGAACTCTTGTTCTGGTCAAACTCTCTGAGCCCAGTTCTAGGGGAAACTTTCTGAATGAACAAAATAGCATGAGATATGTTTATATCTGTAGTTGACAAGGAAAGACATGGAAAATCTTTCTGCGTACTGAGTTTAAGCGTAAGACAAGCAATATTACTGATGCTTTTTGGTATTTTAGCAACAGCTAGAGCATGTGAGCAGACAGTCTTGTGCTTTGGAGGAAATTGAGCCTCTCTAAGGGCTGACATTTAGTGATTTTTGTTTTAGTTATGTCTTCCTTGAATTGCTCAGAGGACATGAGTGCTTCATAAATACAAACTTAATTAAATGTGAAGCCTTGGTCTGGGATTTGAAATAAAGGCTGACAGAGACAAGCTTACCCTGCCATTTTCTGAAGCTACACTCTTTGGTAATATTGGTGGGACTTTTCAGATGTTGTTGCAAAGGACTAAACCAGATATTATAGCCCTTTTGATATTATTACTAAGGCCACAATGAAGATATTAGTAGCTCAATCCCAGCTCAAGTCACTCTCATGTCTGCTCTACCTCCTTACCAGCTCCCTTGCCCCAAGAAATGTATGGATGATTACTCTGAGCCACATTCCCAAACTGGTGAGCCCTTGCCCATGAATCCAATTAATTAATGAAGAGCCTACCATGATGCTCCCTTAATGCCTGGCTCAACTTATTCTCTATTATGTTTCATCTTCCCACCAACCAGCAGCCTTACCTTTCTACTTTCCAACATACCTGGACCTCCTGACACTACCAGATGCAAAGTGATTAATTAATGTGCTCATTAATCCATTTGGTATTCACCATGTTCAAAGGATGTACTGCTCTAGACATTAATCCATTAAGATTTATTAAGTGCCTACTACGTACAATTCACTATGCTAAAATCTAGAGTAGATAGTAGAATAAAGAAGATATGATCCTTGACTTCAAAATACTTAAAATCCAGTAAGAGTGATAGTATGTACCCAGACACATATCATGCAAATCACTCTATTAAAAGTACATGAAAAGGATACAGAAAGATTATTTGCCATAATAGATTTAGTGCTAAACCACTTTCTTTTCTCTAGGTTTTGTGACACTATTCTTTTCTAATTCTTCTTCTACCTATCTACCACATCCTTCTCAATCTCCTTTGCTGGATTTTCATTAAAGTTTTACTTGTTAAACTTATAAGACTCTATCCTAGGCCTTCTTCTCTCCCTCTATACTATTCTGCTTGGTGTGTATATATACACACACACACACACACACACACATACACACATATAATAGTATAATATATACTAATGTAATATAATAATATTATTATAATAATATATGATAGTAATATAATATTATTATTATACTATTATCAGCTACCATGGATTCAACTATCTCAATGGTGATGATTCACAAATCTACTTATCTAACCTTAACATGTTTGATGATCTCGAGACTCAAATATCATTTGGACATCTCAAACTAGATGTCCAGCAGACATCTTAATCTCAACATATTCAAACCTGAACTCTTATCTTTCTCTCCAAATCTTATCTTTTTCCTAACTTCCCAGTTATTATTGAGGGTATAACCACCTACCCAGTCCCCTAGGCTTGCAACCAAAGTGTCTTTCTCAACTCCTCATTCTCTCTTATCCTCATATTCAATCTATCGCTAAGGTCTTTTGATTTTACTTTTGGAACATCCCTCATATACATCCCCTTCTCACTTTCTGACATTGACGCTACTCTGGTGTAGGCCTCCATTCCATTGTTCCTGGGATATTACAACAGCTTTCTGATTTGTCTTCCTACCACAAGTGTCTTCCCACTCTATCCTCTACTCAATTGTAAGTAATCTTTCTAAAGCACAAGCCTCCTCTCTTGCTACCGCTCAATAAATTTCAATTTTCTTTATTACTTCCAGTATCAAATACAAGATAGCCTGTTTGGCATTCAAAGATCTTAACCTGCCCCACATTTTACTTTTCAAATCTTCTCACATCTTATCCCCACCATGTGCTCTGCAGTCTAGTGACACTGACCATCTTACTTTTCCTCAAACATGACACTCCATTTCCTGACTAGAAATTTTCACTGACTATCCCTCATGCTTGGAATGCTTGCCTTCTTTATGCCCACTTTGGCTTCCCTGCTTTACTTCAAATCTCACTTAAAAGTCCACCTTCTACAGGAAGCCTTTCCCAATGCCCTTTAATTCTAGCACTTTCCCTTAGTTGATTATTTTCAATTTATCCTGTATGAAATATATTTGCTTGTATGTTGTTTCCCCATTGAGGTGAGCTTTTTGAGAACAGGAATAGTCTTTATTTATTTATTTATTTATTTACTTTTTTGTATTCCCTAGCTTAGCACAGTACCTAGGACATAGAAAGAACTTGATTAATCATTTTCCTGACTACATATTTTCATGCATGATAGGCAGCCCTACTTATTGGATAAAGAGATAGTTTGAGTAAGGAAGAAGACCTAGGCCCGCATTTTTGTACATTTGAGCAAGTTGCTTCACCTCCAATATTCCAGACACCTCTAAGAATAGAAATTTCAGAGAAAGTGTTGATCTTCATTGGTAGAGGAAGTTCATTACCAGGATCCCCTTACACTAAGGAAATAATGATTCTGGTTAGAGAAAAAAAAATGTTCTGTTATCAGCATTTAATAGATGAGATGACTTAGAGTGTGAAATTTAGTCAGAGAGCTAGAAAATGTCAGAGCTGGAATTTTAAATCTGGTCATACTGACTCCAAGTTCATCAGTCTAACCACTATTTCATGCTTTGTTAAGGAATTCAGCTATGAAATGTTTTTTTTTTTCCTTCTTGTATAGAGAGACTATCAGACATCCTAATTACTGCTAAGCCTGAGGGTGCTAGGTTGGAAGAGCTTTGCATATTGAATAAGTTGAAAGACCTAGAGGGAATCCTCAGTCCTTTAAATAGACTCCATGGAAGAATTTTTTTGGAAGTCAGCCTAAACTACTTCTCATCCTGGAACTTCTTTTTTGATTTTGGAAATGTGCTGGTCCCCTCCTACCACTAGTGAGTTTCTCCAAGAAGGAGGACCCAGGCTGGTCTACCTCTACGGCCTTCCTACCTGTTTAGTAACTGCTAATTTGACAGAATTCCATGATTTTATCCCAATGTTGGTTTATGTGGACAAATGGACTTAGTCGCCTCCCTAATTATCACCAACTTTGAAGAATGATCATAAAGCCATTGAAAATATGTTCATTTTCAATAGGAGGCCATCACATTTTTTGGAGGGTGTCAGGAATAGAAAAAAGGAGTAGGAAAATAGGAGAAAATAATGACCAAGAAACCCAAACAATTAAGATATAAAGGAGAATCCTTTTTATTGAAAATACATTAATTTTTTCAAAGTCTCAAAGGTCAAGGGGGACTTCTTTTGAGATATTTGTACTGAGGTCTCTGCATTTGTATATGCTTAGGGTGGGTATGGGTTATAAGGTTTAGATTCAAGTAGTCTCAAGGATATTATAGGATGCAGAAGTGTAAGAGCCCCTGCTATAATCATATCTGTATTCAATCAATCAAACAACAAACATTAAGCACCAGCTATGTGCTAGCACTGTGCTAAGGGCCTCACTTAAATCCAATTCTAGTGCAAGTCAAGACATCACTCTCATGATGTCATTGGTCCTCTTAGAAAAGCAGCACCACCACCAATGACAACAACAACAACAAAAGATACAGATCCAAAAGGAGACAAAAGTTAGTCCCTGCCCTCAAGGAATTTACAAGCTAATGAAGGAGACAACATGCAAACAAATACATACAAACAAATTATGTTCCTGATAAACAGGAAATAATTACCAGATAGAAGGCCTTAGAATTAAGAGGCTTTGGAACAGGCTTTGTGTTAAAGATGAGATTGAAGTTGGGACTTAAAGGAAGTCTGGCAAACCAGTTGTCAGGAGAGGAGGGAGAGCATTCCAGGAATTGGGGACAGCCAGAGGGAATGCAAGGGGCTGAAGATGAATTATTTTGTTTATGAAACAGTTGGGATGCTCAGTGTCACTGGATTCAAAGAGAACAAGTTAGGGAGTAAGGTGTAAAAAGACTGGAAAGGTAGAAAAGTGCTAGGTTGTGAAGGGCTTTTAATGCCAAACATTTTGTATTTTTACCTAGAGGCACTGGAGTTCCCCTGGAATTTATTGTGTATGTGTGTGTATGTGTGTGGGAGGGAGGCCATTGCAACAGTGAGGGATTGAGATGATGAAGGCCTGCACTAGAGTGGTGGCAGTGTCAGAGAAGAGAAGAAGGTATGTTGAAAAACTAAAATCTGGGCAGCTAGGCATCATGGGTTAGAGTGCACAGCCTGAAGTCAGGAAGACTCATTTTCCTGAGTTCAAATCTGGCCTCACTTACTAGTTGGTCACTTAACCCTTTTTGTCTCAATTTCCTGATTTTTAATGAGCTGGAGAAGGAAATGGCAGGTCACTCTAGTATCTCTGCCAAGAAAACCACAAGGGGTCAGGATGAGTGGGACAGATCTGAAACAATTCAACAACAACAAAGGCCATATCAACAGATTAGATAGGAGGTAAAGGGGTGTGAACAATGGTAAGAGACTGGCAAGGTCTGTGAGGAGGATGTTGCCTTCTGTAGCAATAGACCAGATAGAATATAGTAGTCAATATAAAGATCTTTACCCAAATGCCACCTGATTTTACACACACACACACACACACACACACACACACACACACACACAATTTCTGAGAATTATGTTATAGATTAACCATCTTTTTGATGGTACTATGCTTCTTGCAAGATCAAGAGGTGAACTCACATCTTATATAAAATACCTGATTTTAGATCCTGATATATCAGATATGTCTGAGAGGAAAAGTACTGTTGTCAGAGCAAGCCTCAGGCAAAACTATGAAGTTGGTAAAACTCTCCCATGTCTGCTATTCTCTCTGGCTATTTTGGGATGCCCATAGCTGTTTATTATTTAAGTCTTCTATTCTTGGGCAAGCACCCCAAGCACTATACCTACTGATGATCTAAATCCAAAAGTGCCTGTCTCCTTTTATATGTGCTCAGGTCAGGTATGCCTTAGGTCAGATACTTTAAATTCAGATGTATGTGCTTTCCCATTTGAAACCTAGATTTTGTAAGCAACAAATCTGACTTCAAAGAATTGTGGAATTTTAGAATACAGGAGAGACTTAAAAGCCATTCATCCAACTCTTCCCTCCTCTGTTTTGGGCAGATGAGGAAATGATGGCCAAGATAATTTGCCTAAAAACAGGCAACATTTGTAGTGGAAAAACATTACCCATAGAGTTTGAGGACTTGAGTTGGAATATCAGGTCTGCTACTTAATAATTGTGTGACCTCAGACAAATCATGCAATTAACCAACTGATTAGGGAGATTTAAAAAAAATTATATTTTTAAAAAATTTTCTTAAAAATCTTACTGTAGTTCCCTAATTACTGTTCTACCTCTTCTGAAAGCATCCTTTCTTCCAATAAAGCAATTTGACTAAGCAAAACAATCAGAGAATCAGTTGCTTAATGTATACCTCTTTCCACAATATAGATCCCCATCTTCCCACTGAGAAGAAAACATCACTGTTTGTCTGCTACATGAATTTTGATTTCTTCCCATGTTTTCCTTTAAATCGTGATCATTATATAAAATTTTTAGATTCATGCAAGTGCTTCCAAGTTTCCTAAGGACTACTTATTGGGTGTTTCTTATGGCATATGATAATCCATTATGGTAATATATTATATTTGGTTCAGTCATTCCTCAGTCAATGGACATCAACTTTGTTTCCAACCCTTCACTACTATAAAACATACTGTTCTAAATATTTGTCCATAGAAGAGATATTTTGGGAGAGATTTTTGTTGGTGGGAGTCACTCTGCCATCCCACAAATAAAACTGACTAGGCTGTCATGTACTCTCCTAGTTCTTTCCTCCCCTTACCTGCCCCTGACAATGAAATTACTTAACATTTTACATTTACTTATTTGTGTATTTGTTTCTCCTGATAATAATAAAGTTCCCTGAAAAAAAGGGACTGTTCTAATTTTTGTATGTATCACCAGAATCTAATATAGTGCATGACATATAGTGGGCCTTTTTGCTGTTTAATGTTTAATGCTTTTAGAAGATTGTCTAACAGAAGGCCAGCTCTACTCTTGATATAATTTGGAGGCAATGAAAAATGGAACAGTCCATACACAATTCCCATTGTGAATAATTTTTTCACAGATTTTTTTCTTATTGGCATATCTAAAGAGTATAATCAATTCTACCAACATTAATACAAAAATCATAGTATCATAGATATAAAACTCAAAAAAAAAACCTTAAAAAATTATTAAATTTAACTCCCTGATTTTACATATGAGGAAACAGATGGCAGGGAAATTTACTATCTTGCCATGTAAGTGGCAGAGCTGGGATTCAAAGTCAGGTCATGTGACTCCAAGTTGAGTAGTCTTTCTACAACATCACATTGTTTCACAGTCTGTTGCTGGGTATCTGTACTGGATGTTGCTTTTGTAAAGTCATTTGTCCAAAATAATGACAGCCCTTTCATATTATCAATATAGATACTTTAGGACTGGTAATGGTGTTGCTATTGAACCTGAAAATTGTGATTGGAATACATGGGATTCAGTATATACTTTTAATACTTCCCAGTAGTTGGAATACTGTCTTTTGATTAATTTTTAGAAGTTGTTCAGGAGGGGTGTACCACCCTTGTCTCTTTAAGGAGGTTGGGAGAAATACTGATGCATTAACCAAAGATCAAAATATTGAAAGTATGTAAATTTGCCCTTTTACAACATTAACTCCATTGTTAGTCTTTATCCAAACAGAGTGGGGAAGGTTTCCATATTCCTGGGAAGCTTTAATAGTATATTGACAGCTTCCTGACCTTTCCAAAGACAGAGATGTTAAGATGAACTTGATTTGTTTAGTCACTGGGGGTAACCGAGATTGATGGTATCATGGTGATGTATACTAATGAAGGGGATAAACTGTGGGAAATGGAGAGTCAGGATTAGATAAATATTGAAATTGTCTCTGTTTTACATAAATTAATTTGAATGCCAGACATAGTAGCAGATTATCTCTCTAATCTCCTTTTGAAAGTAAATGATCAAGATTAGATAGCCTGAAGAAGAGTGTAAAAGAAAAAAAAAATATTAGTGAGGCAGAAAGAATTTAATTTTTAATTCCTGCAGAAAAGGGGAAATTCAATGGACTCCTTCAGGGTAAAAAGGATCAAGAACATGTTGAATAATAATGATGATAATAATAAACAATAATAACAATAATGATAGCTGACATTTATATAATATTTAAAGTTTGTGACACAATTTAGTTACATTATTTTATTTGGTCCTGACCATGGTCCTATGAGATAGGTAGGGTAGATATCATCATTTCCATTTTACAGATGAATAATTGAGGTTTAGAGAAGTTTTTTGTTGTTAGGTTTCTCCTTCTACCTGTCCCCTCAATGTTTTTTTTAGATATTTTGTGTTTATTCATCTATATACGTGTCACCTTACCTTCTTAAGGGCACAGATCATTTTTATTATATTTCTATTTACAAACCCAATGTCTAGCATGATTCCTGATACATAATTCAACTTCATAAACATTAATTGAAAAGTTTTTTTTTTTTTAGTACAGGACAAGTGATGGGCATTTATTATTAAATGTATACTTTACCCAAATGCAATTATGGAATAGTGGAAAGAGTTTTAGACTTTCAGTTAAGGAGACTTGGGTTCAAATCTTGCCTTGCATAATATTTTCTATATGATCCTCTATATGCCATTTAACTACTAGGTTGCTAGGGAGAGCTTCCAAACTTGCAATTCCCCAAGCATAGATAGATCTCTTAGGTAAGGGAAGGCAATGTGTACAAATTCCAGTTTGTGGTTATGGTACAGTGAGAGATAATATGAGATTGCTCTGATCTTGGACTGCATTAGAAGATTGCAGAGATATTCTGAATTCACTCTCCCAGAGTATAGGTGGATCTTTCAGCTAGGGTATCACTAAAGGGTTGAAGTAATTTTCTTTCCTATACTGTTACTATTTTGTATGTACTGTTAGAACCATATGTTTAGTCCTCCAGTTCCACTTAAACAATTAGTCACTGGACCAATCCTCCTCTCATCTACCAACAGGCTAGATCTTGAAACTCATTTTACCGAGCCTTGATTCTAGGATAGCTAGCTACAAAACATGGAGTGAACTTCAACTTCCAGACCTCTAATAATTTGTTATTACAACCTTTTGAAGCGCATAAATCCAGACCCATTTCTAATCTCTATCTCTACCTAAAAACAGAAATATCAAATTCAAATAGGCAAAGGACAAAGGCTCATATTAATAGGATATACATCATTTTCAGATATGGAAGATTCAGGGCTTCTTCCATCATAACATTGTCTCTCTTACTTGAATAATAGCTTAGTAGGGTTGGGGCAACTAGGTGGCGCATTGGATAGAGTGTCTGAGCCTGGAGTCAGAAAGATCTGAGTTTAAATCCGACCTCAGGCATTTACTGGCTGAGTGAATCTGGCAAGTCATTTAACCCTGTTTGCTTCAGTATACTCATCTGTAAAATGAACTGAAAAGAAAATGACAAGCCGCTCCAGTATCTTTGCCAAGAAAACTCCAAATGGAGTCATGAAAAGTTGCACACAACTGAACAACAACAAATGAAATATCCAGAGGAAAGCTAGTGCCTAATTTTTGTTGATAAGTGATGCAGTGATGCAGCAAATAACTAGCCTATCTCTTCATCACATTGTTAGCAGACTGAAACCTGTTACAAAATGTCTTCACATACCACAAATCTGGGAGCAGAGCACTTCAATTGCCTGCTATTTTACCTTTTCCTGAAGTAGGCTACCACACTCTTTCACATGGGAATTGTCTGCTATTTTAAGGAGAATAGCATCTAGGAATAAGGAGATGGTAATTCTGATATACTCTGGCCAATCTAGACCTGATCTGGAATATTTTATTCAGTTAGTAACCCTAAATTTTTGATAGTACATTGATAATCTAAAGTGTTCGATTTCCCCCCTTTCTTTTCCCCCTTTCTTTTCTTTCTTTCTTTTTTTTTTTTTTTAATTTGGCTACAGAAGAACAATGGTGGAAAGTTGAAAGAGGCAAATTCTGGCTTATTTAATGGGAAAACAAACAAACAAAAAACAACCTCCTGAGCTGGAAGAAACCTTAAAAACCATCTAGTCCATCACCACCTCACCCCTTTGCATTATATCTAAGCAACTGAGGCCCAGAAAGATAAAATGACTTGACCAAAGTCACAGAGTCAGTAAATGAAGGAGCTGGTGTTGGAAACCAAGTTCTCTTACTTCAAATCAAGTGTAAGTACCAGTACAGGTAATCACATTTGAACAATTTGATCTTTCACAGCTTCCTTTCCCATTATTAATCTCTTTTGGGGGGGGAGCAGCATTTACTGACCAAATTTGTTCAAATCATACTTAAGTTCCCATTTGCATTCTCATTGGACTGAATGTAATTGATTTGAAGTAATCTGGAGGTGGTGGAAAGCAAGATCTTTGAGGGAAGGAGATGGGATACCATGATGGTTATAATTTGCAATCTGATCTAGACACTATATGTCCTCCAAGAGGACTGCCTGTCCCCCCTTGTACAGAGTAGGAAAAGGGCTTTGCCAGCACTCCCAGTAAATTAACTGGGGGGAGGGGAAATGAGGGCAGGCAATATTCAAAATGGCTGACATAAGAGACTCTCTCCTCAAATCTTCAAAAGGAATATTGACTAAATTATGATAAACTTCAAAGATTTCTGTTTTAAGGGTATGAGTATGGGTTCAGAAAGAAAACTATTTTCACAGTCTTTCTGAAGGAGAAAGATAGCCCTCAGTTTATAAACTGCTGCCAACTGTTAAGCCCCTTCCCAACAATTTGTAGTTAAACAAAGGGTTAACAGGTAGATGAAGAGTGTGAAAAAACTATTTATCTAAGCAAGATGACAAATTGAAATTAGAGTTTTATAGATTAGGATATGTCAAAATATATAAAAGAGTAAATGATTTATTTGTCTGGGAGCAATAAAAGACCTCACTTCAAATCAGGAGAAAAAAAAAACCAGTCTTACATGGAGGAGGTCTACTCTCAGTAATCTCTAGAATTCAAAGTATCATAGGTCAAAGAACATCATGAGACCTGCTCCCAAACAGGGTCAGGCCTCTGAGATCTCTATTAAAAATCTCTCTCTCCCTCTGTGTGTGTGTGTGTGTGTGTGTGTGTGTGTGTGTGTGTGTATATGTGTGTGTGTGTCTCTCTCTCTCCTCTCTATGTCTCTCTGTCTGTCTGTCTCTCTCTGTCTCTCCCCCCTCTCTATGTCTGTCTCTCTGTCTCACTCTCTCTCTTCATCTCTGACTATTTAATGCCTCCCTAGAGTTTCTTCTCAACATATTTGTGTCCAGTGTCTCTTGCAAGCATCTATAACAAACTGAAGTAATTTCCTCAGCTTATTCTCTGTTGATCAACAGTCCCACTTTTCATGGTATATAACATATAGCAAAAATAGAGTTACATTCATCTATCATTGGTCCTATGTTAAAGTAAATTGAAGTTCATTTCTAAATTCAATTCAGCAAGTATTCATACATGTTAAGTATGGATCAGGCTTGTGTTAGACACTAGGGTTACAATTACAAAAATCAAACAATAACTCTCCTCAAGGAGCTTAAATTCTATTGGGGAGTAAATATTAAATATAATAAAAATACATTCTTAAGAAAGTTATGGGGGTGGGGAAAGCTAACAACTTTGATAATCAGAAAAGGCTTCCTGTAGAAGGTAGCAATTGAGCTAAGACTTGAAGTAAGATCCAGAAAACTGAGTCTACGTTTTGGACAAAGGCACACAACTCATAAAGTGTCACAGAACCTAGAGATGGGAGGGACCATAAAAGCCATTTAGCCCAAGCCCTTCATGTTATAGATGCTGAAATTAAAGCCCAGAAAGTGAAATGACCTCCCCAAAGTTCACAAGAGTAATGAATGGCAGAAATAACACTTAAAACTAAGTCTACTGATTCCAAATCCAGTGCTGACTCCATTAAATAATGCTAGAATTTATTTTGACTTGAAAAGCTCTAGTTTGCTTGCCTATACTGATTTCACTCTTTAGATAATACTTAGCCTTCCCTCTGCTTTGCCTGAGTAACTATACCCTAAAAGCATTGAGGCTGCTCTGTTTATAGATGAATGCAATGTATCTTAATGATACCAAATTATCTTAATGAGGTCATCTCTCTGTGAGATCTTATTATAGACTAGCCACACCATAAAGGCACTGGTGGAGGGTTATTTATCATTATTATTGTTGTTGTTATTATTATTATTTCTTTTACATACACCTTTCTTATCCTGCCTTCATATTTTGTCAGGCCTATTTTACAGTTCCCTGTATATATCTATTAAAGTTAGGGTGCACCAAATAAAGAGAGTACACTATGATATCCATTTCCTTCTCACCCCTTCCCCCAATTGATGTTTCCAGAATAGAGAACTGAGGGGTGCTGTGGGTTCTCCTATCCCCACTCTCCAAAGTAACCAATGGGTTTCTGTTTAATACCTCTAGAAATATTTATTGTGCATTCCCTACCTCCAAAAACCCTGGGGATAAATAAAAACAAACAAAAAAAGCTGCAAGACTAGATACTTCTGTGTTTAAAAATCTTATACTACACATAAAAAGCTTTTCCAGATTTCTCTTTTTTTGAGTGGTGTCAATGGTAACCTAAAAAAGGACAAATCTCCAATAACCAGCCCTGCAATTGAAAATAAAACTGCCAGTAAGTGTTATCTTATATGCAATCTCAACACACAGATATATTAGGAGCTTATTTTTGTTGTGGCACACATTTATTTAATCCCTGATAAGTCTAGACTATGAAGTAACCATTTTCTTTTATTTTTTAATATTCTATTCATTTTAATTTTTATTTTGCTTCATTTCAAAATAAAAATAATCTTTTCTCTTTTTCCCACCTCCCCCCTTTCATTGGAAAACAAAACAAAATGAAATCCTTACAGCAAATATGAATAGACATAAAACAAATTCCCACATTGACATATTCAAAGATATATATTTCATTCTGCATTTTGAATTTATCACCTTTCATTCAGTAAATGGGCAAAAAAGTTTATCATCAGTATTCTGGAATTGTGTTTGGTAATTGAATTGACTTTTGCTTTTTTTCTGAATGGAAAAATCAGTAATTCCATACATTAAAAGCTAGTGCACATTCATTCAGGTAATGAATATTTAGTAAGTGCCTACTATTCACAATGTGCCATATTAGACACTCAAGAAGACAAAAAAAATAGATGTTATAACTAGCTTAAGGAGTTTCAAATCTTTTAAAGGGATAAGATATATACACAAATAAATATCTGTTATTTAGAATGAGAATTTATGAGAGAAACACAAATAACCTACTATTACTCCAGATAAGGGATAAATAACCATTAGGTATAGAAAATGAGTAAAACTTCATGAAAGTGGTACTACTTGAAGTAGGCTTTGAAGGATAGTTAAATAATTCAAAAAGTAGGAGTGTGAGTGAAGAGCATTCGGGAGATACAGAATAGCATGAAATGAATGCTCAGATCAAGTGAGCCCAGGTTGAGTTTCCAGGATAGCAATTAGTCTACCTTGGTTAAAGCATGGACTATACGATTATGTTAGGGCAAGAAAAGTGTTTGTTATGCAGTAGGTGCCTAATAAATGTTTTTATTTTTTAAGTTAGGCTAGAATGAGTTTGGAACTAAATTGTGGAGGGACTTGAAGGACAGGATTAACAATTATCAGTAAGAATTTTTAAATCACCACCTTTGTGCCAAGAACTATGAAAAGTTCTAGAGATACAACAATTACACACACACACACATTAAGGAGGTAGAGAGGGAGATGGCAGCATCTGGGGTTTTCCAAAAAGGCATCATGTAGAAAGGAGCTTTCAGATGATTTTGACAGAAGATAGCAATTTCCAGAGGTGGAGGTGAAAGACCTCATTTCCGCCTATGAAAAGGTATGGTGAATAAAATTGAAATTAAGAAAACTATTGAACTAATACATAAAACTAAGGGCTAGTTTTATGAAAAAATAATAAAATACATAAACCTTGGGTTAATTTGATTAAAAAAATACATTTTGATACATTAACAGTATCAAAAATTAAAAGGGTGAATTCACCACCAATGAAGAGGAAATTAAAACAATAATTAAGAGCTGTTTTACTCAACTATATGCCAATAAATCTCACAATCTTTGTGAAATGGATGAATGTTTACAAAAATATAAATTTCCCAGATTAATAGAAGATGAAATAAAATACTTTAACCCCATTTCAAAAAAAAGAAATTGAACAAGACATCAAGGAACTCCCTAAGAAAAAATCTCCAGAGACAGATGAATTTACAAATGAATTCTATCAAACATTTAGGGAACAATTAATTCCAATACTATATAAAATATTAGGAAAAATAGGCAGAGCTTTACCAAGTTCTTTCTATGATACAAATAGGGTGCTGATACCCAAACCAGGAAGAGCCAAAACAGAGAAAGAAAATTATTGACCAATTTGCCTAATGAATATAGATGCAAAAATTTTAAATAAAATGTTAGCAAAGAGATTACAGCAACTTATCATGAGACTAATACACTATGACCATGTGGGATTTATACCAAAAAAGTAGAGCTGGTTCAATATTAGGAAAACTATCAGACTAATTGACCACATCAATAAAACAAATAGATATCATATGATTATCTCAATAGAAAAAAATACAATACTCATTCCTAGGAATATAGAGCATAGGAATAAATGGAGTCTTCCTTAAAAGGATAAGTAGTATCTATCTAAAACCATCAGTAAGCATTATATGTAAAGGGGATAAGGTAGAAGCATTTCCAATAAAAGCAGAGGTGAAATAGGATTCCAGTTATCACCACTGTTTTTCAATATTGTACTAGAAATGTTAGCTTTAGCAATAAGAGAAAAAAATAAATCAAAGGAATTAGAATAGGCAATGAAGAAACAAAGCTATCACGTTGGCAGATGATATAATGGTATACTTAGAGAATCTAAAAGAATCAACTAAAACTACTTAAAATAATTAATAATTTTAGCAAAGTTGCAGGAAATAAAATAAACCCACATAAATTACTAGCATTGCTCTATATAGCTAACAAAGCCCAACAGCAAGAGATAGAGAAATTCCATTTAAAGTAATTGTAGAAAATATAAAATATTTGAGAGTCTATTTGCCCAGATGAACCCAAGAACTATATGACACGATTACAAAACACTTTCCAAATGAATAAAGTTAGATCTAAATAACTGGAAAAATATCAGTTGTTCACAGGTAGGCCAAGCTAATATAATAATAATGATAATTCTACCTAAATTAATTTATTTATTTAGTGCCATACCAATCAAACTAACCACAAATTATTTTAAAGAACTAGAAAAAAATAATAACAATATTCATCTGGAAGAACAAAAGGTCCAGAATATCAAGGGAAATAAAGAAAAGAAATGTTAGGGAAGGTGGTCTAGCCATATCAGGTCTAAAACAGTATTACAAAGCAAGAAATTCTCAAAACTACTTGGCACTGGCTAAGAAAAAGTGTGGTGGATCAGTGCAATAGGTTAGGTACAAAAGAAACAGTAGTCAATGCCTGTACTGTTTGATAAACCCAAAGACTCCAATTTCTTGGATAAGAACTCATTATTGAACAAAAACTGCTGGGAAAACTGGGAAATAGTATGGCAGAAACTAGGCATAGACCAACATATTACACTGTATACCAAGATAAGGTAAAAGTTTATACATGAGACATAAAGGGGGAGACTATAAGCAAATTAGGATAGCAAGAAATAGATTACCTGCCAGATCTATGGAGAATGGAAGAATTTATGACCAAACAGAAGATAGAGAACATTATGAAATGCAAAATGGAAGAAATGAAGTAACAGAAAATAAAAATTATATGAACAAAATAAAAGATCTAGGGAAAGGAACAAAACTGAGAATTAGATACTCAACATAAAATAATGGAAAGGAAATGAATTGTTTGGTGTAAGAATTCCAGAGTATTACTTAAGTAGTAGATTCCTTGAAAGTTAGATTGAACCAGACAGAGCTCAATGACTGAAATAAACAAGAAATACTAGAATAATATCAACAGATAAAAATATGTCAAAAAATGCATTATCTATCAAAAACAAATGGCTTAACAACAAGTCAATGAGAGATAATCTAAGAATCATTGACATGCCAGAAAACATTACCTATTTTTAAGTGGATACCATTGTCAAGAAATCATGACTGAAAACCATCCAAACTTATTAGAACCAGAAGGAAAAAGAATAGTTGAGGCAAAAAGTGATGAAAACTGTTGGAAAAAATGCTGAGTACTTTTAATCACCCCAAGCTTCTTTCTGAAAAAGATCTCTTTAAAAATAATATTTAGTCCAATTCAATAGAATAAAAAAAACCTAAATAGCTACTATATGTCAGGTGTTCAAAGTGCTGGAATAGTAATAAAAAGAAAGTCCCTGCCCTGAAGGAACTTACAATCTATAGAGGGGAGAGAACATACAAAAGAAGGCAGGAAAGGGAGAGGAAGGAAGGGACATGTGGGGTTACCTGGCTGGTGGTGGGAGAATTGTCTTGTTCTATGGAGTTTAAAGCAGGCATAGTATCAGATGTAGATTGGAGTGATCTGATAGGCCAGTTTCTGCCCTCCATAGAGGATGGCTTTGGGAGATGTTTGGTATTCTGCTTTCCAGCTCTCTGAACAGAGTAGAAAGGAAGCTGAGGGATATCTAGTCAATCCTGGCTTCAGTTGGCAGCATGATGCTGACTTTAGAAGTGATGAGCTTACCTTATATTCTTCCATTGGTGCTGCTTGGATGTTTTTCATTTACACTTTCAAATAAATTAATTAATTTGTATGTGTGTATGTATGTGCGTATGTATGTGTGTTTAGGGGCAAGGGCTCAGTATATATGATTTTTTTTCAGTAAAAAAAGACTCATAAGGTAGAAACTTCCTTTACAGATGCAGATCTATACTTAACCTATACATTATAGTTTTAAAGAGTTATCTGGGGCACTGAGATATTGAGTAACTTGTCCATGGTCACAAAGCTTCTAAATGTTTGAAATGGAACTTTTATTGAAATGGGACACTTTCTCACCTCCAAGGTTGGCCCCACCATCTCATAAATGACACTTCCTTTTATATTTTCATAACACAAAACAAATGTAGAATTTTTTTCCTTAATTATAAATATGAAGAGTAAATACAACTATGAGGAAAAACAATCTTACATGAAGAGATTCAGAAAGAGGAGACTTGGGACAACATAATACATTATTATTATAGAAAATAATAACAGTAACAAAAACTGATGTAATATACTCAGAAGAAAAAAGGTTTGGGCACAGAAACAAGCAAGTATGGTGCTATAACAGCTAAAGTCATTATGTTCTCCTTTTTATTAACACAATGTAAATAGTTGGGAGTTCATGGTATTTTTATTTTAGTTGCTAGAATGTTTCCTTCACTGATGATTATTAAGTTTATCACAAAATATTTTTAATTGGAAAGAGGCATTTCATTAAACATATCTTAAATGAATTATTTATACCTCCTACATTCTTCAGTAATGGCACTCCCATGACATCCTCTAGGACAGGCAGTTGTCTGTGGTCCAATCAGTATCTCAGTGGGAACCAACACTTTTCATAGTCACCCAGATTTTCTCTTTTATTTTTCCTCAAAGTTATACATTCTAGTGATTACAGAATTTTAGCTCAGTAGCAGGGCTATCTCATTTTTTCTTTCTTATAGGAAACCCATTGGAATATTCCACAGAAGTTAGAGTAAGCTCAGATTTTTTCTAATAACCCCTACCACAAACACACAAATATACAATTTTATTGATTACATTCTGCCTCTTTTCATCTCATAACCATTTATTTCAGGATCAAAATCGCATTTGTAACCTGATCACTGTATACTTAAAAGTATTTTGGCCCTATAAGGTAAGGCATGGGACATTTATACTCTTGATACAGGACATGACCAACCCCAGCTGCATTATCCTGTCTCATGAGGGAATATTATATCAAAAAAGAGTGTCCTATTTAAAAGGATTGATTCTATCATGTGCATCTCTCTTTTTCCAAGCCTATTTGAAATCTTGAGCTCTCTCTTGGACTTCTTATGAGAGGGGAAGAAGAGTCCATGCTTACCTCCAACCATAAACCAAATCAGTGGACTACTGGTGTTAAAAAGATGACATTTTTATATCTTAGAGAACAAGGATCCATAAAAATTTCACAATTTCACAATTTCCTAAAGGCCTCAAAGCCAATGTTCAACTCATATATGTGTTCTGTCTGAAAGTTGGTGGGTGCCAGGGAATCTTTCATGGGTTTTATGGATAGCTTTCCTTTAAAAAATGCAAAAAAAAAAAAAGAAAAGAAGAAAAACAACAAAAAAACCACATAGGTTCCTCTTGATTCAGAATTTAGTCACTAGTGAATCATATGGACTATACTGAAGAGGTAGGTATGTTAACTGACTCTATAGCCAGAAGAGGAAATATTGATTATCCAGGGAGAGTGTGAGGGTGGGGGAAAGAGTTAGAACAATGAAAAAAAGCCTTAGAATGTGCCAAAAATAACATTCCTCAAAATATATAATATTCTTGAAACTTCAGTAATAGGTGAGACTTTAAAAGGATCTTCTAGAGGCCTTACTGTTGACCTTTCTCTTTATTCCTTACCAATCAGTTATGAGGAAGTAGCATCTTGACATTATTCTCTCCCTTGGCTTTCTCTACTGCTTAAGCATGAAACTGTGGGAAACCTCAGATAAGAGGATGGGCTTAACTGATTGTTGGGCAGAAGTAGAAAAGAGAGTATTTTTCTGATGGGCAGAGAAGAGACTCTAAAGTGTATTGTTTTCCTTTCTTCTCTTATTTGCCTTCATTGCTAGGAGCTACAAAATCCCCATTGACTCATGCCAGATATCGTTGCTGGGCTTAAGACAGAAACTAAACCTTTATAAGCCTCTTTCCAAAAATAATTGTATTTCAGATTTATTAAAAAAGAGATTATTTGTGAGCCTAGAGATGATAAGGAAGTAGGAAAACTGGTCAGAAAGAGATTACAGGAAATTTGTGGGAATGGGTGCAGCTGTTATTGATTAGCAACTCTATTGCTCATGCACAGTTTTGGGGTGCAGTTCCAGGGTAGAGAGGAGCACTAGTACTTGTGGCTGCAGGAAATCAGTGATCCTTCATGGATAAAGACCAAAATGCAAACCAGGAGAGCAGTGATTATCACACTTTTCTTTGGATCACATGACCTTGGAAGTACCAAAAACTTACAGATCCACAGAACTAGCTCAGAAAGAAGTAGCGCAAAAAGGCCTGATGCATAGCACAATGCTTCCTCACACCCCAGGTGAGCAGACCTCAACTTTAGCATAGGCTCAAAGTGAAAAAAAAAATTGGCCTGGAAAAATGAGCAAACAACAACAAAAGAACTTCAGTATAAAAAGCTAGTGTGGTGGCGGGGAAGACCAAGACAAACTCAGAATAAGACAAGAATATTAAAAAACCTACAAGCAAAGACTCAAAGAAAAATGTTAATTGGATCCAAGCCCAACAAAAATCCCTGAAAGACTTAAAGAAAGAGCTAAGGGTAGTAGAGGAAAGATAATAACAATAATAAAAGAAATTAGAGTTTCTTCAAGAAATTTTTGGAAAGAGAATAAACAGGTTGGTAAAAAGAGGCATGAAAATACTGATGAAAATAACAACTTAAAATGGAATTGGATTAATCATGAAAGAAGTATGAAAGTTCAGTTAAGAAAATAACTTATAAAGCAAAATAGGTCAAATGGAAAAGAAGGAACAAAAAAAATCACTGAAGAAAATAATTACTTAAAAATTATATTTGGGCAAGTGGAAGCTAATAATTCCATGAGACTTAATGAAAAAAATGTCAAAAGAATGAAAAAAAAGAAAAGAAAATGTGAAATATCAGAAAAATGACTTACTCAGCAAATAGATTGAGAAGAGACAATTTAAGAATTATTTGACTAAGTGGAAGCCATGATTATAAAAAGAGCTTAAACATCATATTTCAAAAAAAATTATGCTTTCATATCTTAGATTCAAAGGGCCTGAAAGAGATCCCAGAATGCAAACTCCAAGAAATATTGGGGTAAAATTCCATATCTCCCAGGTCACAGGGAAAATATTACAATCAGCCAAAAACAAACAATTTGACTATTGTGGAGCCATAGTTAGGATCACACAAAATTTAGCAGCTTCCATGTTAAAGGAGCAGAGTGTTTGGAATATGATATTCCTGAAGGAAAAGGAGCTAGGATTATAACCAAGAATAACCTACCCACTAAAACTGGGTATATTTTTCTCCTTCTGGGGGAAAATGGATATTTGATGAAATAGGGTACTTCTAAGCATTTCTGATGAAAAGACAAGAGATCAATAGAAAAAAATGACAGAAAAGCAGACTTGAGAAGCTTAAAAAGAAAAATATGAAAAAGTAATCATAAGAGATTAAAGTTTTACCATTTACATTACTATATGGGAATATAAATATAAATATATGTGTATGCACATATAATACACACATATATGTGTGTATATATACATATATTGCATATATATATATTTCTCAATAAGGTAAGTTAAAAAAAACATACATTTGAGGCAAGACTTCTGTACTTACATCATTTTTTAAAAAATGGTCTTCTGAATTTCCAGTTCTTTGCCACTACAAAGAGAGCTGCTATAAATATTTTAGGACATGTAAGTTTTTTTTTTCCTAATCATCTTTGGAAATAGACCTGATGGTGATATTGGTGAGCCAAAGTGTATAGGCAGTTTAGTAAGTTTTTGGGAATAATTCCAGACTGCTCTCCAAAATGGTTCAATCAGTTCACAATTCCACCAACAATGAATGTGTCCCAATTTTTCCACATCTTCAACATTTCCATTAGATCATTATATATACACACACATACATACACACATATACATATATGTATATGTGTATATGTATATATATATAGAGAGAGAGAGAGAGAGAGAGAAAATCACTTGTGCTGTTATTATCCTCATTTTCACAGATAAGAAAACTGAGGCAGACAAATGTTAAATGATTTATCCAGAGTCACCTAGGTAGTAAATGCATGAGGTGGGACTTGAAGGCAGATTTTTCTGACTGATAGGTCTGATAATTACAAATAAATGCCTGATAAAATGAAGATATGAGTAAATAATTTTGCTTTTGTGAAAAAAGTCTAGATGTCTAATCTGGAGACATAAATCCAGTAGTGTGTATCATTCCTCCTTGATCTTATTCAGTTTCTTCATTTTTTTTCACTTTTCTAATGTACTTATTTGTGGCATTGTGGTTCTTCTATCAGCATTGCAATATGATAGTCATACACCTATCCTTATATAATACTATTTCTTTGGGGGATTGCTTATTCCTTTTCAGGGTTTACTCTTGTATCTTCCTTTAGAAGACCCAGATATAACATAGGGGTAGAGAAAGGGGTTGGATTTTGATTTCTTTAGGGTAGGGAACTCTATTAATATGCCTAAATTTTTATATGTAGATTGTATCACTAATCTTATATTTAAATTAATACAGTAATGAATATTTGGAGGGGAAAAAGACCTCCAAAGGGAATTTGTTGGCAGCCATTAACATTTGATATTGGATACATGTTACTAAGCACTACTGTTTTTCTTTTTTTTCCAACATATTTGCTTTTTAAATCCAGAAAATTAAATTTAACAACCAGCTTAAATTCCTACTACATGATGAGCACTATACTAGGTGCTATGGTGCAAAGTAAAAATAAGACACACTCTCTGCTTTCATGGAGATTAAAGTCTAGTGGGTATCATAGTATAGAAAACTGAAGAAGGTGTGAGCTATGCCAGTCATTTTATTAATGAAGAAACTGAGGACCAGAGACAAGAAGTGGCAGAGTAAGGATTCAAACCCAGGTCCTCTAACTCCAAATTCATTGTTTCTATTAAATCACATTGAACATAAAGCAGATACACAAATGATTATAATATAGGATAGAATGTTATACATGCATAAGAGTCATGAAACAGTTCTGAAGTCAGAGATAGACCTTCCAGACTGGAAGAATCCAAGTCCCAGGATTGAAAAGATGGATGACATTTGAGCTGTCTTAAAGAATGGATGAATAGTCATGTATTGTTTCTGGCCTTGATTAGTTTTGCTTTGCCATATAACTTCCAGTATAGAAACAGCCCAATCTAGAAATATGTAGTCAGTATGGAGGCAGCATAATGCAAGGAAGTAGTTTTGTGTTTTGAGTCAGAGGATATGGGTCCAAATCCTGTCTATAAAAATTGTTAACTGTGTGACCATGGGCGAGTTGTTTATAATCTTTCAGCCTCAATTTCTTCATCAATTAAATAGCCACATTCACAAGTATAATATTTATCTCACATGCTTCTTAGGAATCTCAAATGAAAAAATGTATATAGTGTGATTGGCAAACCTAAAAAAAAAAAAACTCTATAAATACATGGCCATGGCTTTGGTTTTGTTTTGCTTGATTTTGTCCATATCTTATTTTCCATTGTAGATGACTAGCTGATGTGAACCCTCTTTTTACTGATGTGGATCAGTAAGTTATTTATTTCAGGAGTTTTAAAATATTTTTTTTAAGCATAAGCCCCTTTGGCAGTAGTCTGATGAAGCTTATGGATATCTTTTCAGAATATTATTTTTAAATAAATGAAACAATACATACAATTACAAGAAAACCAGTTACCTTAGAATAAAGTAATAAAAATGCATATTGTTAAAAATTCACAAACCCTAGGTTAAGAATTTGAGACAATTGCCTAAGGGTCCTGAAAAGTTAAATAGCTTGTCTATGGTCACACTGCTGGATATCAGAACTTGAATTCATGTCTCCCTGATTTAAGGTTTATGCTTTATCCATAAAGACTGATGTCTCTCCAATGTCAGTTATTATATTTATTAATTATGAATCAATAGACTAAAAAGAGGTAAAGTATTCATGAGTGACATCTACCTTATTATGTTCCTTCTTTGCTTTGACCATTTTTAGAAACTGCAAACCACTGCAACATATCTGTCAGGTATTTTGGTCGATAATATGAGAGTTAAGGCAAAAAAGTTGTGGCATCGACACAGTCCTTACAACCAGATGTTATACCTTCAAAGTGACACCAAGAATGTGTGGGTGGAGGACACTGTGGAGGCAAGACCAATGATCAGTATTTACTGAGGTGTCTCTTTTAAAAATGACCTTCACACTAAATGTCTTACATTACTTCCTATACACTGGATAGGCAATTATCTCCCTTCTAACTTCATTTTCTTCAAGAGACCTTTTCTCTGGCATCTCACCTTCTTGGCTTTCCTTATCTTGTATTGATGGGGTAGTATATTTCCATTACCTTTACAATCTTCTTTCATTCCCTTTGAAATTGTGTTAAATTCAGTCTTCTGTTCCAGACATGAAATGTTGACCCAACTCAGTTATTTAAACAGAAAAGAAGCAAAGATCTTTCTATGAATCTAATTGAGGCTTTAAATTTAACAGATTTGTCAAAGTTGGAAACCTACAACTTTTCACACAGAGTGTACTTGATTTGAAATAAGGAGAGATGAGACAAATTCAAATCTTGCCTTTACTCCTTACTAGCTCTGTGATCATGATCTCTTTTAGAATAATTTTTTTTTCATCTGTAAAATGGAGATGATAATATTTGTAGTAACTCTCACAGGGCTGATCTGAGAATAAATTAATATGTATGAAGATCTTTGCATGCTTAAAAGCAATACACAAAATGAGAGCTATTATGCTCAAAACCAAGAACTCTCTGGCTTACTTTCAAATAAATTTGAGCTAAAACAAATAGAATAAAGAGGCAAAGTAAATGTAATGCCACTCACCTTGATGGAATACCTATTCATTTTATTTTACTTTTTATCTTTTAACAGCTAAGCCTAAGCATTTGATGCTATATTTTGGCCAATGAATACCTCAATTTTCCTATCTCTGTTTATATCTTGTGACTTCTGATAGAATGTAAGTTTTCTTATGGCAATGACTGATTTGTTTTTGTCTTTGTATTTCCATAATCTTTTCAAGTGTCTGGAACTTTGTAGGTGCCTGATGTTCAGTAAATTGAAAATAAATGTTCACCATGATTCCAGAAAAAAGGTGATAAACAAAAATGTGGTAAGAGATGTATTTTCAGATGCAAGCAATACTGTGATTTGTTTTTTCTTGAATATGCATGTTTGATACATGATTTTCTTTTTCTTCCTTTTTTTTTCAATCTGAAGGGTAGAGTAGGAGAGAAAGGGAGGCTAGAGGAGTATAGAAAAAAGCAAAGGAAAGAAGGAAGGATAAAGGGAAGATGGGAGGAGGGAGAGATGAAAATATTAAGAAAAGAAACAAATGAGACATTACAACATTTTTTTAAGTATATAGAAGAGACTAGAAGGATGTATAGAAAGAATTCCATACAGTCAGGATATCTTTGAAATGTAAATGTTGATTTGTATTATATATTGAAATATAAAAATTAGCTACATATATTAAAGATTTTCAGCTTTATGTACAATATTTTCCTGTGTTTTTTACTGGTTATTTTTTTTCTTTCCCTTGTATCCCCGATGCTTTGCAGATTGCTTTGGCAAATAATACACACTTAATAAATGCTCATTGACTTGATTTGACTATTTTTTTATGGAAATACTCTTTTTTGGTGCTTGTTAATTTCTGAATAAACAAGATTACATTGTTAGTTTAAAAAAATAAAAAAAGACCTCTACTAGAATAACCATGCTCCATGAATACATATAGATGAAGCCAACTTCCTCAGGACCAGCTCAAGCAATATTGGAACTCAGGGGGACACACATATCCACATAAATGAACACCTACAAAAGGAGATAGTTGAAGGTAATAATTATAATATTTAACAGCTTTTTAAAACTTCATGATTTTATTTAACCCTCACAACCATCTTATCAGGTAGATTCTATGATTATTATTATCCTAGACATGATTTTACCAGAGTAGAGGATAGAAATATTATTAACTCTTTTCTAGAAGTATGGGTATTTACTGCTATTTGTTTTCCTTTGTCTATTTTTAACTTCTGATGTAATATTTTTCTTTGGAAGTGTATTTCCTTAATCCATGGAATCTATGTCCTTAATTGATCTATAATTGATCATAACTTTTTTTTTATAGTACATGTCTTGCTTTTAATGTGTATGGGGAAAGGCAAATGGATGACACCACTTCCCTGGAAAGTATAAATTTTAGTCAGGATGGAAAGTTTTACTTTGGTCCAGGATAATTAAATTCCCCATTAACATGGAGACCTTATCTGTAATTGTGAGAGAGCCTTATTGTGTGATTATCAACACTTGTTATTATTTAATAATTACCAGAGTATAAATACCAGGATGACTCACATGAACCAAGGTCATTTTATCCCTGTGTCAGAGGGCCATCTTTGGGACAAAGCTGTTGGAACACTTGCCCTCACTCTCTACTTATCCATTCTTTCCTTGCTTTTTTGCAGAGATATGATGAAAGGTCAAGCCAAGAGAGAAGGAACTGCCTAGTGGGAGGAGAAATATGTGTGGCAGGATCTAGCTTGGCAGCTCGCATTTTGCCCAATGACGGGAGAGAAAGCCTTCAATCAGCAGAATCCTTCCTCATAGCCAAATTTGGTAGCTATGCTAGTTCAAAATAAGCCATCCAGCAATAGATATAAGTTATTTTTAGAGATTACAAGGTGAAATTAGAGAGATATCAAAAGTGGAATTACCAGTAAAATTTCAGGAGATGATTAAAAAACTTTGTAGAATCTGCATGGAATTGTACAAAGAATAGCCATGTATGTCTGTTACAAAGTAGATACCTAATAAATGCTTATTGATTGCTTATAGGTTTTGTTTTGTAAAAAGAATATTTGCAAATGATCTCACATAGGAAATAACCTCTGCTAATGTCTTAAATAGAAAGGGCTGTAAAAATTCTTTGTAAGTAGTAGGAGCATGAAAAAGAAGAAAATTCACATTATGAAAATTTGCCAAGACCCTGTCATTGAGTTCAATAGTGTTCAGAAATGGCTGTAGTGATAGCCTTCAAATTTGGCAAAAGGGCAATGCTCCTATATATAGCATCAGTCTAAAATTAAAGAAAATTGGTTTCATATTTTCTTTTATTAACCTTTAGAATGAGGTGTCTTTCACATATAGAGAGAACATTTTCTTAAAGGATATTAATCAATAAAAGGCTTCCTTTGCTGAAGCTACTTGGATTAAAACCCTAATAATTTGCATGACTTTATATGGCCCTTTTTACTTCAGTGAACATTTATTTTCAATTTAGTGAAAATTTATCAAGTATCTTCTATGTCCCAGGCACTTTAAAAGATTCAGGAAATGCTAAAGACAAAAACAAAACTGTTGTTGCCCTAAGAAAATTTATTCTATTGGGAGCTACAATATAGAAGTAGAAATAGGAAGATTGAAGTTTTCATTGGTCAAAATATAGAATCAAACACTTAGGCTTAGCTGCTGACAGATATGCAAATTTTTTTTTAAATAGGCATTCTAGAAAGGTGAGTGGGGGTACATTAACTTTGCCCCCTTAGTCTATTTATTCTAGCTCAAATTTATTTGAAGCTAACCCAGAGAGATTCTTGGGAACATTTAATTGCTGATGATTTTAGATAGATACTACTTATCATTTAATTGTTGCTCTTGTTCAGTCATTCAATCATGTCTGACTCTTCATGACCCCATGGACCATAGCACATCTGGCCCTTTTATCCTCCAGTATCCCCTGAAGTCTGTCCAAACTCATGTTCATTGCTTCCATGACACTATCTATCTATCTCATCCTCTCTCATCGCCTTTTCCTTTTGTGTTCAATCATTCTCAACATCAGGATCTTTTCCCATGATTCCTACCTTCTCATTATGTGGCCAAAGTATTTAAACTTCAGCTTCAGTATTTGACCTTCCAAGGAATGGTGTGAATTCATCTCTTTATGGATTGACTGATTTGATCTCCTTGCTGTCCAAAGGACTTTCAAAAGTCTTCTCTAGTGCCACAATTCTAAAGTGTCAGTTCTGTGGCACTTAGATTTCCTTATTAATCCAACTTTAATAGCCATACATAACTGTGCCTTGTTGGCAAGGTGATGTCTTTATTTGTAGTATGCTGTCCAGATTTTCCATAGCTTTCCTTCCAAGGAGCAAGTGTCTTTTAATTTCATTGCTGTAGTTAACCACCTGCAGTGATTTTTGAGGGCAAGAATATAAAATCTGATACTACTACCATTTCTTCTCCCTCTATTTGCCAGGAAGTGACAGAACTAGTTGTCAGGATTTTAGTTGTTGTTGTTGCTGTTTTTCAATGTCAAGCTTCAAGCCAGCTTTTACAAAACCCTCCTCTTTCACTTTCATCAAGAGGTTTCTTGATTTTTCTTCTCTTTTTGCCATCCAAGTGATCTCATCTGCATATTTGAGATTGTTGATATTTCTCCCAGTAACTTTAATTCTGGCTTTTGATTCATCTAAACTGGCATTTCATATAATATACTCTGCATATAATTTAAATAAATAAGGTGACAATAGACAGTGCTGTCATACTCCTTTTGCAATCTTAAACCAATAAGCTGTTCCATGTTCAGTTCTGTTGTTTCTTGGCCCATATACAAATTCCTCAGGAGACACATAAGATGATCTGATATTCCCATCTCTTTGAGGACTTGCCACATTCTATGGTAGTCCACACAGTCAAAGGCTTTACTGTAGCCAATGAAGCAGTAGTAGATTTTTTTGTTTGTTTGTTTTTCCTGGAATACCCTTACTTTCTCCATAAACCAGTGAATATTGGCAATTTGATCTCTAGTTCTTTTGCCTCTTTGAAAACCAGACTGAACTTCTGGAAATTTTTGGTTCACATATCAGTCAAGTCTAGGTTGCAGAATCTTAAACATAATGTTATTGGCACAATTGTTTGCTAATTTGAACATACTTTGGCAATGCCTTCCTTTAAGATTTGGAAGTAAACTGATCTTTTCCAATCTAGTGACCACTGTTGAGCTTTCCAAATTTGCTGACATATTGCAGCATTGTAAGACTTTATATACAAACTATTAGGCAGAGATGAAGAGCAAATGCATCAAAGGCTTGGTATGATCTGAGTGATTACTCATATGTTGGGGATTCGTGTTACAAAACACTTAGTCATCCAGTTTGGTTGGAATAGAGAGCTCATGAAGGGTACTAATGTGAAAAGAGACTGAAAAGGTATGTTGAAGCCAGGTTGTAGAAGTCCTTAGTTGTCAGACTGAAAAGTTTGTCTCATTCTAGAGGCAAAAAGGAGCCACAGAATATTTCTGAGCAGGGAAGTAGCATGCTTTTACTTGTATTTTAGGAAAATTATTCAAATAATTATGTTTTCAACACATCCCTTTCAATATTGTAATCCTAAGCATGGTCATAGGATACGTTTCAGTCTGTAACATTGTTGTGAATGATAACAATAGTTTTTGTTGCTGTTATTGTTGTTGTTGTTGAAGTTTCCTTTGAGTAGTGGTATAAAAATTCTGGGAAGGAATGAAAACATGCATATTTATAAGCAGCATTTAGCTCTCTTAATGACATTGACAGTTTTGAACTCACAGAAGGATTGAAAGTCTATAATGGCTTCATAGTGAAATCAAAGATCTTCATCCTGTATTTTAAAGCTTTTCACCATGACTACACCATCTATTTTATTTTTTCTTCCCAATTGATTCAGCATATTTATTCACTGAAGTCCACCAGAAGCAGAAATTCATTCCACTTCTACCTTTGAGACTTCTTCATGGTTCTGGCCCATATATAGACTTCCCAGTTCCTCTTTCAGACAGTCAAACCTTATATCCCATTTCTCTCCTATCCATGAATAGGTTTTCATACTTTTGCTTTCTATGAGAAAAAAATAAGTATTGTTTATGTTTTTAATATTAATCACTCAAATATCAAGAACACTATTTTTGTTTTCTTTTAATGTTATTGCTGTTTTGCAATAATATCTGAATGAGTTGAATCAGAATCTATAGTTTTCATGGGTATGGAAGTAAGGGGAGGGTTCCAGTATCTTCTTCCAGATTGCCTTTCCATTCTGAATATTTTTATTCCCAAATTGTTTTTCCCCTTTTTCACTTTTTTGGAAAGACTTGCAACTACCTATTCAAGTTTATCTATTCTATTAACTATGTCTAGTATTCAGATGATAAACTTTGCCATTTTTTCTCTTCTCATTTGGCCTCTTAAGACACTGATTTCTCTCTTAACTATTCTGGAAAATCATACTGAGATTCCATGATATCTTGCAAATTGACTAAGTTTTCTGTTTCATCAGGTTGGTTCAATTCCTTTGTCTTGGTATATTTATTTAGAAAGCTTTGTAATCTCTTAGATATTTTGGTAGTCATCTTCCATTCCACTTTTTTTTTGTAGCCTTTCTATTGTTTTATCTGCTTTTGCTCTAGGTTTTTAATGTAATATTCTTCCTTTTGAGTTCTTTCGTGGTTTTAATCTTTTCTCCATTTTCTACTGTCATCCACTTATTTACATCTCTCCCTTGGTCATGGGTTTAGCCCTGAGGATGGACCTAAAAATTGTCCCAGCCTCCTCTCATATTGGAAAATTTACTTTTTCACTTGCCTCAGTCCTTGCTTCAAGTAATTTCTTAGAAAATAAAATTGTATTGTAGTCTCCTTTCCTTCAATCCCAATGCAACTGATCATACTACCCTTCTGTCCCAGTTCCCTCCAATCTTTACTTTTCTGTGTGGGCTGAAGCAAAATCTGTTACTTTTTCTAGGGTTAGGGGAGAGAGGGATTGGTGTTCTAGTCAGAGACTCAGACATCTTGGTGTTTCCTAACATAGCCACAGGAAGCAGGAAATATGATGCCCTCCTTCCTATTCCTTTCTCTCCACCTCACTTTCCTAAACAGAATTGATAACCTCAGTTTGTTGCAAAAAGATTGAAAGAAGAGCTGAGGCAGCAAGTGCTTGAAGAGAGTCCAGCAGGAGTGAAATCCTTGAGTGCATGCCAAAGTTCACATTTTACATTTCCTTTGTGTACCCTACTGGGATTGTAGGTTAGTTGAGGAGAAATGCTGAGCAAGAATCTTAAGTTTTGTCATTCTTCATTACTAATTCATCAGACTGTTATCTTGTTGTCACTTTTGCTGCATAATTCTTCTTCTTCTTCTTCTCCCCCTCCTCCTTCTTCTTCTTGACTAGAGAAAATGCATTGTCTTTCACATTGTTGTTTATATAAATATCCAATTTGTATATTTTCATTAAGTGAAATCTGTTTCTGCACACAGTTTCTCAATTTTCCTTAGTTACATACTTCTTGAAAGGCAATGAGACAGAAAGGATTGGTCAGGTCAGCCAGGAAGACTCATGTTCAAGTCCTGCTTCTGAACACATATAGACTATGTGAAATCACATGTCTGGACCAAAAAAGAAAACAAAAAGTATTTCTTCTGATAAGATACCTTATCACAGGATTATGGAGTTAGAGCTAGAAGGGAGTAAAGAAATCATCAAGAACAATTTACAGTTGAAGAAAATGAAGCCCCAGAAGATTAATAATTTGCCAAAAGTCAAACAGAGGATTAATGCCAGAGACAATATTTAAACCCAAGTCTTCCAACCACAGTTCCTGGCAAATAGTGGAATCTTAAGAATTGTGTGTTGATTTTACTTGAGTTTCACTATGTGTTAAAATTGAATGAGCAATGAAAACTGCAATAGTTACAGATGGCTTAAGGCTATGGATCAGAGAACCCAATGATCATAGAAAGACTAGATTTGCAGGAATCCCAAATAAAACTGTACAGGTGCATGGTTAGTTTAAGAAAGTTGCAACATGTTTCCATAAGTGACTTTTATGTAATAAGTGAAGAAAAATACATTTTCAAGCATATGTATGAATAGAAAAGGAAGTATAAACATCTTCATACATAAAGATTGAAAGATACCAGTTGAACATCAGTTGTTTTATACTGATATCCATTGACATTATAACATATACCCAATATGTTGGGCAGATCTACTGTAGAGTATGTATAGAAGGACATGTAATTGTAACCTAGAAGATGTAAATAGACTGTGATTTATACCATTGTCAGTTGTATCCTTAGCCATGTGATCACAGAGCTTTTAAAATGCTATAGAAAGCATCAAAGACTGAGTTTGCAATGTTGGGCTATATGGTTCCTGAAATTCCTGAATGTGATAAGAAATTATTCCATAAATTAAAAAAAAGGTTTGGTAATGCCTTTGGAAGTATAATGTGCTACCTTGAAACTGGTTTATAAAGGTTAATGGTCAATAAGAAAGGCTTTCTTTTTCAGTTCATAAAATGTGCTCATTTACCTAACTTCTGAATTCACAGAGAGAAATTAAAAACATACTATTATCATATTGGCATGAAATCCAATTAAACCACCGAGTTACTGTCTCTTCTATTCAGGAAACCCATGGGGATACCACTGACAGTCCTTAAAGTTGGAGATCTAATGTAGTTTTTAAGAAACACATATTTGTAGCAGATTTGTGATGAAACTATCTAATGGTAGAAAAATACTAATTGGAAAACCAAATATGAATCCTTGTAATAGCATGCTTTCCAAATGGGAGAATTTTTCTTCACTCTTGTGTAAGATGATTGGCATAGCCCATAATCTTTTAGTAAGTAAAGCAGAGGGAAAGCTCTCATCACTGGACATTAAAAATCTAATAGCATTGTTTTCTGGCTCCTTTCCAGCCCAAGCAATTATATTTGGTCCATTTAATAAGCATTTGGTGATTTTTATCCATCTCTGTAAATCCTGCAGTCATAATTTCCTTCAGGACTGAATTTGATGCAAATAGGTACAAGAGAAAGAGCACTGGATTTGGAGTCAAAGGACATGAAATCAAATCTCAGTTTTGCTTCTTAATACATGTGTGGCCTTAGGCAAATCACTTAACCTTTCAGGGCTTCAGTTTCTTCACCTTTATAATTCAGGAGTTTGAATTGATGGTATCTGAGACCTTTTTCAGTTCTGAATCCAAATTTTTGTGAGTGGTTAAATTAGAGAAGATTCCAAGGAGGGGGGGTAGGGAATCATACACTCAACAAAAGCCATATGAAGAGACTGCATTACACAAAAATTATGTGTTAATTTTGGATGTTATTTTAGAATATTACTTTAGAAATATCACTATATACACTTAAGATAATCTCAACTATTACAGGTTGGGAAACTGGTCTGGAGAAGTTAAGTGATTTCTTCAATGCTATACAAATAGTGATAAGTTCAAAGGTGGAATTATCTAATATAACTCTTGTCCTCAAAGACTAGGCTTCATGCTCTGCTCAGTTGACCCCAGTAATAGTAGCAGAGAGGAGGGAAGCTGAAAAGTAATGGTTTAGGTTTTGCTATGACTGTTGAATATTTAGCTTTTCATTACATCTGACTCACAGGGTTATGATGAGGATTAAATTATTTTGTGTATGTATTGCTTTACAATCATTAAAGAGCAATATAAATGCTAATTATTAATGCTGTTGTTGTTGTTATTCCTTAATCAGCCTGAGTCTGGGACATGAAGAAATCATAGCTAGAAATCCTAGCCCAGAGAAGGTCCTAAGCTGGAATCCTCTTGGTCCCAAATTTTCTGTGTGGCTTATTATAAATGTAGTAATTAGGTACTTTTTTTTATTTTCTTGGGCCCAAGAAACAGTTTAAGCAATACTAACTTAGTTGTAGACAAATTAGAAAATAATTTGAATGTCTCTGTGAGTCTACTTGGGTTGGAGATGATGGTTAGAGAAATTATAAATAGCATCATAGAATCATAGATTGCTAGACTTGGAAGAGATCACAGAGCTTATCTGGTTCAAGCACATTTAAAGATAAAGAAACTAAGGATCAAAATAACTTGCCTAAAATCCTATAGAACAGCAAATTCATAATTAGAACTTGTATCTTCATAATTTGCTTTTTATCCTGTTCCACATTGCAGTTTATAACACCCCTTCCACATATAATTCTAATGCCCCTCCAACTTCATATGAATGGAATGCAACCATGACATGAATCAGACTATTTGTCCACTCTAAGTAGGTAGTAGATCAATTGCAACTGAGGTTGATTAGTCTTTCATGGAAAGGTGGTACTAGAAAGAAGACAGGACTCAATAAACCTTCAGCAAGCAAAACATTATTTTGATGCACTCACTTGTGCAATCTATTTGGATCCATTATGTTTCCTAAGTTTGTTGGACACCATTCGATAATTTGAGTGATGTTTGCTTGACTTCACACCCAGATTTCCTTCCATGTTGCATGAACTGAATTTGAGCAAGAGACAGTAACTTGGGCTGGCTAAGCAAGACTAGCTTGCTTTCAGCTCAGTACTTTTCACCTATATCTACCTCTTTGCCATTTCTAATGATCTCCATATCAAAACTATTACTCAGCTTCTTAAACATCCCCCTGTGCTTACCCATCTATCAGCAAGTAGCTCAACAAGTGTAGGGAGTTACAGTTTCAGTCTTTCTCTTCAAGAATCCTCAGCGAGGTGGATGGAGCTTTCTTTTGGAGTTTCAGATACAGAAAACACATATGAGCTGGCATGCTGCCCATGTAAGTTTTATGTGTCCCCAGTGGCTTTCCAAATGTAGTTGGCACAGAGGCATAAAGCAATACCTTTAGAATCTTGCCCACTAGTCTCCAAGGAAGTTTGTGATTCTTTACTTTAAGGAAGCAGGGAAAAGGTCTATGAGTAAGGTTACTTTGTTCTTCTCTGAGAGAATATGAGACTAGAATAATAACTATTTCATCCCCCTAATGATTGCTGGTCAAGGAGAGTGATTTTTTAAGTTGAAAACCCATGAACTTTCCTCGTCACTATCCCTTAAAAGGGGAGGATAATTGAAGCTTACTGTTGCAGGCTTGACTTCTCATCAAATGATAGTTACACATAAGACCAAAAGAAATAGTGAAAGTGAGTATATCCATTTGTCCAGGAAAATAAGAACTAGATATTAGAGAAGTAATAAAGATTTGAATATACCTGAAAACACTCAAGAATGACTAGACCTTCCAGATAAGAGCCATATAAGATCTTGTGCAAGCAAGAGATCATCTAAAAAGAAATTCCCAAGTTTCTGGGGAGGTAAACCAAAAATCAGTGACATCTTTAGAGTTTGGCTTTGCCAGTATGCTTCCTTCCTGAGTCTGTCACTCTCCCTACTTGTGTCACAAATCAGTTTCTAAGAGAGTCTGAAACTACACATCTTCTCTCAACACAGGAATGCAGAGTGTTTCTGTTCTATAAAGCTCTCACACCAATCTTTGCCTCAAACAATCACAAAGGGTTGTATCTTCATCCTCCACACCAACTTGGAGCCAAGTTCTGTAGACAGCATGCAGCCTAGGCCTGCCCCTTCCCCAAACATCTTCACTACATGTTGCATTAAACAGAATTGCCAGGCATAGGAGTAAAATTAAAGATGGAAATTGGAGTATAGAAAGAGGGAGATGAGCTGGGGCAAATTCAGCTTATAATAGTTCATAGATTTAGAGATGTGAAGGACTTAAAAATCATATTGAATAAACCTTTCATTTTACAGATGAGGAGACTGAGACTGAGAGAAGTAAAATGATTTAAGTTTACAGATACTGAGCAGTAGAGATGATAATTAAATCCTGGCTCTCTAATTCTAAATGCATTGCACCAAATATTTGGGGAGGAGCCACCCTGGATGAATAGTAGTTCTCTGCAAACAGAGTTCTTGGTATCATGGAGAAGACCAGCACAACTTTCTGCACATGGCCAGCCTAGTGTAGTTTTCCTGGTAAATTTTCAAGTGAAGCAACAAACTAGTCAGCCTTATTGTCTTAATCCAGTTCTATCAGATGCCCTTAAGATAAGAATTCCCTGGTAATCAGGTGAAGATTAAATTCTTACTTTCATAGCTTCCAGATTAGTATTATTAAGTTGGCAACTCAATTTATAATAAAAAGGCACCCCCTAATGAACAGCGTACTTACGTATGTGTGTGTGTGTGAGACAGAGAGAGAGAGAGAAAGAGACAGAGACTGATAGAGACAGAGAGACATAGAGAAAGAGAGACAGAGAGAGGTTTGTTGATTGCTTATTTGTTTGATTCAAACATTTATTCATTTGTTCATTTATTTATTTGTATCTTTCTTAAGGAGGGCATGGAAAATGGAGAAAATCACAGGCCATGGCTGAGCTATAGCAAGCATTTAATTCTATCTAAAGTGTCATTATATCTATATCTATATAATATCTATTTAATTCAATCATTCCCTAAAACCCAAACCAACAAATTTGATAGATCCAAGAAAGGCATAATTCAGGGCTTGGTTACTCTATCACTTTGGCAGTTCCACACAATAAAATTTTGCATAGAATTAAATGGGTCTAATTGACTACTTCAAAAAGAGACTTTTCAATGTTGTTAAAAATGAGTGATTCAGTGGTGATCCCATTTCCACCAGTGCTTATACAACATAACCTTTGTTTTGAAAGCCAGCTGCAAGCCTACACTAAGACAACCATGTCTATGAAAGCAGGCAGAACTCAACTTGGACTGACTTTCCTAAATGGACAAGGCAACTAGAATGTCTCCTATACTATGGACAGCTGGGCCATAACAAGTGAACTTCCAATCTATTAAGATTGGAAAGGTGAAAAATGATGTTACAAAGCATTGTGATTGCCCTGCACAATGACTCATTCTTCAGTTACTTCCTTTTTGTCATTTCTCAGTGGGTCATTTGTTTATACATATCAAACTGGAGAACCCTCACTATTATCCCTCCTGTTTAATGTCCTTTTAATCTTTATGAGATCAGGGAACTTAACAAATCTCAAATTATACTAAGTGGGTTGGTGAGGATATGTTTTAAATTTCCTCCAAATCTTGCATAATGATTGAATCTATGTATGAATACCACACTTAATCACACCCAGTAGTTTATGAAACTAGACTATTACCAGCCTGAATTAGTGTCAATCACTGGCAAATGACTTTTAAACCTGCTAGTTCCCCACTTTTCTTGAGACTGCTCTCATCAACCAGTGTTACATAATAGCTAATAGCTTACAATAAAAATAGTAATAGTTAACATTTATATAGCATTTATTATGTGTGAAACTCTTTACAGTTATTATCTCATTTGATCCTCAAAACAACCCTGAGAGGCAGGGACTATTGTTATCTCCATTTTACAGATAAGGAAACTGAGACAAACAAGACTTTCTTAGGGTAAATAAGTAGTAGGGATCTGGGGGCAAATTTGAACTCAGGGCTTCCTGACTGTGCCACCTAGCTTATTCACGACTATACATAGAATAGAATAAGGAGAGGATAGACTTTGACTCTGAACTTTGAATCTAAAATAGCCAGAGTAGATGGCAAGTAGTAACTAATCAACTCCCAATTTAAGTGATATAGTTAGAACTTCCTTCTTCCACTACCAAGATTTCACTGATGTATCTAGTATTGGGACATTAGAGGTCTTACATATTATATCCATAGGCTGTGCCCAATTCAAAATCAAACAACTGATACAAAGATCACAGATTGACCCTGTGTCAGAATCATAAGTCAGACATTTTGCAAACCTTACAATAAAGGTGACCGAATAGGTTTTTTTAAACTTTAAAACTTAAGATTAATACAAACAAACAAAAACAAGCGATGTGATGTGATGAATTGATTCTTGCTAGAGAGAATCTTAAATTTATTTTGTCTTATGTTAATCTCTATTTTTATGTATATGTGTTATATTTTCTGATCTGTAGTGTAAACTGTTCAAGAAAGCATTCATATTATATGGTTCCTTATCATCTATAATGCCTAACAGACAGTTGATTTTTGGTTTAAAAAGTATTATTTAATTTGAGATCACTTTGTCTAATAATGTCATTCACAGTTTATGAGGTCTGTCCAACCATTTGGCCTTGTAGAACTATGGCTAAAGGCTGGTAAAATTATCTAATAGCAACAAATTCCAAGAAAATGACAGTGTTATAAAATGAAGTTTCAAAGTAATGATGGATGGAGGCTTTCAGTAGATGATAGATGGATAACTCTCTCCATAAAGCAGATGATGGAGATACTTTAAGATGCCATTCTCCCATTAGTCATTTGAGTAATGGCAGTCATATGCCAGCCATTCTTAACTTTACATACATAGTCTTATTTGAGCTGTGTCAGCTCTAAAGTAGCAAGGAAAAAAATCCACTAAACTTTTGGTTGAATGTATTCTTCTGGCCTTCTCAGGCTACGATGACTTTGTTTTTAGTATTCTGTTACTTCTTGACATGAAGAAAGTATAGTAGTAGTAGTAATAGTAGGAGTAGTTGTTGTTGTTCAGTTGTTTTAGTCACGTCTGACTCTTCATAAGTCCATTTGGGGTTTTCTTGGCAAAGATACTGGAGTGGTTTGCCATTTTTTTTCTTCAGTACAGATGAGGAATCTGAGGCAAACCAGGTTAAGTGACTTGCCTAGGTCACACAACTTCTAAATGTCTGAGGCTAGATTTGAACTCAGGCAGATGCATTTTTTTTTGCAGTGCTTTACAATCATTATTTCATTTTATCCTCATAAAAAAACCTGGTACTCTTATGATCACCATTTTACAGATAAAGAAACTGAAGTAGACAAAGGTTGTGACTTGCCCAAGGTCACACAGCTAATAGGTGACTAAGGCTGGATTTGAACTCAAATATTATGATGCTAGGCCCAACACTCTATGCAACAGAGCCAATTATCTGCTTATGGAAGAAATAGGCCTAGAAACTTCGGTGTAAACGTGTTTTTTTTTCCCATATATCGCTAAGAGAGGCAGCATGGCATAGTTGACAAACATCCAGCCTTGAAAAAATAAAGATCTAATTTCAAGTTCTGCCTTTGATACAAAAAGACTGTATGATTTGGGGCAAATCATTTGATTTCCATTGCTCTAGGCAGCTAAGATTTTAGGTTGCAGAGAAAGTGCTGATCTGCATTGTTAGAGGACATAGTTTTATTCCTGATCCTATGCCTAAAAGAACAAGAAATGTGGTAAGACATGGTACCATCCTTAATTTGCTCATATATAAAATTATTTATAAATCCAAAGTTTGGGAAAGGGAACTTTCTAAAGAGGAGATATGATTGGAAATGTAGCATGGAAACATAGGTGCTTCTAACTTTCAATAAAATAAACTTTAATACATTGCAAAGGATAGTAAAAAGAGGTTGCTCTTATTACACACTAATTTGAATTTTAAAAAAGTTTAAAAAAAAACGTTGACCTATCAGATTGTCCAGCATGACAAAATAGGAAAATGATAAATGTTGGAGAAGATGTGGGAAAATTGGAACACTAATGCATTATTGGTGGAGTTGTGAAATGATTCAACTCTTTTGGAGTGCAATTTGGAACTATGCCCAAAGGGCTATAAAAATGTGCATACTCTTTGACCCAGCAATAGCACTTCTATGGCCATATCCCAAAGAGGTCATACAAATGGGAAAAGTTCCCACATGTACAAAAATATTTATAGCAGGTGTTTTTGTGTTGGCAAAGAATTGGAAATTGAGGGTATGCCCATCAACTGGGGAATGGATGAAGAAGTTGTGATGTGTGAATGTAATGGAATACTATTGTGCTGTAAGAAATGATGAACAGACAGACTTCAGAAAAACCTGGAAAGACTTGTATGGTCTGATGTTGAGTGAAGTGAGCAGAACCAAGAGAACGTTGTACACGATAACAGCCATGTTGTGCGATGACTTATTGATAGACTTAACCCTTTTCAGCAATACAAGCAATATAATACAAGGATCTAAGACATCTCCGAAGGTATCATGATCAAAAATGCTATCTGCATCCAAAGAAAGAACTATGGAGTTTGGATGCAGATCTAAGCATAACCACTTGCTATTTTTTTTTCTTCTGCTGTGTTCTGTTTCCTCTTTCTGGTGGTTCGTCCTATTGGTTCTAATTCTTACTTACAACATCACTAATGTGAAAATATGTTTAATAAGAATGTATATGTATAGCTTATATCAGATTGCATGCCATCTTGGGGAGGGAGGTGGGGAGGGAGGAGGAGAAAAATTTAAGTCTCAAAAGCTTATGGAAGTGATGGTTGATAAATCAAAATAAATTAATTTTAAAAAAAAAGAAAGAAATACAATGATCCAATAAAATTCCTAAGGACTTAAGATAAAAAATGTTATCTATATTCAGAGAAAGAACTGATGGATTCTGAATGAAGATTGAAGCGTACTTTTTTAAACTATTTTTTTCTTTTTTTTCTGTTTTCTTTCATAACATGACCAATATGAAAATGTTTTGCATGACTGCACATATATAACCTATGTCAAATTGCTTGTTTCTCAGTGAGGGGGCAGGGGAGAAAGCAAGAGAATTAGGAACTTAGAGTTTTAGGAAATGAATGTTAAAAATTATTTTTACATGTAATTGGGGAAAATAAAATATTATTAAAAAAAACACTGGACAATATAGATAATGCTGGTGCAATAAACCCTAGGCAAATGAAACTAAGAGGCAGTTGTGGTCATTGATAGAAAATGGGGGCTTCTGGGATCCAACATGGTGGAGTACAAAGGTGGTCACTATCACTATCTCCTATTAACCTCTGAAAGTCCAGAAAATATTACCCCAGGAAAAACACTGGAACAGCTGGACCAGAAGAAAGACTGGGAACAGCAGTCCAGTAGCCCAGGTAACTTGAGGGATTAACGGTAAAGGCCCTTCTTGCCCTGGGGGAAAAGGAGCAGTATGAAATGGGAGGCATCCCTGCCAGCTAGCAGAAAGCCCCATTTTAGTACACCAGGAGGAGATCCTGAAATCTAGGTAGTGGAGCAGTCAAACACCAACATCTGGACCTCCAAGTGCCTCAGTGAGGGTGGGGAAACTGGTGGAAATCACCTCAGAAAACCATCAGGTGCCTCAGCATTCTACAGCAAATGGCTCTCCTGGTGCCTCAGCAAAAATAAGGGAAGCAGCACTAGAAAGGGCCCCAGGTGAATACACCCTGCAACATCCATCTGGAAGGATATGAAGAAATCAAAAGGAAAGGAAAAGCAGGCAACCAAGAGTTGTCCTAGAGTTCCAGCCTTGCTGATTCCAGCCCAACACCAGATAAGGAAGGAAACTACATCCTGCTAAAAGGCACCATAGACAATGAAGTAATATAATTACTAAATATATATGCAAATATGTTTCCTGTAAACAACATATTGTAGGATTAGGGTTTTTAATCCATTCTGCAATCCACTTCTGTTTTATGGGAGAGTTCATCCCATTCACATTCACAGTTATGATTACTATCTCTGTCTTTTTCTCTATTCTTCCCTCCCCTCCATTTATGCTTTTCTTTCTCCTTTTTCCTTTTCCCTCCTCACTAATGTTTTGCTTTCGACAACCACCTCCTTCAGTCCTGCCTCCCTTCTATTAGTCCCTTCCCTTTTCTTCCCCTTTACCTTTACTGCTTCTTCTCCTTTCTATTCCCCCTCCCTTTTCTTTCCCCTTTTCCCTCCTACTGCCTATAGGGCAAGTTAGATTTCTATACCTAACTGATTATGTCATTCCCTTCTCTAGTCAAATCTGATGAGAGTAAGGTTCAAACAATGCTCTTCTCCCTCCTTTCTTTCCCTCTGCTGTAATAGGATTTGTGCCTTTTCCTGTAATGCAATTTACCCTTGTCTGACTCCTCCTTTCCTTTTCTCTCAGTACATTTTCTTCGATCAGATTAATGCACTTACTTGGATCTATTTAACCCACTTGATTAGATTTTTTTTTTATCATTACATCAAAGTCAACTTATATCCACCCCCTTTATGTATACACTTTTAACATGGTGTAATAACAATACAGTTCTCAAGAGTTACATGTGTCATCTTCCCCTGTAGGGATGTAAACATTTTACCCTTAACATGTTGTATTTTTCTGTCCTCTTTACCTTTTTATGTGTCTCTGGAGTTTTGTATTTGAAGATCAAATTTTCTGTTGAGCCCTGGTCTTTTATCAGGAAGGTTTGGAAGTCTCCTATTTCATCGAATATTCATCTTCTTCCCTGAAAGATCATGCTCATTTTCACTTAGTAGTTGATCCTTGGTTGTAATCCAAGCTCTTTTGCCTTATGGAATACGATATTCCATGCCCTACATTCTTTTAATGTAGAAGCTTCAAGATCCTGTGTAATCATGACTATTAGTTCCATGATATTTAAATTGTTTCTTTCTGGCTGTTAGCAGTATTTTCCCTTTGACCTGGTAATTTTGGAATTTGGCTACTATATTCCTTGGCAGTTTCAATTTGGGATCTCTTTTAGGATGTGATTGGTGGATTCTTTCTATGGTAAAATAGCCATAGTTCTATGGTTCTAGGACCTCAGGTCAATTTTCCTTTATGGTTTCCTGAAAGATACTGTCTAGGCTTTTTTTTTATTGTGATTTTCAGGTAGACCAATAATTCTTAAATTGTCTCTCCTGGATAGATTTTCCAGGTCAGTTGTTTTATCAATGAGGTATTTTATGTTTTTATCTATTTATTTTCATATTTTTGTTTCTGTTTGACTGATTCTTGCTCTGTCATAGAGTCATTAGCTTCCATTTGCCAATTTTAATTTTTAATACATTGTTTTCTTCTATTAGATTTTGTACCTCCTTCCCCATTTGGTCAATTGTATTTTTTAGGGACTTCTTTTCTTCAGTGTACTTTTTTTCCAGTTGGCCAATTTTATTTTTTAAGGACTTGTTTTCTACAGTTAATTTTTGTCCTTTTTTCCATAATTCTCATTTTTTCTTCTACCTCTCTCATTTGACTTTTAAAACCTTTCTTGAACTCTTCTAAGAAGGCTTTTTGGTTTTCAGACCAGTTCATATTCCCTTTTGAGGTTCCAGATGTAGGTTTGTTGACAATGTTGTCCTCTTCAGAACTTCTGCTTTTGATCTTCACTGTTCTCATAATATGAATCTATGGTACCTTTCTTTTTGGTCATGTTGTTTTCTTATTTCCTGGATTTTAAAGAGATTGAGCTTTCCTGCTGGAGAGCAGAGGGCACTGACCCAAGCTTCTTGTTTTCGGATCCTTGGGCCTGGTCACTGGCTTTGTGTGCTGGGGCCTCCAATGTTGGCAGTTGGAGGCTGTAGGTTCTGGCAGCTTACCTGGTGTTGGGCTGGAATCAGAAACACTGGAACTCTAGGGGTAGGATAGGGTAGTCTGGCCCCTGGAGGTTGCCTGCTTTTCCTTTCCTTTCACTTTCTTTAGTTCCTTTCAGATGGATGTTGCAGGATGTTTATCCACCTGGGACTCCTTGGAGTGCTTCACAGATTTTTGCTGAGGCACTGGGATACTGCTGTAGAATGCTGAGGCACCTGGTGGTTTTTTGAGCTTGTTTCCACCAGTTCCCCCACACTCACTGAGGCACCTGGGGGTCCAGGTGTTGGTGTTTGCCTGCTTCACCACCTGGGTTTCAGGATTTCCTCCTGATATGCTGAGGTGGGGCTTTCTGCTAGTTTGCTGGGATGCCTCCCATTCTGTACTGCTCCCCTTCCCCCAGGTCAAGAGAGTCCTTTCGCATTAATCCCTCAAGCTACCTGGGCTACTGGACTGCTGCACCCCATCTTTATTCTGGTTCAACTGTTTCAGGGTTTTTCCTGGGGCAATATTTTCTGGGCTTTCAGAGGTTGGTTTCAGAGGGTAAGAGCAACTTACTTTTTACTCTGCCATGTTGGCTCCTGGAAGCAGAAGTTAAGAAAGTAAAATCTTAAAAACAAAAACAAAAACAAAAACAGAACTGGCTAAATGAAAAAGAGAAAGGAAGTTTAAAAGCTCACTGAAGAGAGGATTCTGGGAAGATGGTGGAATAGGTCAGAAAAGTTGAAGCTCTCAAGATTTTCCTTGCAAAAGAGATAAAATAGTGCCCCAGGGCAAACATAGAGTGGTGAAAATAAATAAGAGTGGGGTAGAACAGGGATACTCCTAAGACCAAGAAAAGTTGAAAAAAAATCTCAGGATGAAGTTTCCTCCCCATGAAAAGTAAACATCTCCCTGCTAAGGACTACTTAAATGACAAGCAGCAAGTCACTTCAACAAGTGGTAAACCTTGGGGTTAGCTGAGTTAGGAGGCTGCCTCATACCCAGCCATAAGAACTTTTACCCCAGAGACAGTGAGGACAATTGAGTATCTGATTGGGGGATGATAAAGGGAACCTCTGCTGACAAGGAAGACCAGACCTAGCTGTGCTGTGGAGATATGGTGGGGATGAGAAGGAACCAGCACAGATTGGGTGAGTGCAGAAGCACTGTCTGTGAGCACTTATAGGAGACTGGAAGTCTTGGTTTGAGTTCAAGGTCAGAGGGGATAACTGAAGAGTATCTGAGGTACCATCCCTCATACCACAGGACTAGAGGTGATTATAAAAAACTAAACTGTTACAAAAAAAAATGCATAGGCAAAGGAGAAAGAATCCAAACATAGTGAGAGAGCTACTATGGGATTAGAGAAGACTGGGGTTCATCTTCTGAGGAGGATACTGAAGCAAAGAAACCCTCTTTTACCCTAAATAGTAATGTTAAATGGTCACCTGCCCAAAAAGAATTCATTGGAAAAAAAAAGATTTTAAAAATCAAGTGAGAGAGACTAAGAAAAAATTTAAAAGAAAAGTAAGAATAATATAAGAAAAACATGATTATTAAAATTAAGTTAATCTATTAGAAAAGGAGATCCAGAATCCTTTTTTTATATGAGTGCATACTCAAAATTGTTTTATTGATAGAGATGTCTAATCAAAAATGCTTAGATACCACTGCTCTAGGGACTCTGCTGAACAAATCAGACTTTCTTGGATATCCTCTATCACAGTGTCTTTAATATCAGAAGTCAATGAACAAGAAGTCTGATCCACTGCTCTATGGATGTTTTAGAATTCTGTTTTGGACATGTGAAGCATAAGATGTCTACAGAACAGTCAGTTCAAAATGTCTAATATACAATTGGTGATATGAGACTAGAGATCAAGAAAGAAGTTTAAGGCTGGGTAAATGAGAGATCCAGAATCTTAAGGCAGAAAATGACTCCTTGAGAATCAGAACTGAGCAAGGAGAAGCCAGTGAAGTTATAAAAAGCAAAGAAATATATGTTTGTGTGTATGTGTGTTTGTGTGTATATATATATCTATACCTGTACCTATATATCTATATATCTTTGTATGTGCACACTATATAGATATATTTCTTCATATAAACATATTCTTCATATATATAATTAATAAATAGAAGAGAATGTGAAACATCTTATAAGAAAAATAACTGATCTGGAAAACAGATCAAGAAGAGAAAACATCAGAATAATTGGATTACCTAAAAGATGTGATCAAAAAAAGAATCTTGATACAGTAATATAAGATATAATTAAATAAAATTGTCTTGAAGCATCAGAACAAGAAGAGAAGGGAGAAACAGAAATAATCTACTGATCATCACCTGAAAGAGATCCTATGAGGAAAACTCACAGAAATATTGTAGTCAAATTCTGAAAACCCCAGCTCAAGGACAAAATATTATGAGCAACAAGAAAAAAAAACAATTTACATAACCCAGTACCACAATTAGAATCACACAAGATCTAGCAATGGCAACACTAAAAGACTGCAAGTCTTGGAGTACTATATATCAAAGAGAAAAAGAACTGGGCTTCTGGCCAAAAATATCATACCCAGCAAAGCTAAGCATAATTATGAATGGAAGAAAAATGGACATTTAATGAATTGTCAAACTTTTAGCATATTGTTTTAAAAAATAAAAACTGAACTTAATAGAAAATTTGACATACAAGAACCAAGAGAAATATAAAGTACATACCAGTGACTGACTCCAAGGGACTCAATAAAGATAGAGTGCTTACCTTTTATGTATGCAAAATGTAAAACCTATGTTTAAAATTGTTATTAGTAATTAGATAGCTTATAAGAAAGATTGGGGCAGACTTGAGTATGATATGACTTCAAAAAGTAAAACCATTCAAGAATAACTAAAAGAATAATTATCTTATGCAAAAGAGATGTGAGAGGAAGAAACAATACAGAGGATTTAGATGGGGGAAGGGAACTGTTAGTTCTGGAAATGTGCTTTTACCAGGAATGGGTTCAAGAGGAAAAAATATATATACACCTAGAAGAATATAAAAGTCTTCTAAATTTAGAAATGAATAAAATTCTAAGGGGATAGGGAAGGAGGAGGGGATAAAGGAGGAATCTTTATATTGGAGGGGAGGGAATAGGTAAAAAGGGAGATATAAAAAGGTGTTTAGATAAATGGGAATTGAAGAATAAGGGAGACATTCTTGAAAGGGTAAAGGAGGGATCATTAGAGGAGAGGGTGAGGATATAGGTCAAAGGGGTGTACAAAAGAGTGCTTTGATTTATGAGAAGGGGAAGATAAAGGAGGGATTGTTGTGGGGGGGTAGTTTAAGTAATAGGAGCTGGTAGTAAAGGAGTTAGGAGAGCTTAAAAAAGAGATGTCCACAAACATAAAAACAATTATTGGGAATAAAATCTCTTAGGGAAAGTATATGTTTATGTATGCATGTATGTGTATATATGTATATGTGTATGTATATATAAATATTTCTAAATAAGTATATCCATGCTTAAATGTACACTGGGAGGGGAGGGAGAAGGAGGGAAGGGGAAGAACAAAGTAAAAAGTGTAAAGCAGAGAATAAAATAAAACCTACAATGAAGCAAAGAAAAGATAAACATATTTCAATATAATTCACAGTATTTAATATATAGACTTTCTTGAAATAGAAAGTTATTGCCATATATTTGGAATTCTCTACTACATTCTGCTATGCACAAGACATTTTTTTCTTTTTTCTTTTATATGTAAGTTTATAATATGTTTCTTTTTCTTTTCTTATTCTTATTGTGTATTTAACTTTTAAGTATTCAAGTCTAAAACAAAAAAGAAAAGAACATTTCTAAAAAGGCTCACTGAAAAAAATAATTCCTTAAAAATTAGAATTGGGCAAGTAGAGGTAAATGACTCCATGAGACATCAAGAAATAATAAAATAAAAAGTTAAAAAGAATGAAAAAATAGGAAAAAACAACTGACCTGGAAAATAGAGCAAAATTATATAGTTTAAAATTTATTGAACTACCTGAAAGCTGTGCTCAAAGAAGGAACCTGGAAATAATGTTTTGAGAAATTACCAAGAAAAACTATGCCAATTTCCCAGAATTTTAAGGTAAAATAGAAATAGAAAGATTCTATCAATCAGTACCTGAAAGAGACCCCAAAATGAAAACTCCCAGGAATATTATAGCCAAATTCAAGCAGTCAGAAAGAAACCAAATAAATATCATGGAAGGGTCACCAAAGATTTAGCATCTATAACCTTAAATGAGTGGAGAACTTGGACAATAATATTCTGAAAAGCAAAATAAATGGGATTATAACCAAAAATAACATATCCAGCAAAACTGAGCATTATCCTTCAAAAGAAAAATGGATATTTAATCAAATAGTAGACTTTCAAGCATTTCTGATGAACAGATCAGAGCTGTATAGAAAATTTGACTTTCAAATACAAGATTGAAGAGAAGAATAAAAAAATCATAAAAAAGAAATCATAAAAGACTCAAAGGAGTTAAATTGTACATTTATGTATGAGAAGATGATAGATGTAACTTCTAATAATTCCATCATTAATAAGGTATTTAGAAGGATTCTACAAAGAAAGAAGGTGCTAAAGTTATTCAAATATGTTCAGTTGATGTAAAAAAAAAAGAGTAGGTGAGAAAGAGGGATGGACTGGAAGATGGGTGAAGGGAAAGGAAGGATGGGGGAATATTTTTCACATAAAAGAGGAATGTAAGGAAGAGCTTTTAAAGTAGAGGGGAAGGGAGGGGTGGCAATGCTTGAACCTGAGTCACATTTAAATTGCTTTGAAGTATGAACATACATATGTATGTGTATATAGAAAATATATATTTTATGTATATACATGTGTGTGTATATATATACATATATACATATATACATATACATACACACTCAATTTGTAATAGAAATATCTCTCATCTAACAGAGAAGTAGAAGGGGAAGGGGATAAAAGAGAGGAAGGTAGTGATAAAAGGGAGGGAAGATAAAAGAAGAAAGTGGTCAGAAACAAAACAGAATTTAGAGGAGGGACAAGATGAAAAGAAGAAAATAAAATAGAAGTAAATGCACAGTTAGTAATTATAACTATGAATGAGACGAACTCACTCTTAAGAAAGAAGTGGATAGCAGAATGGATTAGAAACCAGAATGCAACAATATGTGCATTATAAGAAACACTTGAAACAGAGAGATGCACAGAGAGTTAAAATAAGGGACAGAAGAAGAATCTATTTTGTTTCAAGTGAAGAAAAAAGGAGGGTAGCAATCAAGACATCAGAAAAAGCAAAAGAATAGATAGACTTAAAAGAGAAAGGCAGGAAAACTACATTTTGTTAAAAGCTATAATAGAAAATTAATTAATAACAGTAATAAACATGTATGGACCAAATGTCATAGAACCAACTTTTTTATATTGTATTATTTTATAATGGTATTTTATTTTTTCCTAATTACATGTAAAGAAAGTTTGCAACATTTGCCTTTATAAGATTCTGAGTTCCAAACTTTTTTTCTCCCACCCTCTTTCCCTATCCTCCCTCTGTATCCTCTTGCTCCTCAAAATGGAAATCTGATATGGGTTATACACGTACAACCATATTAAGCATATTTCCACATTAGTCTTATTGTGAAAGACAAATCTGAACAAAAGGGAAAAAAAAAACAAGAGAAAGAAAAAAAGTGAAAATGATATGTTTCAATCTGCATTCAGACTCCATAGTTCTTTCTCTGGATGTAGATAACATTTTCCATCATGAGTCTTTCAGAATTCTCTTAGATCACTTTATTGCTGAGAAGAGTCATATCTGTCAAAATTGAACATTGCACAATGTTGCCGTTACTGTGTACGGCGTTATCCTGTTTCTGCTGACTTCACTCACCGTGAGTTCATATAAATCTTTCCAGGCTTTTCTTAAATCTGTTCTTCATTTGTTATGGCACAATAGTATTCCATTACATTCATATACCACAAGTTGTTCAGCCATTCTCCAACTGAAGGGCATCCCCTCAATTTTCATTTTTTTTTCTTTTTTGGCAATTGGGGGTTAAGTAACTTGCCCAGGGTCACACAGCTAGTAAGTGTCAAGTGTTTGGTCTGAGGCCGGATTTGAACTCAGGTCCTCCTGACTTCAGGGCCGGTGCTCTATCTACTGCTCCACCTAGCTGCCCCCTCAATTTTCAGTTCTTTACCACCACAAAAAGAGCTGCTATAAATATTTTTATACAAGTGAGTCCTTTTCCCTTTTTCGTGATCTCTTTGGGATACAGATCTAGTAGTGGTATTGCTGGATCAAAGAGTATGCATGATTTTATAACCCTTCAGGCATAGTACCAAATTACTCTCTGGAATGATTGGATCAGTTCACAACTTTACCAACAATATATTAGTGTTCCAATTTTCCTATATATTCTCCAACACCCATCATTTACCTTTTCTGTCATAATAGCCAATCTTTTCCTGGCCCTTCATTACTTGTAATATTTATTGCATCATGATCTGAAAAGGATGCATTTAATATTTCTGCCTTTCTGCATTGGATTGTGTGTTTTTTGTGTAGCTGCCATGTATCACCGAGGAAAAGATATATTCTTTTTTATCCCCATTCAATTTTCTCCAGAGGTCTACCATATCTAACTTTTCTAAAATTCTACTCAACTCCTTAACTTCTTTCTTGTTTATTTTGTGGTCAGATTTATCTAGTTCTTAGGAGCAGTTAAGGTCCCCCACTAGTATAGTTTTGCTGTCTATTTCTTTTTGTAACTCACTGAATTTCTCTAAAAATTTTGATGCTATACCACTTGGTGCATATATGTTTAGTAATGATATTACTTCATTGTCTGTGGTGCCTTTTAGCAGGATGTAGTTTCCTCCCTTATCACTTTTAATTAGGTCTATTTTTGCTTTTGCTTTGTCTGAGATCAAGATTGCTACCCCAATGTCTGTTTTTAAACTTCAGCTGAAGCAAAAACCAAATAAAACAAAACAAAAGAAACAAATTAAAAACAAGAATAAAACATTCTGCTCCAGGATTTTACCTTTACTCTGTGTGTATCTCTCTGCTTCAAATGTTTTTTTTTTTTTTGGTTTTTTTTTTTTGTTTGTTTTTTGCAAACCGTATATTGTAGGATTCTGGTTTTTAATCCACTCTACTATCCACTTCTGTTTTATGGGAGAATTCATCCTATTCACATTCACAGTCATGATAACTAACTGTGTATTACCCTTCATTCTATTTCCCCTCCTGTTCATACTTTTCTCTCTCTTTTCTCCCTTTCTCTCCTCACGAGAGTTTTGCTTTTGACCACTGCCTCCCTCAATCTGCCCTCTCTTGTATCAGCCTCCCTCCCTTTTCTTTCCACTTTCCCCTACTACTTCTGTCCTCCCTTCTATCTACCCCTCCCTTTTCTTTCCCTTTTCTCCTCTTACTTCCCTATAGGGTAAGATAAATTTCTATACCTACCTGAGTGTGTATGTTATTCCCTCTTTAAGCCAAATCTGATGATAGTAAATTCAAACAATACTTACCACCCTCCCTTCTTTCCCTCTACTGTAATAGGTCTTTTCTGCCTCTTCATGTGATGCAATTTACATTATTTTTGCCTCCCCTTTACTCTTCTCCCAGCACAATCCTTTTTCTTCACCCCTTAATTTTTTCTCATTCCATCACGTCAAAATCAATTTATACCCACACTCTCTTTCTATGTGTGCCCCTTATAACTGCCCTAATAATGATATAATTCTCAAGAGTTACAAGTATCATCTTCCCATGTGGGCATGTACACAGTTTAACCTTATTGAAAAACTTATGTTTTTCTTTCTTGTTTAGCTTTTCATGCTTCTCTTGAGTCTTATATTTGAAAATTGAATTATCTGTTCATTACTGGTTTTTCCATCAAGAACTATTGAAAGTCCCATATTTCATTGAATGTCCATCTTTTTCCTAGAAAAATTATGTTTGATTTTGCTGTCTAGTTCATTCTTGGTTGTAAACCAGCTCCATTGCCTTCTGGAATATCATTTTCCATTTTCCTCTGATCCTTTAAGGTAAAAGCTGCTAAATCCTGTGTAATACTGATTGTGGTTCCATGATATTTGAATTATTTCTTTCTGACTGCTTACAGTATTTTCTCCTTGACCTGATAATTCTGGAATTTGGCTACAATATTCCTTGGACTTTCCATTTTGAGATCTTTTTCAGGAGGTGATGAGTGAATTCTTTCAATGACTATTTTACTCTCTGGTTTTAGGACCTTAGGGCAGTTTTCCTTGATAATTTCTTGAAAGATGCTGTCTAGGTTGTTTTTGGTTTTTTTTTATCATAGATTTCAGGTAGTCCAATAATTCTTAAATTATTGGATCTATTTTCCATGTCAATTGTTTTTCCAAAGAGATGTTTTGCATTTTTTTTTATTATTTTGACTTTGTTTTACTGATCTTTGATGTCTCATAGTGTCATTTGCTTTCATTTACAGGATTTTCACTTTTAAGAAATTGTTTTCTTTTCTAGCTTTTGTACCTCCTTATCCATTTAACTAATTCTACTTTTAAAGGAGTTGTTGTCTTCAGTGGATTTTTTCCCCATTTAATCAATTGTATTTTGTAAAGAATTGTTTTCTTCAGACTTTTTTTGTTTTTCTTTTTCCAAGCTGTTGACTCTCTCTTCCATGCTTCTTATTTCTTTTTCCAATTTTTCTTCTACCTTTCTTATTTGATTTGTAAAATGTTTTTTTGATCTCTTCCAAGATTTTTTGGGTTTGAGAGCAATTCATATTCCCCTTTGAGGTTTCCCATGTAGGCATTAGACATTGTTGTCCTCTTCTGAATTTGTGTTTTGGTCTTCCCTGTCACCATGTTCTCTATGGTCAAGGTTTTTTGTCTAGTTTTAGTTTTAGTTTTTTTGACTTCTTACTCATATTTTTTTGCCAATTTCATGGCTTTTAAAGTTGAGCTCTGCTCCTGGGATTCAGGTGGCACTGTTCCAAGCTCTTTTAGCTGGGGGTCAGCTAAGAAATAGAGTGGTGGATTAGTAGAATACGTTAGGTACACAAGAAACAATAACCATGACTATAGTAAACTGCTGCTATGGCTATGCCACCTTCCTCTGCATTTCTTTTCATTAATTCCCTTGACATTCTGGACCTTTTGTTCTTCCAGATTAATTTTGTTATTATTTTGTGTAGTTCTATAAAATAATTTTCAATAGCTTGATTGGCATGGAACTAAATAAGTAAATTAATTTAAGTAGAATTGTCATTTTTATTATATTAGCTTGGCCTACCCATGAGCAACTGATGTTTTGCCAATTATTCAGATATGATTTTATTTGTGTGAAAAGTGTTTTGAAATTCTGTTCATATAGTTCCTGGGTTTGTCTTGTAAGGTATATAATAAGTAAAATTGTCCAACCAAATTCTTTCAGTGACACAAATATGGTTTTCATATGTAAAGCAGGAAGAGTTAAAAATGAAGAAAGAAAAGTACAAGCCAATTTCCCTAATGAATATTGATGCAAAAGTGTTAAATAAAATATTAACAAGCAGATCGCGGCAATATATTACAAGGATCATACACTATGACAAGATGGGATGTCTACCAGAAATACAGGGCTGGTTCAATATTTTGAAAACTATCAGCATAATTGTCCATGTCAATAACAAAAGTAACAAAAATTATATCATTATATCAATAGATGCAGAAAAAACTTTGACAAAATACAATACCTATTCCTATTAAAATGCTAGAAAGCCTAGGAATAAAAGGAGTTTTCTTAAAATGATAAGCAGTCTCTCTTTAAAATAAAGAGCAAGCATTATCAGTACTGGGGATAACCTCTCAATAAGATCAGGGGTGTAAGAAGTACACCCATTCTCACCACCATAATTCAATATTGTATTTAAAATGCAATCTCTAGCCATAGGGCAGGAAAAGTAACTTGAAGGAATTAGTATAGGCAATGATATAACAAGAATATTACTCTTTGAAGATATGATGGTATACTTAGAGAATCCTAGAAAATCAATTAAAAAAATTTGTTTATTCAGTTAATTACACTAGCAAAGTTGAAAGATATAAAAGAAACCCACATAAATCATTAGTATTTCTATATATTGCCAACAAAACCCATTACTAAGAGATAGAAAGAATTTCCTTTTAAAATAATGATAGACAGTACAAAATATTTGAGAATCTACCTGCCAAGACAAACCTAGGTACTCTATGAATACAATTACAAAACACTTTTCACATGCCAAAAAGACAAATTAAAACAATTGGAGAAATAGTAATTACTCATGGGTAGGCTAAACCACTATAATAAAAATGACAATTCAACCTAAGTTAATTTATCTATTCAGTGACATACTAATCAAACGACCAAAGAATTATCACTTAGAGAACAACATTTAATATTTTATTTTCTCCAATTACATGTAAAATCAATTTTAACACTCATTTCTTAAAATTTTGAGTTCTAAATTCTGTCCATTCCTTCTTTGCCTCCACTTCATTGAGAAGGCAGAAGACAAGCAATTCAATATAGTTTATACATTTGCAATCATAGAAAACATATTTCCATGTTAATCATGCTTTGAAAGGAAATAGACACCACCCAAAAAAAACAATAAATAAAGATTTTTTTTAAAAAAATATACTTTGAGCTACATTCAGACTCCATCAGTTCTTTCTCTGGAAATAGCATTTTTTCATCATAAGTCCTTCAGAGTTGTGTAGGATCATTGTATTGCTGAGAATAGTTAAATCATTCACCACTGATTATCTAACAATATTGCTGTTACTACATACAATGTTTTCCTGGTTCTGCTTATTTCAATTTGCATCAGTTCACATCTTTCAAGGTATTTTTTTTCTGAAAGCATTGTGTTCATTATTTTTTAAAACACAATAGTATTCCCTCACAATCATACACCACAACTTGCTCAACCATTTTCCAGTTGACAGGTATCACCTCAATTTCAAATTCTTTGTACATATATGTCCTTTTCCTTTTTTTTTTCTTTATTTGTTTGGGATACAGATCTAGTAGTGGTGTCTCTGGGTCAAAGGGTATGTATGGCTTTATAGACCTTTAGGCATAGTAGAAAAAATAACAAAATTTATCTAGAAGAACAAAAAGTTAAGAATAGCAAGGGAATTCATGTTGGGGGGGAACAAAGTTAGGTGGTCTTGCAGTACAGATTTCAAACTATATTAGAAAGTGATAATTATCAAAACAATCTGATACTTGCTGAGAAATAGACTAGTTGATTAGTAGAATGTATTAGATACACACTACATATTAATAAATGACTATAGTAATTTCATTTGATAAACACAAAGATTCAAGCTTTGGGGGCAAAAACTTACCCACTTCAGAAAAATGCTTGGAAACTGGAAACCAGTCAGGCAGAAACCAGGTACTGACCAACATCTAATACTGTATACCAAAATAAGCTCAAAATGGGTAAATTATTTAGGGATAAAGGGTAATGTCATGTCAATTAAAGGAACATGGGGAAAAATTACCTGCCAAGTCTATAAAGAATTATAAGAGATTGTTCATATTGAATTAAATTTCAGCCCACTCATTGTGGCTGCTGCTTTGGAAATTTACTCACAGGATCATGTGGTTTTGAGGTCACTCCAGAGCCCCAAATGAGATAATTTTTAATGCACTTAGCTTAGTGCCTAGCTCATAGTATACACTATGTAGATACTTCTTCCTCTGCATTTGCTTACTTTCCTTCACCTTCTTCATCTTCTCTTCCCTTCTTGCCCCTGCCCCTATGGTATCTCCTCCCCTCAAACCACTTTTCACCTCTTAGTCTTGGAATAATAATTACATTTCTATTGCCATTGCTTCTAGGAGGATAAATTGATTTCCATATAGCTACCCTCACCATCCCTGTGAATTCTGAGAACAAAATAGCCTTCTTTAGCCACCAGCTACCTATGTGGATTGCCTCTCCCTAGTAGCATGTATACTGCTTAACAGAAGGAATCTCTCTCTCTCTCTCTCTATCTCTCTCTCTCTCTCTCTCTCTCTCTCTCTCTCTCTCTGTTGTGAGCACTTTACATGGAGGCAGCTAAATGGCTCAGTGGATAGAGCACTGGCTCTGAGCTAAGGAGACCTGAGTTCAAATCTGGCCTCAGACACTAGTTATTTGATCCTGGACAAGTCACTTAAGCTTGGTTTATCTCAATCCACTGGAGAAGTTAATGGCAATTTGCTCTAGTATCTTTGCCAAGAAAACCTCATGGACAGTATTAGCATGCTGTGGTCCATAGGGTCATGAAGACTCAGATATGACTGAATGACTGAACAACAAGCACTTTACACAGTGACTGGTGTATCATATGTGCTTAATAAATGCTTTATTCATCATTTAAATCAACTGGTGAATTTGGTCTAATAAACAAGTTGAATTACTTTGTTTAAAAACACCAAGCATTTGACATAATTGACTAAAAAAATGAGTCACTGTGGAGTCATACAGGCATAATCCCAGCAAACATTTATCCAGCACATGTTGTGCAATAAGAACTACTGGGGACCACTGAGAAAAACATAAAGGGATAGTTCTTTCCTTAATAAGTTTACAGACTGATTTGAGGCAATAGGCTATGGGAGGAAGAGTGTTCTGATTGAGTCATAGTAAGCAAATTTGCCTGAGTGATGCCCAACCTAGTAACATAATGGTAGACAAAGACAGATATTGAAAGGAGTATATGTTTTGAATTTGGGCTTCTAATCTCAGTTAATCAGATCTGAAGGAGTTTTCTCTTACTTAACATGCCATTATTTATTCTTGACCTCATGAAGATTCACTGCATCTTTTCATAATTAAATCTTGATTTTGTCTTGCCTTAAGATGAATAAAAGCAAAACTAAAATATTTACTTTCAAGTAATAAATCAGAGTCAATTATCTTCATTAAATCTAGGAATTAGTCAGTGCCTTTAAATTCCATATGGTCCAGTGATTCAGAAAGCATTAATAACTCTTTTTCTTAATATAGCTTCATTGAATATTGGGTCAACTGATAACAAAATTTATATTAAAATAATTTTAAAAGGAATTAAGGTCCTGATTATTTAAAAATTTTTCATGGACTCTCCTGCCATATAGAGGGCTTTAGTTTATACTTATAGATGAGATTCATTTCTCATTTCTCATAAAATGTAGAGTAGTTGAAATAGTAGTTTTTCATTTTTCCTTGTCAAATTTCTGTCACATAGTATCTTTTTTTGGGGGGGATGGTGTTAGGCAATGGGGTTAAGTGACTTGCCGAGGGTCACACAGCTAGTAAGTGTTATGTGTTTGAGGCCAGATTTGAAATCAGGTCCTTCTGAATCCAGGGCCGGTGCTCTATCCACTACGCCACCTAGCTGCCCCCACATAGTATCTTTTGAGACCAAAATGTGTGCCCATGTGATGATGATTGAAAGATTATGACAGAAAGAATTAGGATCCATTTATTTCCTCAACTGACATGCATTTATTTAACCTCCACTATGTGCGAGACACTGTACTAATTCTCTGGATACAAAGACAAAAATGAAAGAGTCTTTGACATGAAGGTGCTTGCATTCAATTGAGGGAGAAAGTGTGTGTGTGTGTGTGTGTGTGTGTGTGTGTGTGTGTGTGTGTGTAGCTGAAATAAGCACAAAGATATTAAATGGGAGAAACTAATATATGGATGGCATCAGGAAAATCTTGATGGAATAGGTAACTTTTGAATTGATCTTATCAGGGACTAAGGAGTCTGAGAGCTAAGGAGGATGAGGAAGAAGTACTTAAAAGGGATAATGATAATAGTAGAATTTTCTATGTGATAAATGGCAAAAAGGCCAGCTGAGATTCAGTGTGGTGTATGATTGGTGATAACCTGTGAGAGTCCTGGAAAGGTTGTGAAGGATTTTATTTTCCAATAGATAATCAACAAACGTTAATTAAACATCTACAAAGTGACAGACACTGGGTTAAGTGTAGGGAAAAAAAATGGAAGAGTTTGTATTTGATGCCTGAGGAAAAGGGAGCTTCTGGAATTTATTGAGGATTCAAAGAAATCTTCAGAAAAAGGGTTTCTCCTAGACAGATATGCTTCATAATACCAGCGAGCAAAATTTATTTTAAAAGATGTATTATTGGTTATTAGGAAGGGAAATTTTTTTTCTTCTTTTCCTTCTTTCCTTCCTTTCTTCTTCCTTCTCTTCCTCTCTCCCACTCTCTTTCTTCTTTCTCTTTCTTTTTTTTTCTTTCTCTTGCTTTCTTGAAAAAAACTATGTTGGCTATTTATAGTGTACTGATTGTGTGATTTCTAGTCTTTCTGTTTTGTTTTGATTGTGAAGATAATAATTATTTCTATAACTTGAAGTTGTATTGAATAATTTTAGTGATTATCCACATGTTACAGAAAGACAAAAATGCCATCCCCAATTTAATTATGTGTATACTTTAGGCACAATTTAAGTGGTTAGAATTACATTGAAAATTATTTTTATTCAACGATCTGGGGACTGTGAATTTTTTAGAAGTATATTTCAATATAATTGATTTCTTTTCTAATTCTGTGTATTTTTTTATTTGTTAAAAACATTGTTATGTTAAAGGGCCCATAGATTGCCAAAGGGGGTTATGACACAAAAAAGGGTTACAAATCTCTGTTTTAATAATCTATTTCACTTTGTTGCATAGACATAGCAAATAGCTGCTTCACATTCCATTTACCTCCAAATTTTGATATCTGAATATTAATCGAGACTTTTTTTTTATTCAAGGTATTTTGCTAGACACAGAAGGCCTACATATACAGCATTCTCCTTGCCTCTAAAGAGATAGGAAAACAAGAAACACAAACACATTGAACAGTCACATAATGATATGCTATAATATATGGGACCGTAAGGTTGTTAACAATTGATTATTAGATAAAAGATCATAGGATCATAGATCTAGAGTTGAAAAAGATCTGGGAGATCAAACAGTTGAACCACCCCATTTCACATATAAGAAAACAAAAGCCCTGCAAAATTAAGTAACTTCCCCAAAGCCACAGCAGTAGTGTCAGAAGTGGGATTTGAAGTCATCTCCTCATGTTCTTGTCTATATTTAAAGATATAGACATCTACTATCAATTCACAGGAGAATGGGATCACTCTGGGATATTAAGATTTCAAGGAGAAGGTACAACATAAACTTGGCCTTGGAGTTTGGTTAAGATGTTGATAAATAGGGAAGTATGACAATAGCATACTGTATGAAGAAAATGGTATGAGTAAAGTAGAAGTTATTGTCAAAGGCAGGCACATAACTAATTTGAATGGATTTCAGGAAGATAGTGGGAAATATATTTGGAAGGGCAGGTTTAGGTAAAATATTGTGGATGTAAAAATAAAAGGATTAATAAAACTCCATAGATTAGATCCTTTTGTTCCTATGGAGAACTAGTTAAAACCATTCAAGTTTTCATTTCTTACTACACTCTTTCAGAGATTCTTTTCTTGTTATGAGATCTATACAAAAAGTATGATAAAGACCTATAAAGCTTAGGATATGCAGCAACTCCCCCCCCACACACACCCCAGTCTAGGGCTTAGAATTAGTAGCTAAGTCAGAAAGAGTTATGGTGATGTAACCTTGAAAAAATCATTACCAATTCAAGGTGAGACATACAAGCTACCAAAATTTAAACAAACAATTTGAACTTTGGGGAATCAGAATGAGTCGGGGGAAAAAAATCCATTCCTTGATTCTCCTTGCATTTTGGCTAATCTACAAATTGTCTCTGCTTTGAATTCTCTGTTTGGCAGAGTGTTTACCTTCCTATTTTTGTCTTTTGGTTCTCAGTAGTAAGCAAAAAACTTGATAACTAATATGACTTGGATTTTCAGATAACCTCTGTACCTCTTCCAGTTTAAGTGCCATTTCCTCTGGGCCAAGAAAGGATTGCAAGTAGTCACCCTCATCATTCCCTCCATAACCCCTTTTCCTGGTTGAAGCATTTTAATAATTATTGGCACCAGCCATTTCTGTTCTAGAGAGAGTATACAATATTTCACTCTAAAGACAGAGGGTTTGCATCTACAATGATAAAGCTATTTCTCAAATCAATATTACCACTGTTGTTTGGTTACTTGTTATCTTACATTCTTGAAGAGGATTAAAATGACATCATCATGTTGGAGTCAAGGTATAGTGTTCTAGATGATTGGCTGTTGAAGGTGGTGTGAGTGGGAATAAAGAGTAAGGAATGGAAATAAGAGATATGTGGAGTAATTGATGGATAGATTTGATAAATTGAGCATGGAGAGGTTAACCGAAGATGTAGGAATGATCGACCATTCCCAGAGAAGGAAAGGGAAAGAAGATAAGAAGATAAAATAAATATTCTTAATGTAAATTTGGAGTAAAAAATCACAAAAAAGATGAAGAGCTAGTATAAAGTATACCATAATAGTATAAAAAATAATTTCTTAGGAGAGTGTGGTCAAACATGAAAAACAGTAGATAAATTATGGAGAATGAGAAGCAGCAGATAAAACAAGGAATATGAAGACTCAAAGGAAGGGCATTGGACTTGATAATTGGTGGTCTTAATGACCTTTGGTGGAAAAGCTTCAATAAAGTTTAAATAATATATGTGGTAACAAAATTTCAAGGATTATGGACATAGAAGGTAGTGACGAATGGAAGCGTTGTATTATAAACATTTTTTTCAATAATTTTTGCAGGGTAGGGCAATGGGAAATGGAATGCTACTTGGGTAGGTCTAGACAAGTCAGGAAAAGTTTTGTTGTTTTTTTTTTTTTACTTTTTTTTATTAGGCAGAGAAGAAAAAGATGGAAGGGAGGAATGGTTGAAGATACTTGAGAAAGAAGGCATGATGATTGCTTGATCAATGCAATTTACCAGACATTTTATTAAATACCTATATGCAAGGCACTTGAATGAATGAGCCTGAACTATTTTCTAAGGATAAACCTTCCAAATTTATCAGTTGTAAACTTAACATGTATATTTCCAGACAATAATTATGAGAGCTAAAGGTAAAGTCAAGAAAAAGAAAAATTTCCTTCTCTAGTAAGGAGGTACTGTCACATAGGGCACAAAGTATAAAGTAAAGGGTTATCAACTACTTCAATTAGGCTATTAAAATAATAAATAGAATGTAAGTTACTAGAGGGCAAAAATGCTATCATTTTTTGCTTATATGCAGTATGATCTTAATAATTATATTTTTTAATCAAATTGAACCATGTGGATTACAAAAGTATATCTTTCTTTTACATGGAAAAGTGACAAATCAAAGAACTTTAGAGCTGGAAGGAATTCTAGAGCTCACCTCTACCAATCCTTTTCTTTCTACCCAGAATGTGAGACCCAGATAAAATCATAGAAATATAAAATTTGATCTGGAAACAACCTCGGAGATTATCCAGTTAAATTCCCTCGTTTTAATAATAGAAGCCTTACAGGTTAAATGACTTGCCTAACATTACACAGGAAATAAACAAGAGGACCAGGATTTGAACTCAGCATTTCTATCTCTAAATCCATCACTCTTTCTCTTAGACCAGGTTGATCATAGGCTTAGAGTTAAAAGGAGGGAGGATCCTCATGACAACCTTAAAACATAGATGCTATTTTTATTCCCATTTTAAAGTTGAGGAAACTGAGGCTGACAGAGGTTAAGTGACTTAGAGTCACAAATGTAGTAAATATATGAGACTGGATTTTAACTCATGTTCCTGATGCTAGGCCCAGAATTCTATCCACTTGTCCACCTAATTGCCTCATAGAGGCATTATTAGTGATTTAGTCCAAAATTTTCATTTTATAGAATAGAAAACTGACACCAACAGAGGCAAACTTATTGATCCAGGCTTGCCTGGTTAAGTGTTAGGTGACAGAGCTACGAATCAAGTTGAAACCTGTAGCCTCCATGATCAGCTTTCTTCTTACTGCAAAAAACTGACACTTGACTGAGGTCAAACAATTCATCATCAAAAGAACAAGAACTGCTGTCCACTTTACCATGCCCTCAATGTATCAGCTTGCTTTGACTGTACACTGTGCCCCCTGATACTAGCACTGGAATGGTATTCTGTTCCATTGAAATAATATACTGAGGAACCAACAGAAGGATTAAAATGTGATTCTCCCTCTGTAATTCCTACTTGATCTCATTTTCCTTCGGCCAGTGAGCTGAATCACTCTTATGCAGTTAACCAGTTTTCCTGTTGCAGTGACAAAAATGGAGTCCCTTTGCTCTTTTGTAAATAGAGAATCTGTGAAATAGAAGGCAGAAGCCTTTTGATTTTCTTTCACTGTTCACACTGTAAGAATCCTTGAACATGTTGTTCCCCACCACAGTTACAAAAGACAAGGGGGAGTGAGGTGAATGGAGATGAATGGAGCCTGATAAAGAGATAGCTAACATATATCACTTTGTCATTTGAAGATCAATTTTAAAATGAGAATCAGGGAAACAGGATGTATCAGTCTACCTAGAATCAATATCAGAAAGTCATTTCTATGAGAGTTTACAAGACTGGAAGAAATGCCTTGGAGGCTCTGTAATTCAATAACTGGTAGGGCAAGCTTGAATGATTGACGACTCAGGTATTACTCTGGTAGATCACCAGGAGAATGCAACTAGTAGAGTCCATGCTAGGGTGCTTTGAAGTTCAGCAAGAAGGAATGATTTCCCCATCAGCCAGGTGAAAAGTATTTGTTTATTTCTTTTGCCTAGCATGTACATCTCCTGTAACTACTCTGGCCACTTGTACCACAATCAAAACAAAAGAGAAAGAAAAACAAAAAAGCAGAGAGGGGACAAAGGCCTAGAAACTCTATACCACAAAGTGCAAAATAGGACTTGATACATGGAGGAAGGAAAAGAAAGAGGGAGAAGCAGGAGAGAAAGAAAGAAGGAAAGAGCTATACATGTACATTTTTAAATGCTTTTGCATGCTATAAAATATTATGAAGCTCTGTATACTTTTTAAAATAAATCCATGAGAGGTCACTATCCCTATTGCCTCCCATCTTATGCCCAATTTCAATTTTCAGATTAATAGTTCTGGATTTGGTTAGAGGTTCTCGCCTGAAATTCTCGCTACTTGCCTTGCCAATGCCACTTTATCTCTGGCACATAGTTTTACCTTTTGTAAAATGAGGACCCTATAATGTCATGTTTCACTTTTCTTATGACTCTAATCTTTCCCACCTCTGAGACATAATGACTATGTGATCTTCAACAAGTAATTTCCCAGGACCCTAGACAACTCCCTAAGTTTGTCATCTTCAGAGACAGTGCTGCTTCTGTGAATTAGTTCCAATGAAATTATGGATCCAATGAAAAGAAAAATTCACACATGTATACATACATACATGCATGATCAGAAATAGTAGAATAAACAAAGTAATTAGAAGAGTATACAAAATAAATCTATCAAACTCCAGAGTTGGTACTCATACAATTTCTAAGTTATCCTATACAAAATGTTTCCTCAGTCTTTATCTGGACTTGAGAAATAACTGGCATACATCAAATGCTTTAACCTTAGGAAACCACTTTACATATCATCTGATCCTCACAAGCCTGGAAAGTAGATGCTATAGGTAGTTTATGCAGACTTGTCAGGAAGACTCAGAAAGTATAAATGTTTTGACCAAAATTTCAATGCAAGGAAGTGTTAGAGGCAAGATTTAAATGTAATTCTCACCTGACTCCAAATCTAGCACTCTGTTCATGATAGTATACTGCCATCCTAAGTCTCTATGAGTCAGAAATGACAGCTACTGGCCTGTATCTTTTAGGGTTCCAAATGAAAAGTATTTCTTCTATATAGAATAATTGCTAAACTATGTTGGAAAATTTTCCCACCTAGGTTCTTCAAACTGAGTTCATTAATCCATGCCTCCAATATTGACTTCACTCACAATCATGAAACCTTCTGATCATAGACAAGTCATGTTTCACTTATATCATTATATACTTCTTTCTCTGATTGGATCTATTAGTTCTCTCTTCATTCCATTGCTTAGCACTGAATATGGTACATAGTAATTGTTAATATACACTTATTTCCTGGCTTCCTTCCTTCCTCCACCATTTCTGCACACCACCACTATAACCAAAAGACAAATAAGAACAGAATCACATAAGAATAGCACCTATCACTCCACAGGAAGAATAATTCAATATGCAAAATAAGCCACCCCAGTGTCACAAAATAAATCACCCTTCATTATACACTGAAAGACTCTCCATTTTATGTTATTACCTATGCTTGGATGGTTCATGACTCCATGGATCTTACGGTCCATGAAGATTTCTTGGCAAGAATACTGGAGTAGTGTGCCATTTCTTTCTCCAGTGGATTAAGGCAAAAAGAGGTTAAGTGACTTGCCCAGGGTCACACACTTAGTAAATGTCTGTGACGGGATTTGAGCTCAGGTCTTCCTGACTCCAGATCTAACACTCTATCCACTGAGCCAACTAGCTGCCCAGTTAGGCCCATAGACTTAATTTGATCCTCTACCATGAGACCTCAAAGTAGTAGAGAAAGACAGCCTGGCCATTCATTGCAGTGTAATCATGTACTCTTCTAGTTGGGGAAGCCTAGTAGAGGACCTTCCAGGATAGAGACTTTGAATCTTATAGTTACTGTCTATGCCCAATTAGAAAGCATATTGGTCCACAACTCTTCTGGGATATACATTATTCACTCACTTGGGATGCCAAGGTCTTGGGGTCCCAGCCAATAAAATGAGGCAGTAACTATTGGTATATGAACCCTTGGGGCATAGTCATTGCCTTCTTTGGATACTACTTTAAGTCGTTACCTGTTTGTCAAAGAATTCTTATAGTGTCTCTAGAGAAAACCTTGAATCCCTGACCAGAAAAAAAATATTTTTCCTTTGCTGAAAATCACATAAAAAATCTGGTGAGATTATTTCACTGACTGTACTGTGATAAATGAAAAGATTACTATACTCTACCATTGTCATTGAAAGGGATTATCAATAAGTCTATAATTTTATATTGGAAATGCTTTTGAATGTTTTTTTCTATATATCCTAAAATACATTGCCCTTAAGTTCTTCAAAATGAAAGTCAGTATCTTCCTCCTATAGGAGGCCTTTTCTGACCTTCTCTTGCAGTTGTTAGTGCTTCCCTTTCACCCCAATAAAAAAATTGCATTTGTTTTGTGTACATATTTATATTTCTTTAGTAGTATAAAATATATTCTGTTTCTTGCTAATAAATAAAAATCCTTGAGGGAAGAAATATTTTCTTTTATTTTTGTGTCACTAGAGATTGGCAGAATGCCTGGCAGTTAGCAGGTATTTAATAAATGCTTGTGAATTGATTTGAAGTTTATCATTCTAGTGCTCATTCCCACCAACATCTTTCCATGTGTTATAGTGGAAAGAGCCCTGACCCAGGGCTCAGAAGCTTTGAACCTTCTTGGTTGAAGAGCTCCCTAGTGGCCGTTAAGCAAAAACTGGATTTGCACTTACTTTTGGAGATAATACAAAAGAATTTCCTGTCTAGGTGGCCTTTGAAATCAGTTGTGTCTGAGTGCCCTTCCCACTCAGATTCTAAGAGCTCATTCCCTTAGTTCTGGTTTTTCCATTTACTATAACTATTACCTGGTACAAGTTTCTTCACCTCTGAACTTCTATTTAGATGGCTAGACTATTGTCTTTACTACTTCACAGGGATGTTACAAAGATCAAATTAGACAATATTTGTAAAGTACTCTATAATTATGAAATACCAATGAGAAGCATTATTATTACAAATTAATTCTACAAATAATTACTTATACCCAGTGTGCACAAGGCACCTGAATAGTAAATTATGCTTATATTGGATGATAAAAGATTAGATGGGCAAATTAAACAGAAAGAGACCTGAAAGTCTCAGATCATATAATTCCCTTTTGTACCAACATTGTTGTCAATGGAATTAGGGTCAGTGAGGAACTGGAGTTGATAGTTAAAACAATAATTACGTAATGTGTAATGAATGGATATTGGCTCAAGTTGCAATCATGTAGCAGTTGGCTAGTAAAAAGTTGCAAATAAAAGAAAATAAAACAAAGCAAGAAAGTTTAGTTCTGTCACATTTTATGTAATGAGACAAGGAAAATTCGTAACAATGAGACTTCAGTAATTCTTGTAGTCCCTACCACCAACACAAAAGATAAATAAATAAATAAATAAAGCTCAAGAATAATTAAGGTCCTTATTGACAACCAAGAAGAGGCAATAGGGAGGAAACTCAAATCTTACCTGAGATTTCAAATTAAATTTTATCCAAAAGAATGAGCACTTCAGGTAACAAGGAGGTAAGGCCAGTTACAACTAGGGTCAGTAAAGATAATTTAAAGATATGTTTCTGAAGGTACTGATATATGAAAGAAAATTTTTATTTAGGCATAGGAAAGGGGAGGGTGAAGTGGGTGTATGTGGGATGACTGGGGGAGTCAAATCTCCTCAAAGTAATATATCTATACCTTACAAGAAAACAACCATATTTTACTTCCAGAAATGTCACTGCTAAGGAAGAAAAAGCCAGAGTGAAGACAAAAAATAGTCCATGCAATTTAAAATTTCCATCTTTTATTACAATGGTCTCCATGATTTATCTGGTTCAGACATTTTTCATGTCTAACCATTTAAGTCTTAAGAGCATTTTAGCAGTAAAAATCTATCATGCTCATCTGAAGTGAAAGGAATTATTTTTGTTTTTGTCTGTGGATCAAAACTGGCATAGACTTAAAAGAAGACATATGAAAATTGACAAAGAAACAGCATCCGTATGAATTTTTAACAACATTGTACAAGTCAGTAATCTCTCTGCAGATAGACAAACCTTTAGTCCAGCAGTTCTTAACCTTTTTTAATGTCATGGATCTCTCTGATAGTTTGGTGAAGCCTGAGGACCCCTTCTCAGAATAATGTTTCATTGTCTATATTCATAATTGAAGAAAATACTAAAATCAAGTCAGAGTTTACTGAAAATAAAGAATAATTGTTTGTTTATATATTTGCCTTTCCCCATCCAAGTTCATGGATCCCCTTAAATCTATTCATGGATTCATTGTAGGTAGATGGGCCCCAGGTTAAGAATCCTATCATATGTACACCCTCCACAATGTTGTATCAATATCACTTTATAATGTCATCTTTGATATATCATAGCTAAAGCCCACTCATACAATCTCATTATAACATAATTTGATTCCAAAGACTAAGACACAGATTGGAAAGTCAATGAGATACCAAACTAGTATTCAGAGATCACATGCTAATTCTCCTGAAAATTAGTGGATTTACTATATTTGCATAAACAGTAATACAATGAAGCTAACTGCCTGCCATGAGCTTGTTTCTCCTAATGTCATCTTTTTGTAGAATCAATGAATGATATTAAATAGGATATACCTACATAAAGTGAAGTGAATACAATGGCCTGTTGTGTACTTTTATTAATTCTGAAAATTTAAAATATAAAACTTGAAGAGAGCAATTTATTCTAAATAGCTGTGAATGGAATATGTTGTTATGATTGTCTTCAAGTGTGCAGTGACTTTTTCCTCACCCTGCGAATGCTGATGTGAAGCTTTCAGTTAAGGAGAAAAAAGGTCAATGAATTAAGGATTTGTTATCTAAAAACACCAGGAGGATGAAATAGTTTGGTTCTACAGACACAATAAAGATTTATGACATCATGCATTCCCTGAGCAGTTTTCAAAATACTTACACATGATTTCTTAATCTGATGTTTTTAGCTGTGAGAACATAATAATCTCATTGAAATTTTCTAATTACAGATCTCATTTTCAATTTTTGGTATATAAAAACCTCCTTTTTATCTCTTCACTGCTTTCACCAACTCTGCCACCCCATTCCCTATCCTCACCCCCTTTGCTCTAAGGTACTATATGATCTGAAAGGTTATGTTTTTTCAGAAACGGATTTTCTTTGAAGTTTCTCACTAATTTTTTTTCCTTTGACTAAAGCTTCATTTATTAAAAGAGTGTACAAAGAATGAAAGGGAGAAAATATCCCCAAAAATTGTGAGTAGAGAATGATTTTCAGATAGAAATAATAGTTAGATAGCTCATGGGGAGCTCTTTGGGATTTTTTTTCTCTGGCTCTACACTGCCATATTTTATTTAGACATCATCTTTTGAACCCATTTCAAATACATATATAACATAATTATGTGTAATTATGATATATACATGGTCAGCTATGCGGTGACTAGCCTAGAGTGCCAGGCATGGCTTCAGGAAGACCTGGGTTCAAATCCAGCCTCAGAAATGTACTAGCTATGTGACCTTGGGCAAGTTTCTTAATCCTGTTTGCCTCAGTTTATACAGCTATAAAATGAACTGGAGAAGAAAATGGCAAACTACTCCAGTATCTTTGCCAAGAAAACCCTAAATGGGGTCACAAAGAGTCTGATACTACAGAAAAATGACAAAATGATTATATAACAGTAGTGTGTATACATATATCTACATATTAGATGTATATCTGTATCACATGTGTGTATATATGAATATATGTACATATGTGAGTATATGTACACACAAATACAGAGCTGGAAAATAAAAAGGAAATGTGTTGTGACTGAAGTTCTATATTGTGAAACAGTGAGTTGGTACAGTGGATAAAAGTGCTGGACCTCCAGTCAGAAAGACTTGAGTTCAAATTTAGCCTCAGGAACTGATCAGGTGTAAGATCTTGGGCAAATCTCTTAACTTCTATTAGTCTCAGTTTCTTCATCTGTAAAATCCTTGGTATATGTGTATTTGAGCACACTCACTAATCCCATTTGATGCTCTGTGCATTTTTGAGAGTGTGCCCTAGTTTTGTGGGGGGAGTGTTTTGTAACCTATTGTAATTTTATCACACTAAATACCTTTACTAAGAGATAATTGTGATTACTGATTGAGATTGATTGGAAGCACACCAATTGGGGCTTGTGGGCTATGGTGTTAGGAGGGCAAACCTATAGAGTTGTTACTAAAAGCTGGAGTTAGAATCCCTTTTTAGAACTCAAATGCAAAAATATAAGGCATTGGGAGTAATAGAACTACAATTCTTAATAAAGTTAAATTTATTGATTCATTTTAAGTATCATTGAGATCCAAATAGTTTTAAAGCACAGCATTCTCTCTTAATTCCATTTTTTAGCTTGCAAAAATATACTGTGGCTACCCTTTCTAAAATATTTCCTGTTTATACTAATTAGATGGGCTCCATAGTCATGAATCTCCTTATAGATTACCACTTTTAAAATAATGAGGCAGTTCTAAATTGGGGGATTTCTATAGCCAAAATGCTTATCTATTATTACTACCATTTTTGATGTGGCCTTGTCTATATCCTTGGCGGGGGCAGGGGGAGGTGTTTCAGGGAAATTACAAATATAATGCTAATTAATTTTGTCTTAAAATGAGTTTTGTTTAGGGATTTGGACCATTCCCCAGGCAGTTAGGGGGGTAAATATTCTTGCAGTAGACATCTGCAGTTATAGTTAAATGTTAATATAATACATGGATATGTATGAAATGTATTCAATAGGTTAGTGAACCCTGAATTTTAAATATCATAAGCCACATCCAATTATATCTTTCTTTAAATGTTTAATGTATTATGTATCCATTTGCTGCCATTCTCCCTGCCCTACAGAGACCTCTAGAGCTGGTCCAAATCATTAAACTCCCTTTGAAGTCACTCAATGCTCCAGGCATAGATCAGCTAGGCAGGGATGTAGAATGAGACAAGAAGTAAGAACCTGTATAATTGTAGTGATTGTAATTTTGTAATTTTTTGCTTCCCTGAACCTTTCCCTGGGAACCAAAATTGATGCAACATATTCTCATCCTACTCTCAGGGGAGTAGGGAAAGAGAAGGGCATAATTGAAACCTTGTGAAACTATTTTCACAAGTAAAATCGAAAACGAACATTTGCTTTCATCTTGTGGCCCCACCTTAGTTTGGTCTTAAATTTCTAACATTTCTCAACAGCTCCTCAGGTTTTCACTCTGGAATCTTCGTGTTCAACAGAAGAATCTGAATCCCAATAATCTGGGTTCTTTATTACCTACTCACATTGGTGATTTTAATATGCCTTTTGCTTCTTTTGGAAGAAGCTATGGTATTAGTGTTGCTAGAATATTTGTAATTGTAACAAAACTTCTGATATATCCAGGACCTTTTCTGTAGTATTTATAAGATGTAAAAGAAAATAAGACATCTTTTTTTTTAATGGAACAGGTCTAATCACTAAAGATGATTCTTTACAGGCTACTCCTTACATGTGCTATACATGAGTAGTTTTGTTAAATATTCAAACATTTCAGAAAAAAATTATATGTCAGGCAGTGGAGCAAGGAAAAAGTCAAGGTCATAGTCAACAATGAGTGAACAGACATGTAAAGCACTTTGCAAATCTTGAAGCACTACACAGTTATTATGATTATGATTATTAGCTTGTGACAAGCTCAGAGTACCAGTATGGGTCAGCACTAACAAAAATGGTTAGGAAAAGAATCATGTAGCTGGGCTTCCCTAGAGGAATACGGAAACAGAATTATTATAGGTATTTAAAGAGGAAGAAGTGCAGTTACTAGGATTTGTAGAATTAATTTACCTGCCTTTTCTTCTTCTGCTGTTGTATTTTGTTTTTGTTTTTGTTGTTTTTTTATATACTTGAGGGCGGGGAGATTCATAAAGTAAGAGTTCCATGTATTCCTGTGGTTGTTCCACACTTTAAATAGGATATTCAGGGATCTTCCTAGGAAAAACTAAGTCACTCAGCTCTGAACTCCCTGGAATCATGCCTTCTCAAGTTTACCCCATCTTAACTCCATTCTGCCATGACATGTACCAACAACAACAACAATCATTTATGTAGTGCTCAGTATGTGCTACTGTACTAAACATTTTACAATTATTGTCTTATTTGATCCTCACAACAGCCCTGGGAAGTAGATATTATTATCTTCATTTGACAGATGAGGAAACTGAGGCAAATAGAACTTAAGTAACTTGTCCAGTGTCACACAACCAGTAAGTGTCTGATTTGAACTCAGACTTTCCTAAATCCAGGCCCGGTGTTCAATGCACTATTATACCTAGCTGCCTCACCCACTTTGTTCTTCTTGCTCTGAGTTCTAATTAAAAAAAATAAACTCATTATTATTGCCTCTGGAAAGACCATATCAATAGATTTCCTTGTTGCTTCATTCACCATTTTTCTGACTTCCTAGACCAAAACATCCTTCTTTAGCTTCCATTGCTTTATATGTATTGTCCCTCCTTATTGGAATCTGAGCTCCTTTGAAACAAAGTCTATCTTGTTTTCATACATGTATCTTCCAATACTACTATCAGAGTACTTGGTACATAGTTAAATACTTAATAAATGTATTTTCATTCATTTTGGAAAGCTTCAAGAATGTGAGAATGATACTATCTGTTTCTTGAAGAGTAATGTTAAAATTGATAATCCTGGGTGAATGTAAGATGTGTAAGGTTAAGATATTTGCTTGTATATCTGTTGACAGATGATTTCTTATCTTCACCACCAACTACTCAGGTTATTGAAATCCAGGCCCTGGGTCAGTTTGAAGAGCAATTATGAGAGAGACAAACAGAAGCGAAGAACAAACCATATGGATTAGTTATTAAGTGTGTTCAAGGAAGGTAATCATTTTGAATATGGAGCTAAGTCAAAATATGGTCTAAGAGTACGATCATTTGATTGTGAAACCACTTTAAATTGCACATTCAGTTGATCAAGAGTGGGTTCTAAGAGCACATCTTAGGCAGATTATCCTTTGCTGCCTTTGGAACTAATTAGAGTGTCTAGAGACCCCTGGGTCCTGGGTCTTGGGTCCCTGGATCCCCAATAAGCAATATTAGCATTTGGGCAACCATGATAATGAAGCTGTAAATATCACATTGCTGTAATTATGAGCACAGGGAAATCTATATAGGAAAAGAGAATGCTGTGTGGGAGAAGCCTAAGGAGCCAGATTCTGGATGTAAGCATGTGAGGGTCCTTGTGAGGAATCTTCTCTCTATGAACATTTCTTTGTCTTGGAATGAGATGCAAAAGGAAGTAGCCAGGGGAGTAACCCCTTCTCAGGTGCTTTTTTTTTTAATCTTTTCCTAACTGTAATTGGTATTACTCCAAGCCCTAAGAAGAACTTCTTTCAGAGGTTGTTTTGGCTGTATTTCTATTAGAGAATGATTTCTGTAGCCAAGTTGGCTTTATCACCTTTCAGGATTAGTTTGAGACATAACTACATAAGCACTGAAAAATGGTCTCAACACTATACCATTCATAATCAGGCAATTAAAAATTCTACTTTGACATCCACAAATATTGCATTTACACATAGAAATTTGTAAAGAAAAAAATTAAACTGGATCAAACAATAATACATTTAAGATTAGTTATTAAAACATACACATATCTACACAGTCAAAAATATAAAATATAAGAGCAACAATAGCTATTCATCTTGACCCAATCTATTGATTAGCATTAACATCTAAGGTAATGATTCTTTTTAATTTTTTTAAAATTAATTAATTTATTTTTGGTTTCCAAAATTCACTTACATAACATTTTGAGTTCCAAATTTTCTCCCCATCTTTCCCCTCCCCCTACCCCAAGACAGCATGCAATCTGATATAGGCTCTAGATATACATTCATATTGAACCTATTTTCACATTAATCATGTTGTAAAGAAGAATTAGAACCAATGAGAGAAACCATGAGAAGAAACAAACAAAAAGAAAAGAAAAAAAAAGAGAGATCAAATAGTGTGTTTCTATCTGCATTCAGAATCCATAGTTCCTTTTCTGAATGTGGACAGAATTTTCCATCATGAGTCCTTTGGAGCTGTCTTGGATCCTTTCATTACTGAGAGGAAATGAGTCTGTCAAAGTTAGTCATCATACATTGTGACTGTTACTATGTACAAGTTTCTCCTGGTTCTGCTCACTTCACTAAGCATCAGTCCAATTAAGTCTTTCCAGGTTTTTCTGAAGTCTGCCTGCTCATCATTTCTTATAGCACAATAGCATTCCATTACATTCATATGCCATAATTTGTTCACCCATTCCCAAACTGATGGACATCCCTTAAATTCTCAATTCTTTGCCACCACAAAATGAACTGCTATAAATATTTTTTTGTATATGAGGGTCCTTTTCCTGTTTGTATAATCTCTTTGAATACAGCCCTAGAAGTGATATTGTTGGGTCAAAGGGTATGCACATTTGTGTAGTTAAGGTAATGATTCTTAACTGGGGAATCCCAGTCCTATGTTTCCAATTTTCTTATACCTTATTCCTCTCTATCCTTCTGTGATCTAGTGATACTGCCCTTCTCACTGTTCCTCACAAAACACACTCTATCATCTAACTTCAGGCATTGTAATTAACTGAACCCCATCCCAGGATCTCTCTCCCTCCTCATTTCTATTTACAGGCTTTCCTGCCTTCTTTCAAGTCTACCCTACCTTTTATAAAAATATTTCCTAGTCCTCCTTAATCTCAGTGCATTCCCTTTGATATTATCTTTAATTTATCCTATGTAATATCTTATTTGTACATAGTTATTTTAATGTTGTCTCCCTCATTAGATGAGTTCTTTGAAAGAAATTATGATTTTTAACCCATTTTTATATTCCCAGTGAGTATCACAGTGCTTGACACATTCTAGGCACATAATAAATACTTGTTCACTTGCCTGGGTTGGGGGGAGAGAGATGCAGAGAGAGAGAGAGGGAGAGAGAGAGAGAGAGAGAGAGAGAGAGAGAGAGAGACAGACAGAGAGAGAGAGACAGAGACAGAGACACAGAGACACAGAGAGAGAGAGAGAGATACAGTACTATACAGTAAAGTTAACAAATTTTTTTAGAACATGGATTTCTTTTAGAAGTCTTTATGTAAAGCCAAATTTTAAAATGCCAATTTATATAAACAAGAACTTTCTGTATACACACAGGTATAGAAACCCATCTTACCCAATAGGGATGTAGGATAAGAAGGGACTAAGAGAAGGAAGGGGAGTGATAAGAGCAAGGTCAGATTAAAGGAGGTACTGGTAAAAAGCAAAACAGACTTTGAGGAAGGGATAGAAAAAAAAGAAATAGATAAATAGAAAAGAACATCATGTAGATCAAAAAAATTGAGTATCAAACTAAAATTTTGGGGGGAAAATGAATTTAAAATTCTCAATTAAACCCCAAAATAGAAATCTTGAAATAAAAGAAGATAGACAGAGCCAAGATGGCAAGTAAAAGCAGTGACTTGCTTGACTTCTCCCCCAAACCCCTCCAAATACCTGTAAAATGGCTCTAAAGAAATTCTAAAGCAGCAGAACCCACAAAAAGGAAGAGTAAAACAAATTTCCAGCCCAATACAACCTGGATGGTTGATTATAAAGGTTTATTGTGCCAGGTGGAGAGAGAAATGAAGTTTGGCATGGGCATGCTGGCAAGACAGGCCTCAGCAAACCTGGAGAAGGCCTCAGAGGACTGAATTGCAGGTAGCTGTGGCAGTTTTCCAGACTTCTCAATGCATGACCAACAAAAACAACTTAGAAGGTCAGTAGGAAAAGTCTGTGAGGGTGGTGGAAAAGAAGCTTGGTCCCAGCCCCAGTCCCTGTGTATAATCCCATGGCAGCAGCTGCTTCTGGAGCTTCCAGGCCACAAACTGAGGGGGAATTGAGTGGCTGATCAGAGGGGGCTTGCAGGGATCTCTTTGCTGGTACTGAGGCAGGATTCTCTTGCTTTGTCCATGCTTGGATATGGGTACCAGTCCTGGGTGGCAGTCCTGGGGCTAGGAGAAGTACTGGCATGATGGAGCTTGTAGTGGTGGTGGAGAAGTTCCTAGGCAGAAAAGAGTGCTTGTGGTCACTCATAGACCAGAGCACAAGCCAGGAGAGGAATAAACACTTCGCCCTTGAACATACCAACTTGGAAGAACTGAAAATTTACAGGTCCCTAGAAGTATCTCTGAAAACAGCTGTACAAAACTCCTGAAGCTTGGTTCAGTACATTCTACACACTGAAAGCAGACCCCCACCCTAACAAAGAGTTTATAACTCAAGTAATTGACTGGGATCATGAGCAAACTTGCAAAAAAAGTCAGACCATAGAATTTTTCTTTAGTAAAAAAGATGATCGAAACATACAACCAGAAGAAGACAACAAAGTCAAAGCTCCTACATCCAAAGCCTCCAAGAAAAATATGAATTGGTCCCAGGCCATGGAAGAACTTAAAAAGGATTTTGAGAAGGAAGTAAGAGAAATAGAGGAAAAACTGGGAAAAGAAATGAGAGTGATTCAAAAAAATCATGAAAAATAAGTCAACAGCTTGATAAAGGAGACCCAAAAAAATACTGAGAAAATAACACCATAAAAAATAGCCTAAGTCAAATGGCAAAAGAGGTCCAAAAAAACCAATGAGGAGAAGATTACCTTAAAAAGCAAAATTGGCCAAATGGAAAAGGAAGTCCAAAAGCTTGCTGAAGAAAATACTTCCTCAAAAATTAGAATGGAGCAATTGAAAGCTAGTGATTTTATGAGAAATCAAGACACTGTAAAAGAAATCCAAAAGAATGAAAAAATAGAAAACAATGTGTAATATCTTATTGATAAAACAACTGACCTGGAAAATAGATCCGGGAGAGACTATTTGAAAACCATGATCAAAAAAAGAGCCTAGACATCATCTTTCAAGTAATTATCAAGGAAAACTGCCCTCATATTTTAGAACCAGAGGGAAAAATAGAAATTGAAAGAATCCATTTATCACCTCCTGAAAGAGATCCCCAAAGGAAAACTCCTAGGAAGATTGTAGCCAAATTCAAGAATTCTCAAGTCAAGGAGAAAATATTGTAAGTAGGCAGAAAGAAACAATTCAAGTACTGTGGAAACATAATCAGGATAACACAAGATTTAGAAGTTTCTACCTTAAGGTACTGGAAGGCACAAAATATAATATCCTGGAAGACAAAGGAGATAGGATTACAAGCAAGGATCACCTACCCAGCAAAACTGAGTATAATCCTTCAGGGGGAAAAATGGACATTCAGTGAAATAGAGGACTTTCGAGCATTCTTGATGAAAAGACCAGAGCTGAATAGAAAATTTGACTTTCAAATACAAGATTCAAGTGAAACATAAAGAGGTAAACAGGATAGAGAAATCACAAGAGATGTATTAAGGTTGAACTATTTACATTCCTGCATGGAAAGATAATATTTGTAACTCATGAGACTTTTGTCAGTATTAGGGTAGTGGGAGGGGGAAATTAGATAGATAGATAGATAGATAGATAGATAGATAGATAGATAGATAG
>NW_020948840.1:10359328-10424871 GCF_900497805.2 Vombatus ursinus
TAGATAGATAGATAGATAGATAGATAGATAGATAGATAGATAGATAGATAGATATAGATAGATAGGAGGATAGAAAGATAGATAGATAATTAGAGGGCACAAGGTAAGTTGAAGATGAAGGGGTGATAACTGGAGAATAAAATTAAGAAGTGAGAGAGGCTTATACTAGGAGAAGGAGAAATGGAAATGTACAATGGGGTAAGTTATCTGACATAAAATGACAAGAAAAGGCTTTTATAGTGGAAGGGAAATGGGGGAAGGTGAGAGGGAATGAATGAATCTTATTCCCATAGGATTTGGCCTAAGGAGGGAATAACATACAAACTCAATTGGGTATGGAAAGCTATCTTACCCTGCTGGAAAATAGAGGAGGGGAAGGGGACAAGAGAGCAGGGGGATGATAGAGAGGAGGGCAGATTGGGGGAGGGGGTAATCAGAAGCAAACACTTCTAAGGAGGGACAGGGTCAAAAGAGAGAATAGAATAAATGGGGGGGTGGGATAGGATTAAGGGAAATGTACTTAGTTTTTCACAACATGACTACCATGGAAGAGTTTTGCGTGATTATACATAAACAACCTATATTGAGTTGCTTGCCTTTTCAATGAGGGTGGGTGGGGAGGGAGGAAGGAAGAAAATTTGGAACCCAAAGTTTTAAAAACAAATGTTAAGAAATTTCTTTTCACATGCAACTGGGAAATAAGATGTATAGGAAATGGGGTATAGAAATCTACCCTCTCTTACAGAAAAATTGAATGGGAAGGGAATAAGAGAAGAGGGGGAGAGATAGAAGAGATGGCAGATTCGGGGAAGGGGTATTCAGAATTCATGCTATCTTGGGGTGGGGGGAGGGACAAGATGGTGAGAAAATTTGGAACTCAAAATCTTGTGGAAGTGAAGGTTGAAAACTAAAAATAAATTAATTAATTAAAAAAGAAATCAAAGAAAATAAAAACAAAATTAAAATTAAAAAACAAAACTACATAAAACAACACTGAAGTAAACAAGACATCCAGGAGCTGGCTTTATGAAACAAAAATCAATAAAATAAAACACTGCCTAATTTAATTTAAAAAGAAAAAAAAACAAAAACTAAATTGCCATTATCAAAAATGAAAAGGGTGAATATAGCACCATTGAAAATAAATTGTTTTGCCCAATTTTGTGTCAAAATGTACTTACATTCTAAATGAAATATATGGATATTTACAAAACTGTAAATTGCCCAGGTCAACAGAAGATGAAGTAGGATACTTCAGCAGTATGAGTTTTTTAAAATCCACATATCTATGTTGCACTACAACAGTGGTAATCTGTATTGCACTTTAAAGTTAACAAAGTACATTTTATCCATCATCTCATTTGATTCTCATAATGGTCTTATGAATTAAGTAGTGTGGTTATTATTATCTGCATTTTACAATTGATTATCAAGTTCATAATGGTTAAGTGACTTATTCATGGTCACAGAATAGGCAAATGTCAGTCAAGATTCAAATTCAGTTCTCATATACTTTCCACTATATCATTCTTCATTTTACAGACATAAGTTTAGTTTAATATTTTGTTGTTTGTTTGTTTTTCTGTTTGTTCAATTCAATATACAATGCATATAATATTTGAGTGTTTCTTATAAATTTACTTTTCCTAGCTTTTGTTTTTCTCCTCCTTACGAAATATGAAGTTGAGTTCCTGTATGATTTGTAGTAGAACTCCACAATCTCATTTTCTTTCCAGCAAATATAATTCTGAAATTATCACCAATCCCTGCTTTCTGTGCCAGCATGGCTCCTGCTATGCTTCCATCCTGTTTGTCTGGTATAGGACAGTTCTTAAAAAGCTTACTTTCTAAAATAATGGGAAACAAAGCATATAAGAGAGTGATGGCCAAAGGGTGTTTTGTTTAGACATATTATAAAGATAATGAATGGAGCCACAGAGTAATTGAATGATCAATTCATTCTTGGAGTGATAGTGGTGATTTGATTAGGTTCCCAGAGTTACAGGTGGAAGGGTGGAAGGATGAAAGGGAATACCAGGGTGCAGGGGCAGAACCGGAAAGAAGTGTGTATAAAAATATTCATAGCAGCTCTTTTTGTGGTGGCAAAGAATTGGAAATTGAGAGGATGCCCATCAATTAGGGAATGGCTGAGCAAGTTGTGGTATATGAGTTGTGGTATATGAATGTATGTGGTATGAATGTATTATTATGCTATAAGAAATGATGAGCAAGAAGACTTCAGAAAAACCTAGAAAGACTTGTATGGTCTGATGCTGAGTGAAGCGAGCAGAACCAAGAGAATGTTGTAAGCAATAACAGCCACATTGTGCAATGACTAATATTGATAAACTTAAGCCTTCCCAGCAATACAAGGATCTCAGACATCTCCAAAGGCCTCGTGATGGAAAATGCTATCCACATCCAAAGAAAGAACTATGGAATTTGAATGCAGATCAAAGCATACTATTTGCTATTTTTTTTCCTCTTCTGTTGAGTTTTGTTTTGTCTTTCTGGTGGTTCCTCCTATTGGTTCTGATTCTTCCTTACAACATCACTAATGTGGAAATATGTTTAATAGGAATGTATATGTATACCCTATATCAGATTTTGCACCATCTTGGGGAAGATGGTGGGGAGGAAGGGGGAGAACAATTTTAAACTCAAAAGCATATGGAAGTGATTGTGGATAAATCAAAATAAATTAATAAAAAAAAGAAAAAAGTATGTATGGCAGTATGATATGAAGATTTCCAGAAATCAGCAGCATGGTAAGTCTTATTTAGGCAATAAATGGTCTCACTTATCAAAAGCATATGACAGAAGCTAGAGTGCTTAATTGTAAGTAGAGATCATACCATAGATTAAGTTTACCTGGACTAACAAAGCTTTTCACAAATTATTTAATACTATTTTTGTAGAAAAGATAGAGGCAAAAAATGATTAAATTGTAATTGAATGGATCCAGAATTCACTAAATATTCAGACCCAGAGACTTGTCATTCATAGTTAGACATCATCTAGAAATGAGATTTCCATAAAAGTGCACCTGAAATGTTTGCTTGGCCCTCTGATTTTTTAAACATTTTTGTTTAATCAATGTATGTATTATTTTAAGAGATCTTACTTTAATGTTAATGCTTATTTGGGGAAATATTCTATACCAAGACCAATATGATAATAAGTATAGGGAAAACATACAATATACACATCTATATGTATGTATTATATATAACAACACAAATTCATGTGTGTATGTATAAATGAACCTATGATTTTCAAGAAAGAGTATCACATACATGCATAGACATATATGTCTATAAAATTATAGTCTCTATATATGTATATGTGTACCTAAAAACATAAACCTCTCTATGGCTCCAGAAGCAAACATAAAAGATTACAATATTATAAATCTTACAATATTAAGCTTATGACATAATATGTCATATCTCTAAAATATTGTTTTGAGGAAAGCTCCAATATGAGACCAAGTCAAAAACTGACAATGAACACATCTTATATTTCCTCCAAAACATGCTCCCTCCTTCCTTATTTCTATCAATGTTGCATTGACAGAATCTTCCAGTCACTCAGACTCAATGTTTCAGGAATTATTTTTTTTTCACCTCTTCCCATTCACTCGTTCTATTTAATTAGTTCTTAAGTGTCTGTAATACATCACTAATAGAAGCCTTCCTCTGCTACCCTGCAGACACAAGGATGGTTGATAGATAGTGTGTACTTGGCAGAGGCCATGCCTTCTTACAAAAGGACATGTCTGATAGGAAGTTGTCAGAATATGTTGGGACAGGGAAAACAACAACACTAATGCATAGATATAAACACAAGGATGAGAAGTCCTGCTACACTTTTATGAAGTAACGAGAATCAGACAGCAAAGTGTTCCTCATCTCCAGAAAATTGTCTACTAAAAAAAATAGCAGCTAAAGTCTGGTGTTGGTAAGATAAAGTAATCACTTGCTTATGAAAATGTGGGATAAGTTATCATTCAAAATTGCCATGAACTCTTCAAAGTAAATGCTTAATGTTCTTTATAAACCAGTAATGTACATGTCTATAGTATGACTATTCTATACAATATAGTCTTCCCTATACTGTACCTGAGAACGAGTCAATGTGGCTTTTTTGTTATCAGTCCACTAAGATGTAGGGCTGTGGAGTCACACCTTCTTGTTTAATAAGGCAAAGAAAAATGCATAAGGCAAAAGATTTTGAATGTAATCCAATTAGTCTGTATTTTTGTGTGGATAGTCAGGGGGGTTAACTAAAAAAAATATAATGTCTTCATTTAGTCACATTAGAAGGATAAATGAACACTGATGGGAATTGCCTCTAAACAACATAGTTTCATTTCTTGTATGAAAAAGTAGTTTTGAAATGCTCCCCTCTCCTCATTGACTAAGCCAGGAGTGGTGAACCTATGGCCTTGAGGCCACATGTGGCCCTCTAGAACCTCAAGTGTGGCCCTTTGACTGAATCCAAACTTCACAGAACAATCCCCTTAATAAAGAGATTTGTATTGTAAAACTTGGACTCAGTCAAAAGGCCACACCTAAGGACCTAGAAGGCCAAAAGTGGTCTAGAGGTGGCAGCTTCTCCATTCCTGGACTAAGCTGTCAACAGCACCTAAAGACAAAACTTGTTGCAGGTAGGATTAAACCACCATGTATGTATATATATTTGTGTCTAGCTGAGTTGCAAATTGGTGTGATGATTTTAGAAAGCAGTTTGGTAGTATGCAACTAATCAAGAAAATAATCATACTCTAACAAAATAATCACATTTTTATGTGAAGGATATGATAAAGAAGTTAGTTTAATATATACACACACACACACACACACACACATACACATATACATATACACATTAATACACATCACTTATGCCACTTCTTAACTATAAGTGGTCATTAGTGAGTGCTTACTCTGTGTGAGTTCTCCATAAAATAGTCTTTCAGGCAAACATATGTTTGTCATTTGAACAATGTGACCAGACCGTGGGAGTTGCACTCTCTGAAGCAGAGTTTGAATGCTTGACAGGTTAGTTTGAGAAAGGACCTCAGTGTCTGGTATCTTATCCTGCCAGGTGATCTTTAAAATCTTCCTAAGATAATTCAAATGGAAGTAATTCAGTTTCCTGGCATGACCCTGTCCAGATTTCACAGACATACTACAATAAGGTCAGCAAAATAGTGCTGTGGACCCTCAATTTGTTTGTCAGTGTAATACCTCTTCTCTCCCACACTTTCCTTCAGAATCTCTGAAACACTGAGCTAGCTGTGGCATTGAGTGCGTCAACCTCATTATCAACGTGTACATCCCTGGAAAGTACATCATTTGAATACAGGGATTTTTGGAAGACCCCATAATCTATAGGGAATTCTACTTTTACTTGACCCAGTGGATGACATCTTCCACAAGAGTAGTAAGCACTCTTGATGAACATGAATCATTACCTAAAATTTCATCGCTGTGGAAATGGACTCAGGTTATCATAATCAACACCTTTTTAACTTACCCTCAGTTGTTTCTCCCCTCTAATAGGAGAACTAGAGGATAAAACACTAGACTGTTCACTAAGCCTTCCCTTATAGATGGCTCACAATCTTGCCTGCAACTCCATCCTCAATCAGTATCTCTGTTGAACTTCTACTCCATGAAACAATAGGCCTCCACATCCAGTACCCCATAGTAGCTGCCTCATCCCCTTTTCAGCTTTCTTTTAGGGGTTTTCTTCTCCCATTAAAATGCAAGTTGTTTGAAGGCAGGGATTCTTTCTTTTTTCTTATTTGTATCCCCAGCACTTTGCACAGTACTTGACACATAATAGACAATAAATATTTACTGAATTGAGTTGTTTAATTTTATGCTTTATTTTGGTTATCAATGATAACTTCAATGAAAATTTATCTCTGATTGTATCTTATAGGAATTCTACATGATTTTATTATAAGCAAGAATTATATCACATTGGAGAAAGCCTTTATGGCTTTGTTTTGCTCTCCTGAGTATTATTTTTAATGATTTTTGGAATGTTGTATTATCTGTATATTTCAGTCAAGTATATGATTTTAAAGATATGATTTTCTGTAGACAAAATATTGTTTGCTTAAGCCTGTCTGGTCCCTTCTCCTATTTTAATCAAGGGCAACCTTAACAAGTATACAAATCGTTTTCATAAATATTTTATAAAGATGAGAAAGTAGCAAATAGGTAACTAGTTGGGTAGGTCTTCTTAATTATCCTTTTGGGGTAATAAGATCTTCTCCTATTTGTTTTTGTTCTTTTGGTATCATCTCTGCCATTATGTACCTTGAGTCATTCAATGCTTTTAAGACTATGTACTTCCAGCACTGTTTTCCTCTGTCTGTACTTGATTTGATCTATACACTTCCAAGCTTCTATCTTCTTCTGTGCCATTTCTACTTCCTTGTATAGTGCATTGATGATTGTAGTGCTAGAATACAAAAGGGGAAATTCTACTAATTGTGGTAACAAGCATAGATCTTTTCAGAAATATTGATAGTCTCTTGCACCCTACTTCAAGTTTCAAATATGGATACTTGGTCAGATAACAAGATTTGTTTGGGTGTCTTTCTGAATACTCATTTGTGGTAAGAGGAATTAATTATTTTTTTTTCTTTCTTTACTATTCTCAGTTTTCTGGCATCCTCCTCTGCAGTGTTTTCCAAGTGAATTTGCATTTTCTACCAGTATAAGCTTTCCCTGTAGTGTCTCCATTTGGCAAGGAGCTACATTGTTTCTTAGCAAAGGGAGTTTTTGATTTTCTTCATATTGAGTAAACTTTTGCAAGATGTACTGATAATCAAGGGCAACATATTACCCTTTTTCATTTCGAAGTTTCTTTTTTTTCATGTCACTAACTCATTTGAATAGGTCATATTCATGATGTTTTCATTGTACACAATGTCTTCTCATCTTTATTCTTTCTCTAATTTGGTATTGAGTTTGACCTTTACTCTAACTAGTTCATAGTCTAACTATGCAGACAGCTAATTTTTCTGCCATGACTCCCACTTTAGAAATCAATCATTTCCTTCCCATTAAAATGCAGTCAATTCCATTTTTGGTGATGTTATCTGTTGCTCACTATAGCTAGCATCTTTGAACTCTGTTCTGGAATACTACATTAATTATTTATAGTCATGAGACTTCTGAACAGTATAAAAAGCTTTTGACCCTTTTCATTGCATAAACCAAAATAATATTTTCCAACATAATTTTTCTCTCTGTCTCTGTGCATTGAAGCAACTGAGTATTAAAATATATGTTGAATTGATTTGGAAGAGTTTGATGAGTTCTTCAGAAGATTTCTCTACCTTTCAATCTTACCAAATAAAAAAAACAAAACAGAGATTTACATACAAGTAACCTTCATGTTTATGGTAGCCTTTTTGCTTCTGCTCATCATAGGCACAATAAAGCAAGTGACTATATTCTTCATAATATGCTATTTCATATTGCCTTTGGAAGCATAATGAAACTAACACCAGCAACTTTTTTTCCCCTTCTCCAAGGTGAACTTATGAGCCATCTCTCCATTTATCTAGCACTTTCATTTTGTTTGTTTTGCTTGCTCTGGTTTTGGTTATGGAGAAACTATCAATACTGATGATTTCCTGTTCTTTCCCAATTTTGCTGATACTTCTATCTTTGTGTGATTATATATATATACATATATTCAAATATACATATATAAGTGTGATATCACATATATACATATATACACACATATATGCATATATGTGTGCAATATCACATATGTACATATATATACACATATACACATACATATATGTATTTATATATATAATCACAATTTGAATAGTTTATATATATATAAAACAAGTTTGTGATTGTTAGCACTATCTACTTTCTTTTCTATCTCTCCAATATCAGTATTATAGAAGAACAATCAGCTTATACACATGAATGAGTATATAAATGTTTGTTTTGTTTTTTTACTTTATTTCTTGGCTTTTCATTGTCAAAGAATTTATCAACAAGTTCAATGATTTCTAAAATGTGTGTATGTGTATGAAATCAATGTAGTAGATGATGAACAAATCACAGAGTAGTAAAATAGATCCCATCCCATCCTCAGTGTTATAGGCAGTCTCTGGGATTTTCTCCAATATGACCACATTGCCCCCTTCACCTACTATGTAACACTTCGCACATTTACTTCTGGTTTGCTTCTCACTCTATTTTGCTCCCATGGATGTGCAAATTCCCAATTTCATCCCTTTTCCATTAGACATTGGTCCTGATGTCAATACTACCTGCTCAACTCTTCTAACAACTGGTTAGACAAAAATCTCCCCTATTGGGGACCCATATCCTGTCTCCTAGATCACCTCATTGTTTCTGTCAGGCACTCCACCTCCCCTTCCCCCCCCCCCCCCGCAATGCACAGACACAACCTATTCTCTGGTATCAGGGGCTATTGAATTAGAAAGAATTAAGCAAAATTTTTTATTGTTGTTAATAGGATTAACAGGAATTAAATTATTTCTCTCCAAATTCCAACTCTATTCTTAACTTCAGTATTTCTGTGGATGTTACCACCATCCTTGTAGTCATCCAAGTTCAAAGCCTCAGTGTTATACTTGGTCCCTCACTCTCATTCAAGCCACATATCCAATTAGTTGCCAAATCTTATAGTTGATAACTCCACATTTCTTTCATCTGTCTTCTTATCTCTATTTACATAGCTATTACACTTCCTCAATATTTCATCACCTATCATCTGGAATATTATAATATTCTCCTACTTGAGCACCCTACTTCAAGCCTCTCCCCATTCCAAAACATACTCTACACAAAAACTAAAGTAATTTCCCTAAAACATAGATCTGAATACATCACTTACCTATTCAATAAATTCATGTATCTTCACATTTACTGTAGGAACATATATTATACAATCTTTATTTCATCTTTTTCATTTCCTAATTATTATAAGTTTTATGATGTATAATAATTAGCATATAGAGAATTTTAAAAATACGTATATATGCATTTTTTTTGCTCATAAGGGTATATGAAATTATCTTTTAAAAATGTTTGGAAACCACTGATCTAGAGGACAACTTATTTAACTAGGTTGGTTCTCAGATAATAGGCATAAAGTTTTTATTTTTTTTTTCCAGGATAGTAGAACCTGACAAGGTTGCATTTATAACTTTTGAGAACCTAGGGTCACCTTACACAGTGTGAATACTGACAAAAGTGCCTCATATTTAACAGAAAAATAAGTGAAGCTGTTTGCCATCAATTCTCTCTTCACCTCTCTTTTTCATCTGATATCATTCAAATACCTTATGCCACTATCTACTTCACCCTTCATTTACAGAAAGAGGTGTCTTTACTCCTATAAATTTTTGTGCACATAGTTCCTTTTCCTTTCTATTTTTATCTCTTTTGGGATACAGACTTATTAGTGATATTTCTAGGTCAAAGGGTATGCATAGTTTTATAGCCCTTTGTCTATAAAGAGTTCCAAATTGCTCTACAAAATGGTTGAACCAGTTCACACTTCCACCAATGTTTCAAAAAATGTCTGACCATATCTTTTCCCTCCAACCATCACTCAATAAACACCAGCATTTCTCTAAAGACTTCAGGAGTAAATACTAAATGCCCTCTTTGACATTCAAAGCCCTTTGTACCTTAGCCCCATCCTACATTTCTAGTCTTTCTGTGCCTTACTCCCCAACATGTACTTTTTGATCCTGTGACACTGGCCTCCTTGCTCTCCCCATTTCTTTGCTCTGGAAATTTTCTATTTTTATACTTCATGTCTGGAGTGCTCTTCCTATTCATTTCCTCCTACTAGCTTCCCTGACTTTAAGTCCCAACTAAAATCCCATTTTCTATAGGAAGTCTTTCCTCACTCTTCTTAATTCTGTTAATTATTTCCTTTTCATCCTGTATATAGCTGATTTGTGCATATGTGCTTGGTTAGTATATACCCACTAGATTGTGAGATCCTTGCCCCATTAGATTGTGAGCTCTTGGGGGACAAGATCTTTGAGATGGAACTGTCTTTTGCCTCTTTTTGTATCCCCAGTGCTTAGCACAGTGACTGACTCATACTAGGTAGGCACTTAACAAATATTATTGACTTAATGACTGACTGATTTCCACAAAATCCTAGTTTTTTTTTCAGGATTTGAGCATGTCCCCATACTAATTTCCTTGACTGAATTGAAGCTCACAGAAATACCATTTCTGATGCTCACATTTTTATCTGTATAACATGTACAAATGATATTGATTATATAGGTTAGACAATTTATAAATTATGTAAGACATAGAAAAAAGAGCCAGGATGAAAATTAGAAAGTTGTTTTTGTTGTTTTTCCTAGAAGTCACTTGGCAGGTCTGTATAAAGGTTTACATTGCTTGCTACTTTGTTTTTTAAACAATGCATTTATTTTATTTTATGGCAAATTAACAATATCCCCATTGTCATTTATCATGATTTCAACTGAAATCCTTTATTACATATAGATAATTGATTTCTCTTCTTTTGTCATTTCTTGCATAAGTTGCTGGTATTTAAAACATTAATGTCCATACAATATGCATCAGAATGCATTTAACCCAGTTAAAATTCATGACAGTCTTGACAGATTCTGATTCAAAACATTAAATGTATCCTTCAAATTAGTTTCTGTGATATAACTCTGAAATGCTTTAAAATTGGCTTTCAACTTTTTAATTTCATTACATAAATCATAACAGATATTCAATATTTCTTAGACACGTTCTCATTATATTCATCCCCCCATTTCTCCTTTCAATTTATTCAGAGGTTTAGTAATTTAGAAAGTGATGTTATATATTTCTACTTTACCAATTATGGATAAACATTTAGCCTAATAAATGTGTCTTTCCAGATATTTGTATGGTTTGTATTAAGTTGGGGTTGAGAAACATTTGCCATACTTTTACTTTCCCCTCATTACTAATACTATAGTCATAATTGATTTTCTTTGTAAAAAAATAAATCATTATTCAGTTGATCCTGATATTTCAGCTGACTTCATAACTCATGAATTGCAAAATATTGGGGCCCAAATGTCCTTTCTTCCATTTTCTTATGTTATCTCTCTTCTAGTAACTGGATGTGGTTTTAGAAATAAAATGAATTAGGCATAGGCAAGACATATAAAAAGAAAGAAGCTACAATTCCAAGAGAAAAAGGCTCAAATCCCCCCCAATATATTTAGTTTTTGTCTTATACTGAGGTTGTATCAGAAGTTTAAAACAATCCATAAAGATTTATTTCCTTAATCTAGAAAACTGGGAGAGTATCACTCTTCTTCATGTAAAAAGAAAAAAAAAAGCCAGTGATAATTAGATCATGTATTTGGGGTTGGATGGCATATGAGAGGCCATCTAATCTGAGCTTCTCATTTTACAGATGCCAAAACAAAGGCCCAGGGTGATAGATGACTCACCCAGTCTAAATGATTTTAAGTGCCAGGGGAGGAAATTTAACCTACATTATCTGATTCTACAGGGATACTTTATGAGCACTCTTCCCAGGTATTTCCCATGCAGATGATAGAATTTTACATGCAAATATTTTTTATTTGTTCCTGATTTTGAATGACTTTGTGCTAATTGCAACAGAGTAAAGAACATTGCAGAGATCTCTCAAGTGAAGATTTGGTTAAACTATCCACACAAGAAAAACCAAGTAGATGAGAAATGCCTACTGTGTAAGCTGTGAAATAAATTTGGATGGACAACCAAGGGAGATAGTTCATCAGTACATATATCTTGGACAGATGTTGAAAATGGACAATGAGTTTGAAATGAAACTGAAAACAAGAAACTTGATATTTGGGAAATTATACAATAGTCAAAAATATTACAAGATGCTCCCTGAGATAAAGGTCTAATTTTTAATGTGGCATACAATTTTGAGCATGGACAGTGGGAGAATTTGTTTTCCTTATATATCTATATCTAGATATAGATATATATAGATAGATATACATGTATATCTATTTATCTGTATATACATGTACATATATACATGTATATCTATATATGCATGCACATGTACATACATATATATGCATGAATATTACACATATATTTGTTACAATGGCTTTCATCTATATTTTTCTCTGTTTTAAAAATTTTGGGGGGAGGATATAAAAGGGAGAGAAAAGTAATGCTCATTACTTGAAAATAAAATGTAATTTCAAAGGGGAATAATATCCTGGTGATGCTACATGTCTGCAAGTCATGGAATACCACACACTTTAAAGAATTAAAATTGTGGATCATTCTGCAGAATAGCATGATGTACATGACTTGACTGCAACATATTATTAATAATGAATTGGTCAGGAAAAGTCACACAAATTATCAGAAAGCTATATGAACAGAAAAATGTATACAGCATTTATGGATAGGAAGAAAAAATGATGGACATCTCTCATGTTCCAATAGTAATCGTGTAATGTCCAAAGACCTAAACGAATACCTCAATCACATTGAGAACAAATATAGTAAATAATAATAATATTAAAAGTATTTGCGTAGTGCTTTAAGTTTTGCAAAGCACTTTACAATATTTTCTCATTATCCTCACAAAAACCCTGGAATATAGTTGCTATTATTAACCCCACTTTACAGAGCAGTAAACTGAGGCTGAGAAAGGTCACATAACTTGCCTATGATCACACAATTGTAAATGTTTGAGAATGGATTTGAAATCGGGTCATCCTGACTCCAATTTCAATGTTCTACTTACTGTATTACCTAGCTGCCTTTAGTATATGAATAAGAGGAAGACAAGATGAGATCAGCAGAATTGGAGACACTACACTCATAAATAGAAGCAATCCATTGAGGTATCAAAGTATCTATCTGCATTAGGAAAAAATAAATAAACTACTACTTAATCCTAATATTTGAGAAGAAACTTTTAGAAGATTTTATTTGCTTTGAATTATCTGAATAATTCTCAGTTCTCTACTTCTTTCTCCAGTGTTTAAAAAAAAGGAAAATAAAATATCCTGTATATGACTTTTATTATTATTGTTATTGTTGGTTAAAAGCAAAAGACACCCAAATATTTATACCTTTATACAAATCTATTATTTCCATGTTTTGATGTTCCCTCCAATAATTTAGTTCAGAACCCATTCACGACATTTCTTTCTACATAGGTCCTATCCAGGTTTTCCTATCAGTTAAACACAAATTGTTTGCCCATTTTGCTGGAGGTGATACTCAATTCTGACTTCAAGAGGATACTCATGGAGCACTTTGCTTAGTCATCCATCCCTCACACCATATAATATCACATACTCAACCTCCCTTTCATCTCTCTCTCTCTCTCTCTCTCTCTCTCTCTCTCTCTCTCTCTCTCTTCTTCTTCTTCTTCTTCTTCTTCTTCTTCTTCTTCTTCTTCTTCTTCTTCTCTTTCTTTGATTATATATTATATATGCATGTTTTCACATATATGTATATATATCATGTATAAATGTATATATGTAGATAGATAATTTTATTTGTATGTCATGTCTGTGCCTCCAGTTTGAATGCTCCTTTGTGACAAAGAAAAGTAACCAACCAACCCTATAAGTAAATCTTATCTGATTAAATTTGCATTATTATCATATTGTTTAATATTATATATAATATCACATCATATTACATATGCTCTGATAGTCTCCTTCCTCTGCTCTATGATGGATATGTACAAAAATTATGTTTGTATATATCTTCATTGAGATTTTCATTTATTTTCCCTTTACTCAGGGTTTAGTTTCTTAGCCATAATTGTGAAAAGCACATAGGCACATAGTTGTGTGCTTTTCATAACATTTATTTGTGTGTGTATATGTGTATATATATATACATGTATGTGTGTGTGTACGCACGTGCGTGTGTGTATGTGTGTATGTATGTGTGTATGTATGTATGTGTGTATGTATGTGTATGTATATACGTGTGTGTATAATTGTATGTATATATGTATATGTATTAGTCAACATGGGATTAATAAGGGCAACCAAAAAGTTATGTGCCTTTTAGGGGTCACAATTATGTGTATATGTATGTACAAACATAAAATGTGAGCTTTTTTATTCAGTTCATAGTAATTTTGTTTTATTGAGTAATATGATGATTACATTTTCATTTCTACAAAAGTATTTTCCAGTTTTCCCAAAAATTCTTGTCAAAGAAGGAATAGTTTCCTAAGTAAATTATGTCCTTTGATGGATCAGACACTGAGCTACTGCTATTTCATTTCCTGGTTTTCTCTATCTAGCATACAGACATAAAAAATCATTTTGTATTTATAATATTCATTTTAGTGGAATTGTTTAACTGTCATATAGTTTTCCTCTTGGGATTGATCAAATTGATCAATCATCCTACTTCTCCTTCTTTTTTTTTTATTATCACCAAATAGATTTCATGATTATTACTTCATTATATAGACTGAAATTTGGCAATGATATGCCTTTTCATTTGTACTCTTTCTCATTATTTCCTTTGAGATTTTAGAGCTTTTATTCTTTTCACCCCCACCCCAAATGTTATTTTACTAGGTCTAAAATTCCTTTCTTCAGCAATTGGGTATAGCTTTCATTCTGAAAATTACATGGAGAAGTATTGCCATTAAATACATATACATGTATATACATATATACATATTTATATGCATATGTAAATATATGTATAGCTGTCTTTCTATTTATCCATTCAGGCCAATCATAGGCAATACTATATCTTTGAAATTGTTTACTTTTTTCTTCTTCAAATAATGTTTCATAGTTGCATGTATATGTATTTTGTATATTTTTGCTGTTAACTTCTATGTACTTTATTAATTTTGAAGTAATTTTCAATGGAACTTCACTTATTTCTTCTGGATTTTTATTGGTATTATAGAGAAGTTGTTTTTGCTTTTTAAGGATTTATTTTGTATTCTGAAGTCTTTTTATAGCTATTAATAATCTCAACTGTATTTTTTCCCCTGACTTTCTGTGGTTTTCTAAATAAACTATCATGATGTCCAAAAATAGGGAACTATTTCTTGTCTCTTTGCTGATGTTAGTAATCCTTTAATATGTCAAGGAGTATGTTAAGTAATAGTAGGGAAGGATTCAATGGATTTAAACCTGTTTGTAATGATAATATTTTAATTTTTAGTTTTGGGCTTGAAATACATGTTTTTAAACACATCGAGGACAAATGCTTCCACATTTGTGAATTCTGGTGTTTTTTATATGAATGGATTTTTCCAAAGCTTTTCTTTTTCTGCACCTGTTAAAATTATGTGCTTTGTCCTTCTTTATTTGTTTTTATGATTAATTGTGCTAATTGTTCTCCTAATGTTGAACCTTTTTCAAATATCCATTATTAATTCAATTTGTTTATAATAAGTTATTTTTCTCAATACATTTCTACATTCTCCTCATATGGATTTTATTTAATATTTTTGCATTGATTTTCAATAAGGAGGTTAAATTGGCTGAAACATATTGCAAACAAACTGGTTGCCTTATTTTGAAAGTTGAAAAAAAAGGGAATGGCTCTTGGTGTTCAGACTTTATAGGCAATGTCATGCTGGCCAGAATGTTATGAATATGTAATGAATGGTGATTTGTAGATTGTGAACTGACACAGAGACGACTTTGAAATTATTTTAGGAATTTAGAGCATATATTTGAATTAGGATGATTGATCAGTTCGATCAGTCCCAAGAGGTAAACTATATGACTGTTAAACAATTCCACTAAAGTGAATATTATAAATACAAAATAAAAATTTTTATGGCTATAATTTTCAAAGTTCATAAGATGATCATTTTGTAATTTAAGACCACAGTGGGAGGGGCAGCAAGGTGGCACAGTGGGTAGATCACTGGCCCTAAGTCAGGAGGACCTGAGTTCGAATCTGTCCTTAGATACTTACTAGCTATATGACCTTAAATAAGCAATTTAACCCTGATTGCCTCCAAAAAAAAGAAAGAAAACAAAGACTTAATTAAATCTGGAGAAGGTACTGAGAGTTTTTCAAAGAAACAGATAGTTTTTGACAAATTGTAGAGAGTTACTAGGGAAGTCTAATTAGTATTATCAGAATTGATACATACAACATAGGAACACTGTTATGCTTTTTCATTTTATGAATGTCTGAAGAGATGGTGAGAGTAATAAGCCCCATTTTCTCAAGTGGCATAATCTGTACTTTCTCCTTTCTCTTGTGTTTTTAGTAAAATTTTCCCTGAATCAGAAAAAAAAGGACCATAATTCTCACTTTCACACTCATAATTCCCCAGAGATAGCTAGATGTGCTTAAATCATGCTTTTGGCAGCTATTCTCATCTTATCTTGTTGCTAGTAGATTTTGTAGACATGGAAGGGAGAGAGAGACAGACATAAATATTTAGAGGCAGTGTTGCTTAATGGATAAAGCACCAGCCTTGGGTGGCAAGAAATCCATAGTTTTGTTCTATTTCCAACCCATACCTGAGATGTGACCCTGGCTAAGTCACTTAATATCATAAGGCCCTAGGCAACTCTAATACTGCTTTTTTCACCAACAGGATCATAGATGCACACAATACATAAACTAATTTATGAAAGAGGCTTTTTTGGAAGTAGTTCTTTCCTTGAGGGTGGCACTTGCATTTTGTAGCTATTAAAAAACAAAAACAAATAAACAACAACAACAACAACAACAACAACAAAACAACTTCTACTTAATGCTCAGTCTCTGGTGATTTAAAAGAACTGACCTTTAAGGCAAATGCGAATCTAACATAAGAGGCTAGAAAATGATTTGGAAGAGAAGATGAAATATATTACTAATTTATAAAAGGCAGTTAGATGTTTCTGCCCATTATTATAAAATTGCTTCCTATTTTTTCCATTCTTTAATTCTAAGCATCTTGATTCTGATTTTAAGCATCTAAAAGGCTCAGTCAGTGATTTGAAATGAATAATATGGCTTTTTAAAATAAGGTAATTTTAATAGAATTGATAAGTATTCCATAATTATTCCATTATCCTCTGTAAACATTTTAGGGTGTATTTCCACCCCACTCCCTGTAAACCAACAGAAGATTGAAAATGGATCCCAGAGAACCTAATCTACTTGCAATACCTATCCAATGTACAAGTCAATTAATGCACTGTTTCATTATTTCAGTTACACAGCTCCATCAATGTCCCAATAATCTATTGTGAATAGGTTTCTAAATTCAAACCATTTGTGGTAGTAGAGAAATCTGTGGTTCCAGTCAGTAGAAATGACTTTAAAGGTCTCAGGAAGAGGACTGATACCTTATCCTATCAGAGCCATTTGGCAAAGAGAACTGAGATAAGTTTTCCCAACACAGTAAACCACAAGGTAAAACTGCTGCTTTAACATTTTCCTTGTTAATCTTGATTGCTTTCTTCAGAGGAAATGCAAGTCCCTCCCACGTATGTTTACTATTTAACTCTCATCCCTCAGCTGTGAGTAGATTAACAAACTTGAGTTCAAAGTACTCAAGGTTTAGTAGACTTTATCACTTTGCTTGCACTCCTCTTGGCTCTTTGCTCTCCTCAGCACTTGTTCTCATAAATCTCAAGCAGACTTAAGGAAGCAAAGCATCCTGGTTATTCATTATTATGCTTTTGTTCTCATCACTCCCATCTCCTTTAATTTCTAATGAGTGAACTAGATATTCAACTAGGCTTCAATCTTCATTTCTACTTCATCTTTGATGTTTTTGGATTGTGTAATTAACATTCAACAATCATATAACTCTTGCCACTGATTTATAAAATACATTACTCATTCTAAATATTATATAAATCTGACTCATATTCAATTTCATCTTTCTTTTTTTTATTAGATCATGAGACAATAATTCACAGATCCCCAAATCAATGAGTGGCTTTATATGGAACATTTTTTTCTTTTATGTTTTAGGCTTTTCAATCAGTGAGCATTATAAGCATGCCTACTACGTATTACGCATTCTGCTATATGTTGAATTGAACAAAATGTATATTATACATATACACATATATGCATACATACATACATATATTTACATCTATTTGTAAATATATACATGTGTGTATATGTATAAATATATAAACTGAATTGTATAACTATTATCATTTAAATGGTTATATACATATTAGAATCATTAGACTGAGTAGTTTATAAAATTCTATAAGAGAAAACCACCACTTTATGCAATTGGTGACTTTTTTCTATCAGATGAAAAATTAACGTGTGAGTTTGTTCCTACTAAGGTGACTTATAATGCCTGACATAGCCTACAGTTTTATTTCACTAAAAGCTAGGATAGAGTCACACAAGGCTGTTAATTCTACTAAGAAATGCTTTAAATGGCAATTGTGGGAAAGTCATGGTCAAGATTAGTATGATGTCTAAACACACCATCATATCTTCCCTGTTGAGCTAATATTTAAAATCAATAGATAAAGAAGAAAAACCCAAGTGGATGGAAAATGATTTTCATCAATTGAATTCACATCAACAAATATTTATTAAGCTCCTGGTATATACAAGGCACTCAGATTACAAGATAAAAATAAAAGAGTGCATGACCTCAAGGATCTTTTATGATACTGGAAAAATACATCATGTATGCACATAGAAAAATGTAAAGTATCTACAAAGTAATATCAAAATAATTTCAAGAAGGAAATAGTGACAATTATTGGGTAGGTCAGGAAAAGCCTCACATAAAAATGGCTCCTTTGAAGCAAGCTAAGGATTTTACAGGATGGAATCACTGAGGAAGAATATTTTAGATTTAATAGACTACTTATGCAAAGGCAGAGACTTGGGAGATGGAATGTCATGCATGAGAAATGCCTGAAATGAATATAAATGAATATTAATATTCTCCAAGTATCAATGAACATATCAAAGACATAGAAACATGGAAAGACTTACATGAACTGATACAAAGTGAAGTAAACAAAACCAGGAGAATAACATATACAATGTCCACAGTATTACATATGGAAAAATAAATCCAATAAAAAAAAACTGTGGTGTGAGTTTTTAAAGAAAAACTTTGCCCTAAAGAAGAGATATGAGATAATACCTCTTTTGAAATTTGAAGTCTCTGCATTTGGAATATCATATTGTCAGATTGTTCCATGTGTTAAGCAATTTTGATGTTTTTCTTTCTTCTTAAATAAAAACCTCTGTTAACAGATTATATAATGCTTTAAATTTTGCAAAGTACTTTGCAAATATTTAATTTTACCCTCACAACATCCCTGGGAGATAGGTGCTATTATTTATCCCTATTTTATATCAGAAAAGTGAGACTAAGAGAGGTTAATTTACTTGCCTAGGGTCATAGAGTTAGTAAGTATCTGAGGCTAGATTTGAACTCAGGTCTTCCTAAATTCTGAGACTCACTGAACTCACTGAACTCACATTCAGTGCTATATCCACTGCATGACCTATCTGTTTGTTCATTTCTATTGCTGTCAATAATGGCTCTCTGTCAAGGGGAGAGGTGGAGTATGTTATCTGGTTGATGAAAAACAAAGATTGTTTAAAAAATAAACTATGTTTAAATGCATATTTTAAGTATATTCCTTATGAATGTTCATTCCAAATGACTTATTCATTCATTCATAAGAAACATCTAGCATACAATTTGACTAGAATGGAGAAAGTATGAAGGAGAGGGAGTAATGTCAAATGACTACAAAGGCAGGTTGGAGTCATATTTTAAAAGGCTTTAAAACCCAAACCGAAAGGCTTATATTTGCTTACTGAGGTGAAAGGGAGCCAGTGAAGATCACTGTCTTAGGGATATCAATTTGACAGCTGAAGAATAAGGTTGAGTAGGAGAGAGGAGAGACAGGGAAACCATTTAAGAGGGTGTGGCAGTAGAGTGCCAGCAGGTCAGATAGACTAAATTATGATGATTGTGGTGGAAGTGGAAAGGACAGAATTAGGCACTATTACAGAGGCAGAATCAATAAGGCTTAGTAAGGAATTAGATTGGGGAGTGATATGTTGAGAGAGAAGAAAGAGAATGAAATTATCTTTAATCTGCTCTCTATATCTCATATTACCTAGTTATTTACATAACTTGGTACCTTGATATTATACAACATATTGGTCTCCTTAATGGGAGACCACTTTTCTTGCTTTTCTCTTCTTTGAGTCTTTAGTACTTAAGATGATTTCTGAAATAATAAGTGATTACTAAATGCTTGTTGGCAAATTGAGGATGACTCCAAGGTTATGGAACTGGGTGATAATAAAGATGGTAGTGACTTTCACAAAAAACAGGAAATTTGGGGGTGGATTTAGGGAAAAAAGATAATGAATTTCAGTTTTAGATGAAAATTTATTTTTAAGAGATTCATAAGAAAGGCCTGACCTATGGATTTTCATTCAAATGCTTTTTAAAAATTCATGCATTCAAAAGAAATACCTAACAGATTAATTTGGGACATACCAGGGGAATGATCCAGTCTCAATTATCTTTTATTAAGTACATACTAATTGCCAGGGACTATGCTAAGTTCTGGGTGTACAAAGAAAGGAAAAACAAACAAACGAACAGAAAAAAAAGGCCAGTACATGGTCTGAAGGAGCTCACAGTCTGATGGGTGAAACACAAACAATTATTTATAAACAATTATATACAGAATAGATTGTGGTCAGTGTCATAGTTAAGGCACTAAGACCAAGAAGATTGGAAAAAGCTCTTTACAGAAGGTGGAATTTGAACTGAGAGTTTAAGAAAGCTAGGAAAGCTAAGAGGTAGAGATGGAGAAGGAGAGAATTCCTGGCACTGGTTGCAACTGGTGTAATGAGATGGAATGTTCTGGGGGAGGAACAGCCAGGAAGCTAGTCATTGGATCAAAGTACTTGGAGGGGAGTAAAGTATATTAAAAAAAAAAAAAAAACGGAAAGACAGGAAGGAGCCAGGTTATTAAGGAATTTGAAAAACAAACAAAATTATATTTAATCCTGGAGACAATAGGGAGCCATAAGAATTTACTGAACAGAAGGATAGTGTGTTCAGACTCATGCTTTGGGAATATCAATTTGACAGCTGAGTGGAGGATAGGTTGGAGGAGAGAAAGAGTTGAAGCAGTAAGATGAAACAGGAGGCTGTGTTAGATCATAAACCAGGACAAGACAAGAGCTAAAAACCTGGAAAAGGTTAAGTCACTAATATCTACCTTGTGGGGAGGAGGGGAGGAAAAATGGGAAGGGGAAATTTTTCTTTGTTTCACAAAGCAGAGGAAAGGAGAAAGCACACTAGGCACAGTACCCAACAATACAGAAGAGATGCTTGACTTTGGATAAAGGTTGACTTCAACTCCTCCTCTCACTAACCCTTCTCAATTTTCAGATTATGAGAATAAAACGCCTAGACCATGTACATGAAATATTATGAATTCTTCTGAGAAAAACACTTTGTTTAGATTATCACTGCTATATAAATGTATGGAGAGTATCTAGAACTTTGCTGAGGAAGACATTATGCAAATTTCGTTGTAACTGACATTTCCAAAAAGAACAAAAGCTTTTACTATGACTTATTTCAATGTATACATGAAAAATATTTTTTGATCTATTTCTTTCTTTCTTTCTTTTTTTCTGTTCCCTTCCATGACTGTTCTTTTGGTTTTTACTACCACTTTCTTGTTATAGACTCTTATCTTTAATGTATTCTGTCACATCATAACCACATTTTATACAATTTGAGCTAGTTTTGTGAAATAACGTAAGTGAGCAGAACTCATTCTTTTAACCATAGCACAAGGAAGATAACAAGGTCCTAAGGGCAGTAAAGAATCATAAGAATATATACTTCAAAACACCAACTTTATTACCTCCCCTTACACATAGATATTAATCTTGATTATTTTCCCCAAATCAGTTTGGTAACAGAGAGTACTCTCTAACAGAGTTTAATGTTTTCAACCTCATGGAGGGTAGCCTTCTTTCTTGTATATTAATAGATAGCACTGCTATCATATATGTACATATACATATATGTGTCTATATGTATATATATACTCACTATATATCTTTATTTTTATTTTATATCTACATGTATACATATAGATATGCACACCTATCACACAATGTGTGTGTGTGTGTGAGTGTGCCTTTCTCAAGTAGTTAGTCTTATTTGTACTACATTATTTCTCAGCTAGTCTAGAACATAGAGCAGAAACATAAATAATCCAAAACAGCAATTAATGTAAAGCTCAGAATCATAAAAAGAGGGGGCAAGAATAAGCGTTTCTGTAATGCCTATTAACATATAAGAAACTGTGCTAAGTGCTTTTTATAAATATTATATCATTCGATAGTCAAAACAACCCAGCACGGTAGACATTATTATTATCTCCATTTTACATTTGAGGAAGTTGAGGCAAACAGAGGTTATGTGACTAGTGAAGAGGAGCACAACAAGTGCCTGAGGCTAGATTTAAACTCAGATATTACTGATTATACCCTATCCACCATTCCACTAGCTATCTTTAGCTCTGCAAAAACTAGAAATAACTCAATTAAGCCATTGTGAAACTAAAATAAGTGCCATACATATGCACCTATTTTTATTTTTGTTATTCTTTTGTCCTGGTAGATTAAGGAATTCCTGGTGTGGAAACTCCCTCCACCATTGCAGAACAACAGCTCCTCTTTACTTAGAGTCTTTCAGAGTTGCCTAGGGGCAGAGAAAAGTTTAAGAATCTTTTCTAAATGTACTATGTATCAGATGCAAGACTGGAACACAGGACTTCCTGAATCCAAGGCTGACCCTCATATTACTAATCTACACAGGTGGCAAAATCCTTTTTTTTTTCCTTCTTCTCTTCCATTTCTTCACCCTACTCTTTCCTTCTCCCCATTCACATCAAAAAGACAAAGAGGAGAGAAATTCTGTTACCTGTACAAAGACAGACAGGAAGGCAATGACAGAACTATGACTCAAATTCAGGCCTCCTTGACTCACCTTCCAGTTCTTTTTCTAAATCCCCATGAACTCTCTCCACTTCCCCATCACCATGGGAAAAGGCTAATTAGTCTGGCTTTGTACTTAGTGGCAGAACTTCATTTCATTATCCCATAGTGCCTGAAAAATGATTTTAAATTATTAGAGACATTTAAAACCCTATCCACAAATGAAAAAAGCAACAACAAAAAGAAATGGATTATAATTCACAACCTAGGAACTAGCAGCCAGGATCTATAATGTATCACATTTAAACAGTAGTACTACAATGCAATTGATTATGTCATCCTTCTCTCTCTACTCTCTATATAGCTTGTCTCCCCACCCCACTCTCTTCCAGGACTCTCTTTTAAATTAAAAAAAAAAACCTTCTCTTGACCCTGCTACTTGCTTTGAGGATGAATTTTAATCACTCTGCTCCTTCTCCGCTAAGATTTGAGTAGGATGAATTCTTGAGGGTTCAAGCAAGCTGACCTTGCTGTAACTCACATGATATTTGATCTCCTGTCTCTGTCCCCAATACCTAGAATATGCTCACTACTCATATCTGCATCATAGAATACTACATACACAAATACATACACGCATACACAAATACTACCTTTCACATAGAGCATGTTTTGATCTCCGCAACTACTAGTGCCCTCATTGCCTAAAGACCTTGAATTTGTGTTATATTTATTCTATATGCACATATTTTCTCCCTGAATGTAAGTAAGCTCATAGAGAGCATAATCTGTTTCATTGGGCTTTTTGTATCCCTAGCATTTCACATAGTGCCTGGCAATACATATATGTACGTATGTATGTATGTATGTATGTATGTGTGTGTGTAGGTGTGTATATGTCTATGTCTATGTATATGTGTGTGTGTGTATATATATATATATATATATATATATATATATGTAATTTTTTTCAGTCATTTCAGTCATGTCCAACTCTTCATAACCCCATTTAGGGTTTTCTTGGCGAAGATACTGGAATGGCTTGCCATTTCCTTTTCCAGATCCTTTTATTGATGAGCGACTGAGGCAAATAAGTTTAAGCGACTTGCCCAGGGTCACATAGCTAGTGTTTGAAGAAGATGACTCTAGGCCTGCCACTTTATCCTCTGTGCCACCAACTGCCCTGAATTGATTGATAGGGATAGCCTACAAGTGTTACCTTTACTTACTCATCAATTACCTACCTTTCAATTAGCTACTCTTTGGCTTCTAATCCTACAACTCTACTGAGACTGCTTTTGGCAAGGTCTCCCATAATGCATTTGCCAAATACGAAGACTTTTAATCATTTTTTGCTCTCCCTCAGTAGTACTTCAGTATTTGAGATCTCTCACCATCCTATCCTTCTGGCTACTTCTTTCTATTCATGATTGTGATGACTAGTACTCTTCCTACATGCCTTGCTACTCCTTCTGAATATTCCATATTTTGGGTGATGTGATGTTGTCATACTTTCAGGTGGAGAAGGCACTATATTCAGCTTTCATTAAGTAGATAGTGTGATCTCTCCCACTCACCTCCAAAGTTTGTAAGAGAATGAAGTTCTCCTCAACAGGAAAATGACAACAATCCACAATCTGTTTTCACTTTCATGCTGCCATAGGGAAAGAATCGATATTGAGCTTGAGATGTAGTTATTTCTACTCGTCCTTACCTCCATCTCCATCTTCCATTTGGTCTGTTCTCCCTAGCAGGTAAATCTCCTAGACCTAGGAGTGTGCTGTAGTTCAACTGGCATATGAGAGCTAATTATGAAATTTTCAATGGGAGCATTTACACCTTGGAAATCTGCAGCTGCTACAAATCTGGAATTAGTTTAGTTTTGTTGACTGTTTAGACAAAAAAGTGATGGGAAAATGTTAATCATAGAGATTAAACTTAAAAGTGTATCATTTGTACATTTTTTTCAAGATAGATAATTGTTAAACATTCACCCACCCACTAGTGCTAGAGCTATTTCACCCAAAGCTATAGGCAGAGCAGTGTATCTGACACCCTTGTTCCCATGATTTTATAACTGAAGGAGCCAGCTTCCCAGTTATTATCTTTATCATTCATCCCCCTTTAATATCTATGATTTAAGGTTTTTCAACATCAGAATTAGCTGAGGGAGGGGGGAGGAAAATGGGGCTGAATATTCTTGTAAGTCATTATAGAGAGTACACATATGAAAGCTGTGCTTCTATACCTTTAAAGGTAATCAGGATTTTATAAACTCAGCTCTATGGTGTGTGTGGGTGGGGTTTAGGTGGGAGGGGGTTGATTTTATATAGGGCTATCCTTTAGACAATTCAGAAATATTACAATTAAGCAAAATGTATATCTAGCTTGACACTTATTCATCTGGGCTATAATATACTAGATTTTTCTTCTTCTAAAACTTAGACATGGATATCCTAAAACATCCTCATCTCAGCCTACTTCTCTTTTTCTATACTCTTTCCCTTGATGATCTCATCCATGCCCATGCCTTCAATTAACTCTTTATGTAGATGACTCTGCAGTATATATGTGCATGAATGCATAGAGGTATGTATAGGTGTGTAGATAGATAGATAGATAGATAGATAGATGGATAGATAGATAGATAGATAGATAGATAGATAGATAGATAGATAGATAGATAGATAGATACATCCAGTCACAATATCTTGGCTGAGCTTCAATTCTGTACTTCCAACTGCCTGCCATACGTTTCCACCTGAGCATCTCACTGGTACCTCAAACTTAATTTATTAAAAAAAATCATCATACCTTTACCTAAATTTTTCACCTTTATCCAACTTCCTAATTCTCGTTATGGCACCATCATCCATGCCTCCTCCTTCCAATCCCTAGGTAAGCAGTCTCAAAATCTGTGTCATCTCATTCACTTTTCTCTCTCTTTCATCCCTTATATATAATTATTTACAGAGGCCCATCAATTGCTTACATCTTCCCCTTCCCTTCACTGCTACCACCTATTTCTGTCTCTAACCTGCCTTTCCATACTTATTCTTTCTATTTAGGTTTATAATGCTACAGTATAGTCATGTTAACTGTTCTTTGATCTCATCTTAGCTTTTCTCATTTCTATAATTTTGCGCGTATTATAGTCCCATGGCTCAACCTATGCATGCCTCTATTTTGAAAGTCATGCAATATTTTCTATAGAAATGAACATTGGTCCATCCCTCCAAACATCAGTAACATTTGTTTATCACAACTCTGAAATCACCACAGGTCTCTGTTTAAATCTATTTTCTTATAGGCCTAGACCAAGGGTTCTTATCTTTTCGGGTGTGTCATGAATCCTTTAGGCAGACTATTGAAGCATATGGACTTTTAAAAAATGTGTTGTATGTGTGTATATACATGTATATGTATATAAACACACATGTATATAAATGTATCCTATGCACATATACTTTGTGCATGACCAATTATATTGAAATATTTATCTCTATCTGTACACGTGTATGTACATATATATATACATACACACATATACACATACACACATACATACATATATATATATATATTTATTCTCCAAGTTAAGAAGGCATGGATGAAACCAACTACTATCTATTTCAAAAAGCCTCATTCTCCTCAAATTTCTTAAGACTGTTTTTTTGTTTTACTAGCTTCCCACTTTGCATTTGTCCCAGTCTACCTTACAGGGCTACACAACTTTATAGCATACTTACTCGCATATGTCTTTTAGCCCATTTATTAGATTGAGAGCCTCTGGAGGGCAGAAATCCTACTGCTTTTCATCTTTCTATTCCTGGAGTCAAGGACAATGCAGAGTAAATAGTAGGCACTTAAATATGTTTATCGCTTTTAATTTTGTTTCTTTCCCTTACCTGCTGCTTCCCTTCTTTTATCTTTTAAAGGCTAACTCTCTGTTTATATCTTGTTTATCATTGTCTCTGACCTATGTCTTTGATCTTCCATTCTTCCATATTGCCATTATTTGTCTACTTTAGTAACAAAATCCTGGATTAATGAAGTTGCCCTCCCTCTTTTAGTAATAGTGTAGAAGGATACGTACACACTCTTTATGCATCTTCTACTTGTAGTGCCTATATGCACATCATGGACATAAAAATAGATTGCCTATGTTAATGGTGAGGAGAAGTGTGAGCAGAGAAGGATTTTTCAAATAAGAGCTAAATGAACAGCCTAGAAGATGGCACCTGTCTCTTTGTGGGTGGGGCTATTTCTTTCTTGTCATCAGCAGCAAGCACATCACCTTCTTCCTAGTGGACATTTCATAAATGATTGTCAAACTTAATTGGATTGAAATAAATTGATGTTAGTACTTGGGTTGGGAGTTCTCCAACGAGGTGAAAAGCAAGACAAATAATGCCCTCTTCAGGATAGCCATTTGGTTCTAAATCAGCTAAAATACATTTCTAGACTGAAGTACTTTTAAGATATTTGTGTGATTTTTAGCAAGTCATAGGATCTATCAAAACTCCAGTGCATATTGTAGAAGCTGATTCATGTTGTGATTTTTTTTCAAGACAGCTTTTTTTTTTTTATCAAGACAGTTGTCTAATAAAACTATAGGTGAGATCTCTTCCTCTTATCTCGATCAATCCCCCATTCCCACCCCCAAAATGCAAACTACTTGATGTTAGTGATTGCTCTCAGCTTGTGGATACAGTTTTAATTACAGTTTTGTTTTTGGTTATCTTTTTTTTTAACACCAGAGCCAAGCACAGTACCTTGCATATAGTAGTAGCTTAGGAAATTCTTAGTGATTTTAATGGAATATTACTTACTAGTAGCGCAAACCTTTTAGCTGTCTTTTCTTAAAACCAGAGATAGGAATATAAATGAACACTAAAACTGAGGGTTTTTTTCTACAACATTTCAGTCTGCATTTTTAAAATTACCTTTGTTTGTAAAAATTAGGAAGTGGGAAAGCTTTTAGTTCAATTTTAAAGGTGGTATTGCATTTTCATTGTATTTATTTTTTTTAATTTTGAAAATAAACACTCAAAATTCACTAGCTATCAGATGTTATTATGTATGTCAACTACAAAATCTCAATAAAATATTGAATAAATGCTGAATAGGGGAGGTGTCCCCTACTACCAGATCAGGGCTATTAGATATGAATCAGTGAAAGAAATCATCAGATGGCAAATCTCATTTTCTAGCTGATTCTGCCATTCCAGAGTATTGCACCACTTATCATGAGCCAGATTTTTTTAGGATATTGTAGAGTCTAGGTGCAGAGAGAGAGGGATGGGAATAATTGAGCTTCAATTGACCCTTGCCACTCCTGATGACATTTTAGTCATTTGAATGTTGTAAATGTCCAAAATAGGCCTCATGGTGGAACACGGCAGGTGCATTTCTACATTTGTAACACTTTGCAGAGTGCCACTGAAGCTTTGGCTATTTAGTAAATGTTACTTCCTCCATTGTCCTGAAACGAACCATCTGAATTCAGAGAAGGTACTGGCAATGGGATAAATCGGATACCATAGCCATGAAGCAATGAACCTTTTGCAAATAATCTACAATAGTTTTATAGAACATTCACCAATGAAAAGGCAGGGAAAAGTTGAAGGCTACTTAAGAGAGCTTTGTAGGTTTCTGAGAGTTACTGATACAGTATAAGAAGTAGAACCCCAATATTTTTGATCATTTTCTATCACATTAAAGAGAATCAGAGCTATGTGATAAATCTACAACTCTCTATCTATCCCAAATAAATTTGATGGACAACAATACAGGGTGTACCTGGAAAAAGACTAGCTGGCATAGGTAATAGTCACCTTGGTAGCTAAAAAGAAATGGAAAGGGACCAGGGTGTAGATCTGTGTGCCTATACTTCTCTCATAAACATCTATGAGTGCCAGATCCTAGAAAAATTTCCTAGGGGAATCCTCAGTGCCACCTTAGTGCCACCAGAGTAAAATATATGGATAAAAAATATGGGGTGTATGGAGTATTCATGGAGGACTAATGTTTCTGGTATGAAGGTTTGCTTAGTCCTTTTAAGGGCTGCTCATCCCCCTTTGGTTTGCACCTATCACACAACTCTCATCAGTGGCTCGAAGAAGTTATAGTATGCACTGCGACCAGACCTTGGTAAAACTGTCTTGGCAGATAGGCTAAACCAGGTTGATAGTAACCAACAGACGTCAAACCTATCTGTGAATTAGAGGATGTCTACCCCAAGCATGCTCAAGAGAAATTGGCTTGGTAGCATTTCCCAATATATGACACTTTACACAGTCAGACTTTGTGCTTCCATCAAGGAACAGCTCAAATGCTACCACCTACATAAGAGTCCTCTTGATTTCTTCTGATTGTTAGTCTTCTCCTCCCTCTTGAAGTAATTGTTGTGTAATTGTACAATTACTTATGTGTACATACCTTGTATCACTCAAGTAGAATGTACTCTCCTTGAGGTCACATTCTTTCATTTGTGTATTCATATCCTATTTTCCTAGGTCTTAGATTTCTCTGGTATAAAGGACTGTTAATGAGTAAATGCCCTCTACCAATGTTGATCTCTGCTCTGTAACATATATTCTTAGAGCTTTGTCTGAAACAATGAGAGGTTAAGAGACTTGCCAAGAGTTCCTCAGCCAGTGTGTGTCAGAGTTGGAACCTAAATCTAGATCTTCCTAATTTGAGGCCAGTTTCTAGCCCATATATCATGTTGCCTTTCATAAATAATAAGTTTCATTTAATAACTGTTTCTTGAATTGAATTGAGTTGAAATATGAGAAAATATGTGTGAAGATGCCTTTGGCTAAGAAGTTTCTAATACTTCCAAACATTTCTGACTGGCTGATATTTGCTTAAGGATATCCTTAAATGGAAACATTTGTATCAATTAGCTATAATTTACTTGTGTAGAAATAAATGGTATGCATGGGTAGATCCATTCCAATCTATTATCAGTATTATGCTTTACAAACTCTTCCCTTTTTGATTGTAAATTTACCATTAGAGTTGGAGGATGCTTGCCACCTGTGTGATGTTGGTCAAGTTATTTAACATATCCAGGTCATTGTAAAGGCTAGTTCAGGTTCTGCAATTCATTTTCTGTGCTAGAAAGCTCAATAAACTCTATAAGGAGAATGCTCTCCTCCAAAAATGAAAAAAAAAGGGTCCTTTCCATTGTCAATTCTCCAGTTGCACACTGGAAATTTTTTTAATAGCTCAAGTGTAGATAAAAAGCAAAACAAATTAATTGATTCTGTATATGTGAACATAGCCCCTTTAGTAATCTTTGGAAGATATATACATGATGACTAATGCTTTATAACTAATGTGGGTCATCCTTCTAATTTTTTTCTAAATTAATATGTTCAGACAGTCATGTTCAATGACTATGCTTGTGGTTTGTGAAAAGCCAGAGATTAATAATAGCCTACTTGAAAGAACAGATTTATTCTCTAGTCTCAGTGGTAGAATAAAAATGTCAAAGGCTGGAAGCTAAACTCACCACTAACAATTATTTCCCAAAAAATATGTGCATTGTAGGAATGCTTGGAGTGAACCCTGCATATTTGTATGACTCAGAAATGTCTAGTGTGTAAACGATACTCATGTGAGACTGGTTCAAAGCACCAACAAATTATACAGTGTTGATCATGTAGGGGAAAAAGGTAGGTAGTGAAAATAGGAACATCCCTTTAACAACAGACATGTAGCTGTAATTTATAGGGAAGGAAAATCATTTCAGATATGCTTTATCTAATCTCCAACCTGTCAAAAATATTTCCATTATTACCAGTCTTCATTGTAAACTGTACTTAGTGCTGACAATAAGAAGTGAGACATAATATTTTCAGAAAGATACTGAAAGGTAAAGAAGCTAACTTTGAACATAAACATGGCAGAAATGTAAGGCTTACAGAATGCTTATCAAGAAGATTTACAGCATTTTGAGACAAAATTATTTGGGGAGTATAAACCTTTATAAAGTGCATATTTTAGCTACTGTGTATAATGTCATGAAAATTCCACTGAAGATATTTTTGTTTATTTTCTTTATCCACCATATTTCCACACTGAGCTACCTCCAATCTAGCCATAATCACCACTTTCTCTCTACGAAAACCTTGGACTAAGCCTCTAGACTCATCCTAGACACTAATCAGTAAATCATAACAAGGACTGCATGCCACTAACCGGCCATCTTCACAACCTGCTTCCTCCACTATGGACATCATCTCTACCTCTTCACTGAAGGCAAAGTCCCCCAAAGTCTTCTGACTTTGACCTTGGAACTACCTTGGACCATGGGTCTAGGACTCCAGTCTCCTTCTCTGACACCTCTACATATGATTTTCAAAAATACCTTTCCTACCCCAGTCTTTCTGGTGAATTCCAATCTCATATCTCCAACTGCCTCTTAGACATCTTGAACTGAATGTTCATTTGACATCTTAAACTCTGTTTCTGTTGAGTGCAATACTAATCTCTCAGACTCAATCTCACAACATTGGAGTCATTCTGTGTTCCTCACTATCTCTCACTCCCCCCACATCCGAGATGTTGTCACGACCTACAGATTTCACCTTCACAACACCTCCCTAATATGCCTTCTTCTCTCCTCTGACACTCCCAACAGTAATGTAGGCCTCCATTACCACACACCTTGACTATTGCAATAGCCTGCTCATGGGTCTGTCTGCCTCAAGTCTCTCCCCACTCCAACTCATTCTCTATTCAGTCTCTTAAGTGATTTTCCTAAAATGTAAATCTGATCATGTCAGACATACCCTTACTCAATAAATTCCGGTGGCTTCCCATGGCCTCTAGAAGGAAATATGAAATGCTCTATTCTGCATTCAAAACCCTTCATAACCTAGTCTCCTCCTCCCTTTCTAGTTTTCTTACACCATCTTCCCTAACACATACTCTTTGATCCAGTGACACTGACTTCCTGGCTCTTACATGAACAAGAAGCTCCATTTCTTACTATAGGCATTTTCTCTGCTTATCCCCCATGCCTGGAATGCTCTTCCTACTCCATGACTACTGACCCTTGCTGGCTTCCTTTAAGTTCCAAATAAAATTCTTCCTTCTACAAAAAGCTTTCCCTAATCTCTCTTAGTTCCAGTTTTTTCTTTACTTCTTTTAATTATTTTCTATGTATCTTGATTTGCATTTTTTTTGTATATTGTCTACCGTGTTACATTATAAGTTCCTTGAAGTCTTGGATTGTCTCTTGACTCTTTTTGTATCCCCCATCCTTTGCAGAGTGCCTGGCATATAGTAGGCACATAGTAAGTGTTTATTAAATTGAATTGAAGAAAAAGTAAACTATTATTGGATATATTTCTGTAACTTTACATGCCATCTTCCATTTCCAAGATTTTCAAAGGTTGATCCACATGCCTTAAATGTATCACCTCCTCATATAGAGAACTAAACATCTTTCAAAGCTCAAGTAATATCTCACCTATTATGAGAAGACTATCCTGCTTCCCCCTTCTTTGCATTTACTTATGTTGGTATGTCTCACATTCTGTTGTGGTAGAATAAAAATTCTTTAATGTGTAAAGGAGAAAACTACATCAACTTTGTCTTTGTATCTGTAGTCAATGTTTTGGACAATGCACAGACTTAATAAATGTTTATGAAATTAAATTGATCTGAATATATGTATCAAAATAAGAAATGGTAGAGTGAAATTCATGCCAACTAATTCTCAGGGGAAAATAATAAAGGAGTGATTCAAGAACATTACTTGTAGCTAAATATTTTCCTTATATAAAATGCAGAGTAGGGTTAACAAAGTAAAATCTAAATAATAACTTGAGATTATAAATACATTCTCAAAGTTACCATTGAGACTTGGTGGAGATAGAATTTGTGACTGAACAATTGTGATGGAAGAGTGTATTTTATTAAAAGAAACAGAAAGTATATAGGAAACGAAGAGGAACACTTTACAATGTGTTTATACAGGCATTAAACATCTATAGGGAATTCCACAAAATTAAGAATAGAAGAATTATAGACTTTGAATTGGGAGAAAAGAAGAGCGAATTCAAAATAATATCATGATGGAAATGTACCGTGGATTGTGAAACCAATTTGGAAGAAATGGATAATAATTTTAATTTCCCAATTTGGATTACAAAACTAGCATATAAGCAAACTCCAGTAATGGTGACGGACTTCAATTAAATATGACATCTGTTATTGTCATTTATGCACTAAAATATGTGCACCAAGTGTTGTTATTGATTTGCATATTCCTTCCAAAAAATGCAGATCCCAGACGATCCATTCCTTTTGCAATGCTTATCTTGGTCTTCCCATAAATTCAAAATTAGGCTCCATCTGACATGATAGAGAACTTCTCATATTCTCCTGACAATGAATTGTGAGTGCACCACTCAGAATGTTAATCTGTCAACCTTTTTCTTGACACATGGATATTATATCTTCCTTTTCTACCATGCATTTCCTTGATGACATCTTTTGCTACTGTCCTTTGAAATTCCTCTTTGCTGGAGCAGCTAGGTGGTACAATGGATAGATCACTGACCCTGGAGTCAGAAGTACCTGAATTCAAATCCAGCCTTAGACACTTGACACTTACTAGCTGTGTGACCCTGGACAAGTCACTTAACCCTTATTGCCTTGTTGAAAAAAAAGATACTCCTCTTTGTTTACATATATTACATCTTCTCTCATCCATCATAAACTTCACCATTGCTTTCTAGGTTATATCACTGTTTAACTTCTTCGAAGGTGATATGGACCATATCTTACAGTCACAAAATGATACTGGTAGAATGTGTTGTTTGTGTGTATACACTCAGAAGTGCTTTACAAATATCTCAGCTGGTTATCAAAATAAGAGTTGCTATTACTAACTACATTTTAAAGTGAAGGCAACTGACATAAACAGAGCTTATGTAACTTGATTTAGGTCATTTAACTATTTAACACGTGTGGTTGGATATGAATTCAATTTTTGTTTATTTCAGGCCCAATACTCTCTATCCACTATGCCACCTACCTGCCCTTATAAGTATAGATAAATACATACATCTCTTTCTTTGCCTCATGTCTCTCTCTCTCTCTCTCTCTCTTTCTCTCTCTCTCTCAATATGTTATCTATGATATTATATGATATATATCACAGATATCACATAATAACAGAGGGATGGATATAATATATCTATGGAGAGGAGACAGAGAAAGAGAAATAGCTAGAGCTTAGCTTCTAGAAGATGACTGTGGTTATTAATAAAAAATTGTAATTTCATAAAGGCAATTGAACTTATCTTTTTCTCCAATTTAAAGCTGGGCTCAATTGGTTTGTATTCCTTATACCAGAAATTCATGGATAAGATATATGGATAAGCAACCAACTGTGTGTCTTAATCTGGGCGATAGGCATTCTTTATCCAATTGTTGTTGTTGTTGTTGTTTTCCTGTGTGGATTGTAAGGGTAAAATAAATTAATTAGTTAAGGATCTCTTCCATTAGGCTTGGACATATTCCAAGGTTTACTGTGACCACTACAATGTCATTCACAAGTAGGATTATCTGGGGGTTTCATAACTTCTAGAATAATCCCTCTTTAGTTTAGATTCTCTACTTGCTTTATCCAATTATAGACTGATGGGGTCCATGCTGGCAGCATCCCAATTATGTAGATATTGAGGGATAGGTTGCTGAAAAACATTTTGGATTTGAACTTAGGTACTTCTGACTCCAGGGTCAGTGATCTATCCATTGTACCACCTAGCTGCTCCAGCAAAGAGGAATTTCAAAGGACAGTAGCAAAAGATGTCATCAAGGAAATGCATGGTAGAAAAGGAAGATATAATATCCATGTGTCAAGAAAAAGGTTGACAGATTAACATTCTGAGTGGTGCACTCACAACTCATTGTCAGGAGAATATGAGAAGTTCTCTATCATGTCAGATGGAACCTAATTTTGAGTTTATGGGAAGACACGGATAAGCATTGCAAAAGAAATGGATTGCCTGGGATCTGCATTTTTTGGAAGGAATATGCAAATCAATAACAACACTTGGTGCACATATTTTAGTGCATAAATGACACAAGGTATCAATAGGAAGTAAAGTACAAAACATATGATTAAAAAATACCTGACCTTATTAATAACTGCAAAAGGCAAATGAGAATTCCAACAAATACCAACTCATGTGCTTACCTTCTGTTTCTGTTTTTTTTTGGTTGGGCAATGGAGTTAAGTGACTTGCCCAGAGTCACACAGCTAGTAAGTGTTATGTGTCTGAGGCTGGATTTGAACTCAGGTCCTCCTGAATTTAGGGCCAGTGCTCTATCCACTACACCACCTATCTGTCCCCTTCATGTGCTTACATTCTCATCTTACAATGGCATGTAAATTTTTTGAGGTTCAAAGTAAAATAACTAAATTTATTGACTTATTCAATGGACCTTACAACATTTTACATCTTTAAAAATATTTTATTATGTAATATGTCATTTGTTGAAAAATTCACTTCTGTTTCATGATTTTTACATTGAGATTACACATATTCTTTAATAGCTCAGCAGGAAACCACATCTGTTAACATTGAACATTAAGAGTATCTTTGACAAACAGTCCATTTCTCCAAGACTAGTCTTGATTACAACTCAAAGGTTTGTATTAAATTTAAGTCATATGATTTCCCAGATCACTGGAGTATATGTATCACTCGTATAAAGTCCTTAATCTTTTGTAATATACAACATCCTTTTGGAGTATTAGCCTCTGTTTTTAAATTTTTGTAATACAGGAAAAATTTTTGCTTAATCCATTATCCCTTTAATTAATGTAAGACTTCTAGGCCCAATGAAGTAAACTATCTTCAATTTGTGTGTGTGTGTGTGTGTGTGTGTGATTTACAGTATAAAAAAAAGATTCTTATATCTTATAGGGTCACCTGGACTTTGCTGACAAACACTTTGGTATAGACTTGAATGAAAAAAAAAGTGATCATATGTCTTGGAATTTCTACCCTTTACTTTAAAATAGGCAGATCTTAAAATATTAGATTTTTAAAAATAGCTATCAGCCTATAACCAGAAAATTCTATAGGAAATATGACTCATGAGGTATGGGAACACTTCCCTACCCCCAGTGAAATTCTGATTATACAATTGTGACATCATAATGAGTAAGAAAATTAGGGAAGCATTTAAGGAAACCAATGTGGTTTCAAAGAGAATGCTCAAGGAAACTCAAAGAGAACTCTAACTAGTTTATTTGTATACAAAGTGAGAGGAAGGACACATAAGTAAGGTGGAAGCAAAAAGAGTGTCATGGATCTGTAAGAATAAGCTCAGCAAGTTAATAGCCCAGAAGGAACTGAGGCTGATGCTAAAAGCTTGAGACAACCTAGGATTTCTTTTCAACTGTGTTTGAAGCACAGTACAAGGGGGAAAATAAATCAACTTATTTTTCTGACTTTTTTTTAATGCCACTCCTCCTTTTTCTACCTCACTCAAAAACTCAAATAGATCCATAACCTTTAGAAGTTACTTCCAATGATATAGCTCAAAAATAACATCTTGCTACCCTTTGAGACTTTTGTCCATGTCTTCTATCACTTCACCACCAGGAGTCCACCCAACTTACTAGAGACCTTTCTTACTTTCTCATGTTATTTTTAGGTTATCAATGAAATAATAGGTTTTTCTACTTCTCTTTGCCACCTACCACCAATATGTGACCATCTTCTCTTTTTATCACACACTTTCATCCTTAATAATCTTTTCCATTTGCTACCCATTACCCATGAAGGTAATAATTAATAGCTGGAGACTTGCAAACAACAGAAGATTCTTGTCCCAAGAAAAGAAACTCTTTCCCCTTCTTTTTCACTTTTTCACTCTGTGATAAGAAACCAGTGAAGCCAATGTGGCCCAGGAGTCCTGGCCTTCTCATTAAAGTCTGGTGACTGTAACCAGGGACCATCTCCTTTTTCCTTCTCCATCCTACAGTACATGTATACCCCAAAGAAGTGCTGAATAGACATCAATGTGGCTCAGATAATAATAACTCTAATGAACTTTGTGCCTATTCTCTGTTCCTCCCTTCCTTGATGTAACACTTGACTCCTCAGTCCATCAGTCAATGAGAAAATAGCCTGTTAGGTTGAACCTTCAAAAATTCTAGAGACTCTAATATCTTAACTCCATAGGAGAAGGGAAACCTCACACAGGGCACTTGTCTCTCTCCTTACTCAGGGACCTGGTAAAATGTGACCCAGTACTTTCTTACACCAGAGATTCTTAGGAAAGGAATTATCATTTTTTTTTTTTTGCTATAGTGTCCTTGAAGAAAAAAATGCAAATCTTCTCAGAACACTGGGAATTAGCTCTGAGGGTTTTGGGTAAGTTTAATTCCAATATGTTGTATTATATACCTTGGGCAATCATGTGAATGGGCAGGTCACCTGGGCAATTTCTTGAACAGTAACCAACTTTAGACAATTCAAGACACAATTGAAAAAGATAAGCTTATAGATCACAGAATCTCAGAGATGGAAGTTACTCAGAGGCTACCTAGTTCAACCACCTAATTTTACAGATGAAGAAGCTAAGATTCAGAAAGGTTCTTACTTATCTTAAATCACACAGACATCGAAAGTCAGGAGTGGGATTTGAACCCAGTTCCACTGAGTATAGAACCAATGTTCTTTATTCTGTATCATGCAGTTTGTGCTTTGTCATATCTCCATGAACTATCATTCAAATTGTCTATTTTCCATTTGAGAACCTCCAATGAGGAGGGATTATCTACCTACTAATACAACCTATTGCACTTTTAAACAGGCCTAATTACTAAGAGTATCCATATCCTGAGATGAAATCTGCCTCTGGTTTAGAAGTTATATTCAACCTAACAAACATATATTAGTCATCTTCTATGTTCAAAGCAATGTGCTAGGATTGGTATTACAAATTATAAATAATACATGGCCCTAACCCTCAAAAATGAAATATAGTATATAGTGTAAATAAAACTTGTACCTATATAATTATCAACAGTTTACCAGTTTAAATACAAGTTTCTCTGCAGCCTGATTTTTCAGAAGTCCTAGAAGCTAAACAAGCAGCAAAAATCATGCATCAGTTATTTGATGGTGTGTTTTCATACAGGCTCTTTAATCCAAGTGACTTCAAACATTTCAAAAATCAATTGCGATTGATTCTCAGTGGGTCAGAGTCTACTGATAGAAGGTTATTTTGCTCTAAATAAATGTAAATATTGCTAAGACAAATTGTCTTGTAAAATGCACAGTGCATGTTTGAATACTTAAGATAAGAAAGTAAATTGTGTTGGCAAATTTCATATCTAGACATAAAATGATTTATAATTTGCTTCTAAATAATTAAGGCCTTCTTATAGTACATGCTGTGGAGTTTCTCTGCCAACTCTTCTCACTGATAAGTGGGGTCTGCAGAGGGCAGCTATTATTTCCCCCCCTAAGGTTTCTAAGCATTACCCAGAGGAATGGGGGTGATTTTCTAATTTTGTACCTCACAAGCTCCCACCAGTATTCTCCCCATCCTATGATTATCAGTTAATAATCAATTATTTGTCAGACTTAGTTAGATTTTAGAAATAGGTATTTACCAAGGTGATTCAGTTAGTAGTTAGTATACAACATCCTCACTCCCAAAACCAGGGAATCACTGTTCCACAAGTATATACAGAGTTGAGGAGAAAGTATATGCTAACTTAAAGTACATGTGCCAAAAGGGATAATTCATAGCTCGCAAGAGTTGCAAGAAGTTCTTTTGGAGTCCTTAAACTGTTCCCCCAAAGTACGCTATAGGTGTTGCAAGGCTCCTTAATTTCTAAAAGTTTTTTTTTTCCTTACTGTGTCTAGCTTGTCCTTGGCTCCTAATATAGACACTGCTATCGCCAGTAGCAGTACCCTTTGACTCAGATACACTGTTAAGATTCTGAAGATATGTCCAAATGCTTTTACCTTCTGAAGTTCACAAAATGTTCTTCTGGTCAAGTGAAAGTGGGAGTAGATCAAGGCTTTTTCTTCTTTCCTCACCCCTCAAATAATTCTTTCTCAAACACTTGGCTGGAATTGTTCTTTCCTCTGAGCTACCAGACACCTGAATGTTGAGTAATGAACCAGCTTGTGATTTTACAAAAGCCCCACAACTTGGAGCGTGGCATGCATTAATTTACAATCTTTAACTGAATGATTCTATAGAAATGTCCTCACTTGATAACAATATCAGACTGCAGTATTTTATTACCTACTTTAAAGGATAATTCATTGTTTGACTCAATCAACCCTCATTCTTACAATGGAAAATAAGGACATTCAAGATGTGGAGGCTGACTTCTGCTATAGTATTTTTTTTAATCTGTGATCTTATTGATAAAGGAAACTTCTGATGAAGAAACTCCCTCTACCAACACAGATATACATCTTCTTTTAAACTTATAATTTTAATGAGTGGTCTGGGGCACCTAGAGGTTAAGTGACTTGCCAAAAGTTGCATTTCTCATATTATATATTTCCTATTATGAGAAGCAGAACCTGAAGCTTAATTTCTGTGAATTTGAGGCTGACCCTTTATCCACTACACCTGACCACCTCTCCTGCTGCAGTGTTAGGCAGGCATAATATTTTGGAGTATGCTGAAATACCTAAAATAAATCATCAGATCTTTTCATTTTCTTTTAATTAGAAGGCTAGGTGAAAAGAAAGACCAATGGGAAACAGGTTTAAATATGAAAGGGACTTCAGATGACATCTTGTCCAATCCCCCTCATTTTATAGATAAGGGAAATAAGTATCCCCCTCCCAAAAAAAAAAGGATAAAACCTATTTGCCCAAGAACACACAACTAGTAAGTAGCTGAGGTGGGATTTGAAGCAAAGATTTCTGGATCAACTCCAGAGCTCTTTAAACTCTATCACACTGCCTCCTTTTTTTTTTAAATAATTGATCAGTATTTTCAGTAAAAATTCTTAAGATTCTTTAAAAGGGATGACTAAGGCAATACTAAGGCATACATTGTAGCAATGGAAAGATCTTTTTGACTGGGGTCATTAAAATTGGGTTCTAGAATTGAATTCTTTGAATAAGGAGGTAGATGGTATTGACCAAGTCACCATACTCCTCTGCATCCATGTCTTATCATATGTTTAATTAATGCAGTTAGCTTACAGTTCTAAGTTTCCTTCTAGCTAGTGTACTAAATATATTCCTTCACAACTCTCTCAAGGCTGAAGTCACAAACATATACTGTTTTTCACCCTTAGTTTAGCAGAGCTAAATCACCATGCATTGTTGAGATACAGTTAAATGCTTGTTGTGTTTCACCCTAGAAGTAGTTTCACTTCAGTAGACAAGGTGATCTTGGAACAGTCTATCAGTGTGCCTTTGTAAATGACTTTTGAGGTGAAAGGCCTTCTGTAAGCATAAGTTATTATTTCTGTATAATGCAGTCTTTGCCAGTCTCTCGTAGCTACCTCTTATCTTAATGGCAAAGAAACTGTTGGGGGAGACTTGAGTCCTCAGACTATATTCATTATTTTTTATCAGATGCTAAATGTTAGACTTTGCCAAATACATTTTTGACTTTGTCATGACAGATTCTACTTTAGCAACAAATTGGAGATTTTCAAGTTTTTTTACAAATTAATTTCAAATTGATTAACATTGTCATTTCTGTTTTAGGTTATAAAAAATTCCCATGAGGTAAGAATTTTCAAAATGATCTCTATTTCTTTTGTGAGAAAAAAATATTATTAGGTTGAATTTCCCTTTCCCCCCTTATAATCCAGTAAAATACTACTCAATGTGAGAAGAAAATACACAGTTAAAAAAATTCTCCTGAATATGCATAGTTTGAGGTGTTGTCTGCATGATGTCATGATGACTAGTTGATTCAGTGAGTTCATAAAAGAAATAGGGTACCATGCAAAGTGCATTGACTTTGTATTCAGAGAATATGGGTTCAAATCCTAACTTGATCAGTTACTCTTTGTATGACATTGGGCAAGTCACTTTTTTTCTGGGTATTCAATTCCTTATCTGTACAATTGAGTGGACTGGACTATATAGCCTCTAAGCTGCCATTGAAACTTTTGATATTGTAGTTTTATGAACTGTTGGATTCAATGGGGATTTTTTTAAAATATAAAAATCCTTTGCATCAATAAGTCAATTCAGTCAAAAAAAGTTTATTTGATGTTCTGTGTAAAAAATATTCTGGATAGATATGGGCATAAATGTTAAGGTAATAGTCCTCCTTGTTTCTCTGTAAAAGTGAAGTCTCAGAAGGTTTTCTATCAAGTCTGTGGGCAAAACTTTCTTCCAGATTGCTGACCTGTTAATTATCAGAATATAATCTCTCTCTCTCACACACACACACACACACACACACACACACAAACACACACACACACACACACACACACACATATCAAGAAAAATGCACTCCTGAAAGTATAAATAAGTAAATTGGGTCCTGTTGTAGGATCCTGCTCACTTAGAAAAAGTCAGTCCAAACACCAAGAAACATGTGCTTAGCCAGTTACTAGAATCCATGGTACCTCAAAAATGTACACGCAACTTTAATAAGAAAAGACAGAAAAAAATTTCCTACTGTAGGCAGGGGTAATGTCCTTGCAATTCTTTGGTTTTGCTAGGCAGTTAAATACAGCCCAGATATATCATCCATGATCTCAGTGAGCTGATTTAGCAGAAGAGGTGGAAGCAATAATGAGGAGTGAGGAGGACTCATATGCAGGTATTTAGAGAATTCTTATTCACTAGGCCCTATTGATAAGTTGAGCCATCATACAGGCAGGTGTGAATCAAAAGCATATAACAACAACAGTGCTTTCTGATTTTGGAGGCAATATGATCTACTGCATTGGCACAAACTCATTAAATTCATCTCTCATTTGAAAGAGTCGTCCTTAGTGTGGGTGCCTGGTTTATCAAGACATAAAAAAGCAGACCTATTTTGTCCCCACATAACTAGACCTCTTTTTGGTTTAGATAACTTTGATATATGATTTTCTGTAATATGTGCATAGCATAACATCTAAAATGATGCAACATTTCATGGAGCACAGCTAGAAAGAAATAAACATTGCTTTGTTTAACCATAGGTGTGTTTCAAGTTTCTATCCTGGGCCCTCTTGGACTCTTCTCCTTTTATACTATTTCACTTGATAATCTCATCATCTCCAGTGGATTTAATTATCATCTCTATGCTGATAATTCTCAAATCTACCTGTACTGGCGAAACTCTTTGCTGGCCTCCAATCACACAATCTCCAATCGCTTTTCAGACATCACAAATGGCATATCCAGTCATCATCTTATTCTCAATATGTCCAAAATGAAGCTCATTTTCGTTACTCCTAAATCCTCACTCCCTTGTATATTCCTTATTACTGTAGAGGGCAACACAATCTTCCCACTTCTCTGGTTCAAAAACCAGAAGTAACCCTGGACATCTCACTATCTCTCATTGTTTCATATTTAACCTGTTGCCAAGGCCAGTAGATTTCACCTTTATAACATGTTTCCAGTAAACTTCCTTCTCTTTTCTGATTTGGCCATTACTCTAATGCAGGCTCTTATCACCTCATGCTTGCTATTGAATAGGCTGCTGGTGGGTCTGCCTATCTCAAAACTCTCCCCACTCTAGTCCTTCCTCCATTCAGCAACTAGAATGATTTTCCTTAAAGCACAAGTCCAACCATGCCACACACCTCTAGGATTAAATACAAAATCCAATGGCATTCAAAGCCCAACAAAACTTAGCCCCCTCCTACCTTGCCAGTCTTTATTTATTTTTTTTACATTTGTAAGCTGTTCACATTACTTTTATGAAAAACCGATCATGCTGCAGGACATAAAAATAGTCAAAAAACAGAAATATTAGACACTTTTACTACTGACCCCAACAGAGTAAAATTATAATCAATAAAGGGCATTTCAATAAAAAATTGAAGTTAAATGGAGACTAAATAATATAACACTTATCATTAAAATAATGAAAAATTTCTTTTAAAAATGTCAACAATAGATAACATAATTTCAAAACATTTGGGATGCAACCAAAGTAATCATTAGGGAAAATTTTCTATCTTTAAACATGTTCATCAACAAAAAATGAGAGAGAACAAATTAATGAACTGGATATTTTATACAACACTTTCATCAACAACAACAACAACAACAACAAAAATAGAACAGATTTATGAACTGGATCTACAACTTAAAAAAAAAAACTAGAGAAGCAAAACAAATAATCAAAAAACAAAACAAAACAAAACACAACCCAAAATATCATATACCAATGTAGACATTTTGTTGTTGGTGTTCAGTTTTTCAGTCTTGTCTGACTCCTTGTGACCCTGGGGTTTTCTTGGCAGAGATGCTGGAGTGGTTTAGCATTTCCTTCTCCAGATCATTATATAGATGAGAAAACTGAGGCAAACAGGGTTAAGTGACTTGTTCAGGGTTACAGAGCTAGTGAGCAGCTGAGGTCATATTTGAACTCAGGGAGATGAGTCTTCCTGGCTCCAGGCCTAACACAACATCCTTTGCCCCATGTTGTTGCCCAACAGAGACATACTGAAAATCAAAGAAGAGATAAAAAAAAAACATTTAATTGATAATAATACTGCGAGATATTTATAAACTAACAAAATAGTATTATATCTAATTAAAAAAGGAAGACAAAATTACCAAATTCATTATCAATGAGAGAGAATTCATTATCAATTAAGATAACATCAATATAATTATTAAAAACTTTTTTGCTTTATTAAATTCCAAAAATAATAACAAATCAATAATATTTACAAAATTGTTAACATGAATGTGATTAACAGAACATGAATTAGAATGTCTGAAAATTTATCTAAATCATAAAAGAATTTAAAAACTAACAGTCAAAAAATCAGCTGAAGAGTAGATAAAATTACAAGTAAAAATCTATTAAATGTGTTTCCTCCCTGTGTTATTTTTGAATTGTCTTCATGGAGTAAAATAGTGGAAAGAGCCCTTGTTCTAAATCAGAAAGACCTATGTTTAAACACCACTTGTGATACTTACTACCTATTTGACCTTGATAAAAATTGCTTAACCTCCCTGAAACTCAGTTTCCTCATCTGTAAAATGAGGCTTTTAAACTAGGTGGTCTTTAAAGTCTCTTCTAGCTGAATCTTTGATTCTATGATCCTAGAAGAGGCAATATGGTATTGGACTTGGAGTCAAAAGACTTTTTTGCTTAAATTGTGTTTCTGACACTTACTAGTATGTAATCATGAGCAAATCAATTAACCACCCTAAACCTCAGTTTCCTAATTTGTTAAAATACGTTTGACACCTTCCTCAATAGTTTAAATTAGATGATATATTTAAAGTATTTTTTTAATCTTCAAAGTACTTTGCATCTCTCAGTTATAAGATGTCTCTACTAGAGTGTAACCTTCAAAAAGGCAGGAATACTGTCCTAACTAAACTTCATAACTCCACTAGTGCAGCAAGTGCTTAAAAATATCTATTGTATTGATTTGAAGTGAATTGAAATGAAATGTCCCAATCACTTTCTAAGAACGATGGCTAGTCTCTCAGACATATTTCATTTTGACTAGAGAAAACTTTTCTAAGAAATTGATATTCACTCTTCCTTCCCTGGAGCCTCTTCTCCCCCAGCATGTACCTTTCCTTTGTATATGGTATACTGTTTTGATTTGTTTTTCTCTAATGTTAACTCCCTATCTCCAAAGCAACAGTTCCTTTTCTCAGTCATTCTTGTACAGGCCAAAATGTAGCTTTGTTCTTTGGATCCTTGATAAAGAATGATTTGAGATTATGATTTTTTTTTGAAAAAAAAAGGAAAAGACAAGTCTTATATTTCCTAAAGCTGTAAAACCAGCTACTCTTGCCAATGCTGAGCCAGTACCAGCCATAGGGATAAGGCTCATGTGCCCATAGAGCCTGTGCAGCAGAAATGAACAAAGATATATGTTTGATTTGGCCTAGCCTATTATTATCAGTAGATGTAATGTAATTCTGAAAGAAGGCTTTCCTCATTAAATGGCTTATTCTGCTAATGACAGTTTCTTATCTTCAATACATAATTGTAGCATTATCTCAGACAAACCGTCCTCCATCTCAGCAATACAAAGTGAATTGAAATCCCTATTATGCAGTGACCATTCTTGTAGGTCTCAGCTATGCCACTTGTTCAGTGAGGGGCAAATCTCTTTGCAGAGATTAGTGTGGCTTTTACCCAACAACACAAAGTGATTCTGGGGCTGTATTCAAAGGAAGCCACCAGCAGATTGTGGTTGCAAAGGAGAGATGAATTTGGGCTGTGGACTGTCAAAGGGCATTCTCTTAAACTTGTTCAGGCAGAAAAGAATGGCTGGTTCTAAGGTCCTCTTTTACCCTAGGACAGATAAAAAAAATCAGGTGATTGTGTTATTTGGCCACTTCTGCATCCTCAAGATTGAAAGTTGATGAGTTATAACCAAAATGCATCATTCTCATAGTCAATATAATAGGATAAATAATTCTCAATTTCCTATAATATAGATTATAATGGTTATAACCAAATTGCTCAGACTAGAAAACAAACAAATAAACTTCTGATTCTTTCTCTCTTTCTCTATTTGTGTCTCTGTCTCTCTCCCTTTCCTCTCTGTCTCCTGCTCCTTTTCCCCTTCTGCTTCCCCTCTATCTTTCTTTTTCTTTGAACTATTAACAAACACAAATGTTTCAATATGCATGAAAGAAGTTTACACAGACTCCATATCCTTCAGTTATATCGCCTCCTCTCACTTGCTCTGTTCTTTCTTTAGAACTCTATTATATCTCGAATCTTCTATCCTAGACTATATGTACTGTTTCTTAGCTGGCAAAGTGGTGAAGAGGAAACTGGATTAATAATACACTAATGGACCAGTTTTATAGCTTATATATACAATTGCATGTAATAGTTTTAACAATACATATTCTTCATTCTCATAGTTTGCAGGGAGCATGACATCATTCCTAAACAGGAACAATTTGAGGGCTTCAGCACATAGAAGGAATATCAGTTCAGTTGGGACTTTGTGCTGAACATCCTTTATGAGAGTGGCAAACAACTTTGGGAAGCATGTTTGATGGTTTACTTAATATCAATAACCAGAGCATTGACAGACAAAATAATTTCTAATGTTATATCTTTCAATGAATCTCTTACAATTTTAACATATGAATTAAAGGAAACCTTTAAAATAGATTTTTTATTTGTTTGTTTTTAATAGTCAGCCCACTAGAAGCAATTGTGCTGTTCCTGTCCCACTTAGGTTTCTATGTCCCAAAATGAAAGTTTATATTCTAGGAGCAAAGAAGCTCCTAGAGTTTTTTTTTGGTTTTGTTTTTCATCATTTTTAGGAAAATATATATATATATATATATGTATGTATATATGTATATATATATATATGTTTTTAAGAATTAAAGCTATCAGGGGGCAGCTAGGTGGTGCAGTGGATAGAGCACTGGACCTAAAGTCAAGAGGACCTGAGTTCAAATTTGGCCTTAGACCAAACACTTGACACTTACTAGCTGTGTGACCCTGGGCAAGTCACTTAACCCCAATTGCCTTAAAAAAATTAAAGCTATCCAAAAGTGATGTATCTGAGGTATCATGATGGGTTATGGGTTACTGATAGTATTCAATCAAAAGTTTGATGGTCCTTTTAGGGATATGTTGTAGATTGAATTGTTCATCTATGACTTGAACAAGAATCGATGGCTTTTAGGGTCTTTTCCAACTCTAATATTCAGTAAATATTCATAGTGTTATTCAATGGTTCCTATTTTAAGTGATTTCAGGGTAAATAATGGACACATCCAAGTCAATGATGTCCTTGTGAAATCTAAATAGTTAATACTTTAAACCTGTGCATGTACATAAAGTCTAAATGTATAATTATGCTGATGATTCTGTTTGCTGTTTGGCACATAACGAATGCTGAATAAAGACAACTAGGTGGTGCAATAGATAGAATGCCAGACCTGGAATCAGGAAGACTTCTCTTTATTACTTCAAATTTGGCTTCAGATACTGTGTGACCCCAGGCAAATCACTTAACTTTGTTTACCTCATTTTCCTCATCTATAAAATGATCTGGAAAAGGAACTAACAAACTACTCTAGTGTTTTGCCAAGAAAATCCCAAATGGGGTCACAGAGTCAGAAATGATTGAAAGGAACAACAAAACACTGAATTTTTCCATTCTTTTATTCATTAAATTCTTTATTAGTAGCACATATTTGTCTGTCATTCATAGTTTACTAGGTAGTACCGACATGTAAGGAGAGCAAAAAGCTGCTAACTAAATGTGGTATGAGTATTCCAGGAGCACACTAACCCGGAATATTATCAAGTAAAACATGATCATTTTATGTATGGTGAAATCAATAAAGGGATATGCTTGAAGTCAGGAATTTTTAAATTTGAATCCTGCTTCAGATACTGACTTTGTGACCCTGGAAAAGTCACAGCCTCTCTCAACCACAATTTTTTCATCTGGAAATTGAGAATAACAATAGCACTTACCCCAAAATGTTGTTATAAGAATCAAATGTGACAATATATATATGTGAAGCACTTCATAAACCTTAAAATTCTATATAAATGATAATAATTATGACAAGAGTGTGTGGCAAGAGACTTGATGTGACTTTACTGTAATCATACATTTAAGTGGTGGCAAAATCTTCATTGATTGTTGACTTCCCAAGTGTTATCTCCCACCAACGTCCAAGACGTTTGCTGCTTTCATGACTTCTCTGCTATTATGAAAATACTTACTCTATCACAGAGTCGTCATTGTCCCAAATTTATGTATGGCTGCATGTGTATGGCAATAGCCTTATTGTTTGTCCTTTATTTTCAAAAAGTACCATGATATCAGGAAGGTGATGCTATGACTTGCAAGTGAATTGGATTTAAGTGAGAGAGGGCTGTGCAAAGTCACCAGCCTCACTTTGTCTTCCAGAGTCATCTGGGTCCATTGGCAAGATACAGATCAGGACAACTGGAGGACACTCATACAAATGACCCATTTTGTACTCCAAACTCATTCTGCAAGCTCCTTCAAAACAAAGCTGTTATTCCTTAAGGAACTCTTCTAGCTATGTGACTCCCTGAAGTGTTTTATGTTAGATTGGGAACTCTTAATTTTTGTCAATTTTTTTCCCACCAAATTCACAAATTTTGAGATTCATATTCATCTTTCTTCTGTACCTATTATATCTAATTTGAAAACCAGAGGGGAAAACAATTTAGAACAAGACCTCCACTGATATGTACTCTGTCATAAGTAGGATTGGTTCACCTTTCTGAACACAATACAACTCTCATAAAAGAATGACATGCCTTATCCCTTCTTGAGAATTGTTATTTATTTATTTACAATATTTTTATTGTAATTTTCAACCTTGACTTTGACTCATTCTTATTTCTGATAGCACCATGCTAGTAGCTGGTGGGGAAAAGAAGAGATGCAAAAGCTGGTGTACAGAAAACAGTACAATAAGACAAAAAAAGTCCTCTTAGGGATGAACAGTCACCTATTAACTCTCAGAGGATTTCTCAAAAGGAGGAACTCAAATAGCATTGAATATCTATATTCTCTTGGCTGACAGGCTCTCAAAGACCTTAGAAGACCAATTATAAAAGCCCATTCTATACAATAATCCTTCTAGTTAACGAAGTTCACAACTTTGGCATTATCTAGTGAACTCCTTATTCTCCCATAATTCATATAGCCAATCACTTACCAAAGCTTGTTTACTGTTACAAGATTTCCAGCATATGCTCACATGGCTACCACCTCAGTTCACGTTTATATTACCTCTCTTCTGGATTATTGCAATAGTGTCTTAATGGATTTTCCTCTTCTTTAACCCATGTTCCACTAAGTTGCCAAAATTATTTTCTTAAAGTACAGTTCTAAATATATCACTCTCTTTCTCAATAAACTCCATTGGCTCCCTATTACCTCTATGGCCAAACACAAGCCTTTCTGTTAGTATCTGAAGTCCTTCATAATCTAGCTTCGCTCACCCTATCAGCCTTATTATACATTACTCTCTTTCATGAACTATTAAATCATTCCAAATCATGTGTTTTTACTCTTCCTCACACATAAACCTTCTTTCATTTCCATGCCTTTGCATTGGATTTCCCCCATACCTGGAAAGAATGTCCTCCTGCTTCATTCTTATCTCTTCGAATATGTGTCTGCTATGTACGTGACATTGCTATAGATAGTGGGAATACAGAGGCAAAATAAAAGTCCCGTGTTCTATACCCAATGTATTCTTTTTGTTTAAAGAAATTATTAACCTCCAAAGACACAAGTGTTAACCCCAGTGATGGATGGAATAGGACAGATAAAGTCTCTACAAAAAATTGTAGGGGAGCTGCTTCATGTATTCCACTGACAACCTTTTTTATGTCAAGCTTCTAAGAATCTGTCTTGCCTTGGTCCTTCCATTCATCAAAGCCTGTTGGCCTGGCTTGCCATTACATTAAACTGTAGGGAGGCATAGTCTATGGCAACCTAAAGCTCCTTGGCCCTGCTTTGCTTTTGTCTTGTAACCCTCTACATTCCACTCCCTTTCCAGTCACACAACTAACTGACACCCTGGGACAACTCCTCCAGTGGACAAACCCTATGAACAAGCATAATAAGAAATGAACACATTCTTCAATGATTAATATACTTCTACCCCATCACACCCACCCCATCCAAATGATCATGAATGTCCAATTGCCAATGTTCAAACCCTGTTGTCCATTCTCCATTGATCGTTCTCTTATTATTATCCCTATAACCCCTACTCCATCCCACTCTAAAGTTGTCCAAATTGTCCACTGGGCTCACCAGAATGCCTGCTCCAAAAATATTAACAAACTGGATTTTATCTCATTTATTTTTCCTTTCTTCATCCCTATATCTACTCGGTCACTGAGACCTAATTCCATCCTGATGACTCAACTTCTCTGGCCACGCTTTATACCACTGGTTGCTCTTTCATTCCACTGGTTATGATTGGAGTAGTCAGAATGCTGCTCACTCTCCATTTCTATTTCCAGGCTCTCCTTCTACTGTTATCACTCATTAATATTTTCTTTGATGTTTACTTAATCCATACTTATCACCAAATCTAGATTCTAGTAGCCATTGTCTGCACACCTCCAGAACATTCTCCTCCATAACTGACTCAGAGGATTTCTCTCTTCCTCAACTCCTGCCTTCATACTAGGGACTTCAAAAAATATATTGATACTACTTCAAATACCTTAAACTCTTCCTAATTCTTCAACTTAGTCTTCTCCTTACTTCTCCACACCACCATAGTTACAAAAATAGTCATACCTTTAATCTTGCCATCTACCACAAGTATTTCTATTCATGTTCATGAACTCACAGATTCCTTTATCTGATCATTATCTGTTGATATTTTATCTCTCTCTATGCCTTGTAAATCCAAACTTTGTTCTTTACCCTTACCATCACTTCCAATTCCTCTATCTTCCCTGTCTTTCTCAGGCCATCATCACTGCAATGGCTACACTATCTTCTCTTTTCCATCTTTAACCCTTGGTGAACCAGGTCATCTCCACCCTCTCCTCATCTTGCAAATCCCTTATCCCTTTATCCAATTAAAGATCTTGCTTTTCTAAGTACAAGTCTTGGGTTATATTCATTGTCTGCTTCCATAACTTATACTCTTGAGCTGTAGAACAAAACTGAATAAAATCATGAAGCTATGCTGTCTGGGTCTACTACAAGTTTATGTTACATAATTTTTACTAGACCCTCACTGCAGTGATGCAATCCTTTTAGATCTCCCTAATTGATTCCTTCTCCAACTCACCATAGTAGATTACCCAAAACTTTTTTTAACCCTTCTCAAATTCCCCACACGTCCTCCTCCCTATGCTCTCAGCTGAGAATTTGGTCATATTTCACTGAAAAAATATTGTGGTCTTCCACAAGATTTTCCTCTCCTCTCCATTCATCATCTGACAACACTCAGATGCTTTCTGCTACTATTTTCTTAATCTCTGCTTGACAGGAAGAAGTGGTCTTTCTCCTTGCCAAGGCAAACCCCTCTATATTCAAAAGAGATCTTTGGGTCAAAGGATATGAACAGACAGTTTTCAGATGAAGAAATTAAAGCCATCTATAGTCATATGAAAAAATGCTCTAAATCACTGTTGATTAGAGAAATGCAAATCAAAACAACTCTGAGGTACCACAACCCACCTATCAGAATGGCCAACATGACAAAACAGGAAAATGATAAATGTTGGAGAAGATGTGGAAAATTGGAACACTAATGCATTGTTGGTGGAGTTGTGAAATGATCTAACCATTTTGGAGAGCAATTTGGAACTATACCCAAAGGGCTACAAAAATGTGCATACCCTTTGACCCAGCAATAGCACTTCTAGGGCTATATCCCAAAGAGATCACACAAACAAGAAAAGGACCTCCATGTACAAAAATATCCATAGCAGCTCTTTTTGTGGTGGCAAAGAATTGGAAATTGAGAGGATGCCCATCAATTGGGGAATGGCTGAGCAAGTTGTGGTATATGAATGTGATGGAATACTATTGTGCTATAAGAAATGATGAACAGGCTGACTTCAGAAAAACCTGGAAAGACTTGTATGATCTGATGCTGAGTGAAGTGAGCAGAACCAAGAGAATGTTATACACAATAACACCCATGTTGTGTGATGACTAATATTGATAAACTTAACCCTACCTGGCAATACAAGGATCTAAGACAGCTCCAGAGGCCTTGCGTTGCAAAATGCTATTCACATCCAAAGAAAGAACTATGGAATTTGAATTGCTATTTTTTTCTCTTCTGTTGTGTTTTGTTTCCTCTTTCTGATGGTTCCTCCTATTGGTTTTAATTTTTACTAAAAACATCACTAATGTGAAAATATGTTTAATATGAATGTAAATGTATAGCCTATATCAGATTGTGCACTGTCTTGGGAAGGGTGGTGGGGAGGAAGGGGGAGAAACTTTTAAACTCAAAAGCATATGGAAGTGATTATTGACAAATCAGAATAAATTAATAAAAAAGAGATCTTTGTTTAAAGACCTTACTGCCTACTTATCTGTCTCCCTCTTTCTTTAAAAACTCACTTGATCTGCCCATCCATGCTAACTAACACCCTATACTCCTCCCTTTTATCACTAAATTTCTTGAGAAGGGTATCTACGACAGATATTTCCACTTCCTTTCCTTTCACTCTCTTCTTATCTCTTTGTAGTTTGTTTTCCTGTTATCATCAACCAAAACTGCTCTTTCCAATGTTACTAATGATTTCTAAATTGCCAAATCTAATGGCTTCTTCTCAGTCTTCATTTTCTTCACCACTCTGTAGCCCTTGGCAGTTAATCACCCTCTTTTCCTTGATACTCTCTTCTCTTTAGATTTTGTGTGTGTGGGGGGGGTAATACTCTCTTGATTTTCCTCCTATTTGAATAATTATCCTTCTTCTATTTCACCTTTGATGGATCTTTATCCATGTCACATGTTGCCTTATTCTGGCTTACTTCATCAGCACAGTAAGCCAGAGTAAGGCATGCTCTCAGGGTTCTGGATTAAGTACAATACTCTCATACTTTCCCAGTCACCAATGGAATAAAGTAGATCTCTGTGCTTGCTCCATCCTTTTTTAGCATGATTTTTTTCAGATGCCTTCAACAAGGATGAAAATGGCATCAAGGTCAGCTACTGCACTGATGGTAAACTACTTAACTTGGAAAGACTAGGAGCTAAGGCCAAAGAGGAGGGAGAGTTGTCTCATGACTTCTTGTTTGCAGATGATTATATAATCAATGCATCCTCTAAGAGTGAGATGTAACAAACTATGGATTAATTCTCTGTTTCTTTTGCTAATTTTGTTTTGACAATCAACACCAAGAAAACAGAGGTCCTCCACCACCCAGCACCATGCCATCCATATGTAGAACCATCCAAAAGGGGTCACAGTAAATGGGGAAATGTTGAATATTATTGATAAATTCACTTACCTTAGCAGTCTACTTTCTAGGGATGTTCACATAGATGATGATGTTGCATGATTGATGCATGTATTGCCAGAGCTAGCTCAGTATTTGGGAGTCTCTGAAGCAAAGTGTGGAAGAGAAGAGGTATTAGGCTACATACCAAACTGGAGGTCTGTAGAGCATTGTGCTGACTTCATTGTGGTATGTCTGTGCAACCTGGGCAGTCTATCAGTGCCATACCAGAAAAATAATCCACTTCCACTTGAAATTACCTGGCTTGATAAGGTATCAGACACTGAGGCACACTCTTGAGCTGACATGCCTACCATTCAAATTCTAATGCAGAGAGCACAACACCGATGGGCTGAGCTTATAGCCCAAATGCCAAATACAAGCTTACCTAAAAGACTATTTTACAGAGAACTGGAACAAGGCAAGCACTCACATGTAGATCAAAAGAAGCTGTACAAGGATCACTTAAAGTCTCTATGAAGAACTTTAGTATTGATTGTAAGACATAGGAGACACTGGCACAGGATAGCCAAGAATGGCATGCCCACATCAAAGAAGGTACTGTACTCCACGAACAAAGCAGAATCCCAGTAGCAGAAAAGAAACATGAGCTGCATAAATCCAGAAACAAATCTATCTGAAATGTTCTAACAGACTATTTATGTTTTACCTGTGACAGAGCCTTCCAAACTTGTATTGGATTGATCAGCCACAGCTGAACACATTGTACCTTGACCCTAAAATCTTGAAGTCATGGGTCCTCTGCAAAAAACAAAGGAGAAACTACAACAACACACTACCAATGGGAGTCCCAAAGGTTCTTCTCTGGGCCCTCTTATCTTCTCCCTATATTATATTCCTCCCACTTCAGGATCTCATTAGTTACCATGAGTTCAGTGATTGTTTCTATGGAATGACTCTTAGATCTACTTGCCAGGCTCTAATTTCTCTTTTAACTTCATATCTTCTATCTCCAACCACCTTTTAGACATCTTATACTGGTTCATCATAAGCATATGAAACTTAACAAGTACAAAACTGAACCCATTATCTTCCCACCAAAAAACCTTCCCCTCTTCCTAACTTTTGCTTCCTGTTGAGGGTATAGCCATCACCCTGGGTTTCAATTTAGATATCGTTCTCAATTCCCCACTCTTCCCATCCCCCTCCAATTTCCAATCAGTGGTCGGGTCCTGATATTCCCACCTTTGTAATACCTCTTACATCCACCACTTTAACTTTTCTGACATTGTTGGTTTGTCTACTTGCTTGAAGTCTCCCTTATCAAATTCACTCTGCTGTCAAACTGACCTTCTTAAAACATATATCTGACCATATGACCACCTCCTAAACTCCAATGGTTCCCTATCACCTCCAGGATCAAATATAAAATCTTATGTCTTTCAAATGCCTTAATAACTTGGCCCCTTTATATCTTTCTAGTCTAGTCTTTCTAGTCTCCTGATTCTTTTTTTCTCTCCACACACTCTAAGATCTAGGAATGCTGTCCTCCTTGCAATTTCTCAAGCACATTTTATCTCCTAATTCTAAGTTTTTTTGTTTTTTGTTTCTCCCCCAACCCCTGGCCAACACCCATGCCTGTAACTGTGTCCCTCCTTATTTCCCTTTTATAGATTCCCTGTCTTCATTTAACTTTCAACTAGAGTACCTCCTTCTGCAAAAAGCCTTTCCTTGTCTTCCTTAATCTGAATTCCTTACCTCAGAAATTATCCTGGATTTATCATATATCTTGTTGGTACATAGTAGTTTTTGTGTTGTCTCCCTTTGGGGTCTGATGCTGTTTCATTCACTGTTTTACTTTTTTTATGTTGACTTAATGACTGAAAGGACTCCTTTGACAATCAATCAATCAATCTATACCTATCTTTATATCTATACACACACATATATATATACACACACAAACATATATATCATACACACATACAAATATACATATATACAAATATATATAGGTATGCATATATATGCATATGTGTGTTTATATGCATATATACACACATATGCATGTGCATACATATACGTATGCATACATAAACATATGCATATAGATATAGATATATAGATATGCACACGTACATAGTGTGTGTGTTTGTAATTTTCCCCATTTTTCCATACAAGTTCACAGTTCCCTTGGTGATCCCTCAACCCCATGTTAAGAAACCTTACCTTAGGAGAGGAAATGTTGTCAGTTACTACTTATAGAAGACTGATACAATGAAGATAGTGGTGGCAAGACCTATTTAGATAAGAACATGCTGGAGAGTAGGTTTGTTTATATGGGTACAGAAATAAAAAATGCATCTGTAGAATGTATATGATGGAGGAGTTTCTTTGTTGATCTTGAAATCCTTTTGCTGAGCTAAGTGGCAAATCCCTAAAGCTTGACCCCAGACATTGACCTTTACACTTTGTTCTAATCCTGATTTGGGCCTTCCTTATTCCCCTTTCAGTGTCTGGCCCTTGACCTTATGATGTATATATGAGGTAACTATTCTATCATCAGGTTTCTGGTTGCTGTTTTGCAACAGAACATTGCTCCATCCCCTAATCTCCCCTTCACAAGATGGAGAACACTTCCATCAGCATTATTCAACTTACTCAACTGCAGACAATGGGTCTAGGAATAAGAGTAGAGAGGAAGATTAAAATTATACCCAAAACATCTGCAAAACAAGAAAAAATTTAAGATAATCATTTCAGATTTTGGTTTCTGAGACATTTTTTTTTCCTAGTTGGAAGTATAAAGCGTATCTCCTTTTACCAAAGTAGCCCCCATGGATTTCCCAGGTAGTGTTATGTATAATGGGAAGTTACATGCCTGAGTGATTGGACTTTAGATCTAAGCAAATAGAACAATATGGCCTCTTCTTGACCCCTACTATCTGCACCAAGAAGGGTTATAACTTTTAATTGGTACAGGCTCTATTTCTTGTTTTGCTCCACATCTTGTGGAGCTGAACCAAACAGCACAAGATGTAGCAGTTGCCTTATTGTGTCTGCTCTGTGGGAAGCAAGATGGAAAGGGAGGAAAAAAAAAAAAACTTCAATCAAGAAAATCATGATGGAAAAAGTGAAGCAAATGAAGAAAAATACAAACCCTATAGTGACTATCTCATGGAAATTTTTTTTTCCTCATGGAAAAAGTTCAATAAAACTCAATTATATAGTCTTACAGGTTCTGGATCCACATAAAGGACAATTTTCTAAAAATAAGAGTTGTCCAAATGTGGAATGGACTGATGTAAGAGTTCATAGTATAGTTTCTCTCTCACTGGATGTCTTCTGGGAGAATCTCTACAAACACTTGCCAGTCATGTTAGTGAGTAGATAATTGCTCAGGAGATGGAATGACCTCCAAGTTCAAGAACCAGTAATGATGGTTGAATTTTCAAAGAGGCAAACTTAGGCTTTAGGTCATGGAAACAAACAACTTGCTAATAATTAGAACTGTCACTAAGTGAAATGGGCTGCCTTGGAAAGTGTGATATCCTCTTTGGATATCTTCAAACAAAGGCAAGTATATTATAATGGAGATTCTTGTATGAAATGGGTTAAACAAGATGTCTGCTGACATCTTTTCCAAATCCCAGATTCTGTAATTCTGTAACTGACCCTTCCAGCTGAGATATTCAGTAATTGGATAATTACAGCTGCTGAAAAGAACATGCTTCCCTTCATTTAAAAAAAATGCATAAGTGTGAAAACAGCTATCATTCAATAAGTTCTGTTCAAGCTTACATTAATATTTAAAATGTTTTATATTTTTTATCAAGACCATCAAAAACACTCATTGAGTTTTAATTTACATATTCTGTGCTAAGTGCTTTCCTAAAGAGGTTCATTTGAGAAATATTCTTTTTTTAGTGTTGGCCTTTTGATAGTCACTCTGGGGCTATAGGGATGAAAAAAGACACAGTTCCTACCTTCATTGTAACCACAGTAAAATAAGGGACATAAAGCCTGTATTCACATACATTTAATACAAAGTAGAATTTAAGAGGTCAAGAAGATGTAAAAAGCATTTTAACTTAATTCACTTCAAAAGTATTCATTAAGCTACTAATTTGTTTAAGCTTCTAGAGTCAGGATCTAAAAATACAAAAGTGAAAACTTTGTTAAAGATCTAACATTCTATGGATAGAATACAATGTGTACAAAAATAAATATAAAGTAAAAAAGTTTAAGGAAGATAGAATGCTAATAACTCAAGGGTACTATCTGAGATGTGCTTTAAAGAAATTATGGATTTTATAAGTAGAAGGTAAAGGTAAAGTTTATTCCAGTTCTAGGTCATGGAAGCAAGAGATAGAATGTTGTGTATGGGGACTAGGTAGTAGGCAGTTGCCTGAAATGAAGAGTGTAGGAAGCAGAATAATATGATTGGAATAAGAGTGGAAAGACAGATAGGTTTCTGATTATGATTGGTTTAAATTCCTGGGAGGGAATTGATTTTGTATTGTGCTTCAATCTGCACTCAAGAGTTCATCAGTTTTCTCTCTCTGGATGTGGATAACATTTTTCATCATGAGTGTATTGGAACTGTTGTGGATTCTGTATTGGTCAGGGTAGCTACGTCTTTCAGAGTTGATCATTTTTACAATATTATTATTAATGTGTACAAAGTTCTCTTAGTTCTACTCATTTCATTTTGCATTAGCACATATAAATTTTCCCAGCTATTTTTTTCTGAAACCATACCTTTCATCATTTCTTAGAGCACAATAAAATTCCATTGCAATCATACGCCATAACTTGTTTTGTCTTTTCCCAAATGATGAGTATCCCTTCAGTTTTCATTTTTTTTATACCACAAAAGAGCAGCTATAATTTTTTGCACATATATGTCCCTTTTTTCTGATATATCAGGGCTACAGAATTAATAGCAGTATTACTGGGTCAAAATGTATATATAGTTTTATAGTCCTTTGTATACAGTTCCAAATTGTTATTCGGAATTGTTACGCTAATTCACATCTCCACCTACAATGCATTAATGTATCCTTTTTTGACACACCCTTTAGAATCTGTTATTTCCCTTTATTATCATGCTAGCCAATATGATGAGTATAGGTAGTATCTTAGTGTCATTTTAATTACCATTTCTTTAATCATTAATGATTTAGAACATTTTTATAAGAATATTGAGAGCTTTGATTCCTTCTGATTTTGGCTACATTGATTTTGTTTGTTCAAACCCTTTTTAATTTGATGTAATCAAAATTACTTGTTTTACCTCCTGTGACCCCCTCTATTTGGTCATTAGTTCTTCTTTTATCTATGGATCTGACAAAAAACTTCTTCCCCATGCTTCCCTAATTTGCTTAAGTTCTCACCCTTGTTTTCAAAATCATGTACCCATTTTGAGCATATATTGGTATATGTTGTAAGATACTGGCTTATACCTAATTTCTGCCAAACTGCTTTCTAATTGTCCTAGTATTTTTTGTTGAATAGTGACTTCTTTCCTCAATGGTTTGGATTTTGGGGTTTATCAGACCCTAGGTTATGGTGATCACTGACTTCTGTGTATTGTGAACTTAATCTATTCTAATGATCAACCACTCTATTTCTTATCCACTTGTTCAGTTGCATCAATCTTGTCTTATTCTTTGTGACCCAATTTTGGGGTTTTCTTGGCATAATACTGGAATGGTTTGACATTTCTTTATCAGATCATTTTATAGATGAGGAAACTGAGTCAAACAGGGTTGAGTGATTTGCCCAGGGTTATAAACCTAGTGTCTGAAGCTAGATTTGAACTCAGGTCTTCTTGACTCTAGGCTTGGCAGTCTATCTGCTGTACCACCTAACTACCTACTTATCTTCTCCAAAAGATTGCTTTACTGATTACTACTATGCATTATAGTTTGAGATCTGGCACTGCTAAGCCACTTTGCTCCACTTTATTTTTCATTGATTCACTTTGCAAAATCTTAAAGGATTCTATAAATGCTAGCCATTATTATTACAAGGAGAATGAGAGAGTTTAGGAGAAAAGCCACATTGTATACGTCCTTTGAAATTTGAATTGATTTTAGATATGTTGAGTTTATTGGTCTGAAATCATATCTGGATGCAGACAGCTGGTGAATGGAAATAAGGGTCTCATTCTGTGGTCAAGGAGAAAATCATCATTGTCCATGAGATACGTGATCAAAGCGAGGCAGCAATTAATTGACTAGGAGAAGAGAGAGGGATTGAAAAAAACTGGGGTACTCAATCCCATGAAAAAAATGAGACAATGACATAAAGTCAAGTGATAATTGGTTGTAATCAGAGAAAAAATATCTGTTTTCATGATCTTAGAGGAAGAACGGTAAAAGCGCCAGTAAGTTCCAAAGTGTGGCCATAATTATAGGTGACTACAGTGGAATGAGATGAAAGGGTATTTAAAATAGGAAGCTGAGAAATGGTGAGACCAGTATGCTAAAGAACCATCAGTATGAATGATGAAAATACTCAATGTGTTGTCAGTGGTTGGGATGAAAAGGAGAAAAATGCTCATTATGGAAGGTAAACTATTGCTTTCCAGGATCCAACAGTCTAAAATTGAAAATAATAAACACATGCAGATGGACATTTACACTAAGAATTCTAAGAAAGCATTGCTCAATCTGTCATCCATGGCAAAATTTCTGTTTCTTTCCTTTGCATTGAAAAAAAAGTCTGAATTCCAAATTGTGTCCTCCACTTAGGAAACGCTTATGCTGCATTTCCTTCTCATGAATAAATATAAAAATAACTAGAATTGAACAGTCCAATGGTCCATTTTTAGTCTATTAAACCAGTTAAATCCACTTGATACAAAGAAAATTGCTAATTAATGAAGTGATGCAAATAAATCCTTTAGAACATGAATAACTACTATTCCTGGCATGAGTTTGCTAAACTAATAGACATTACAAGATGTGCTCTTGCGGCTTAGGAGAGATTGAACTTCTTTTAAATTCAATACCCTTGTCTTTCTGTGAAGCTATTGCAGAGTGAGATGGAGTACAGAACAAGGCACTGTTCAGCATCCCATTTAATTTAGTCAGTGGGAGGATGCACAGGGCATTCTAATAAAGACTCAGTATGTTGGAATATAAACTTTTTTATAATTCAGTGGCACTTGAGGTCACTCTAATCTCCTATTGGCTGTAGACACTTGATGAATCTCTCAAAATTAATCCAGTGTGATAATAATAATAATAATAGAAAGGTAACATGACATAACGCAGAAAGCTAGTCAAGAAGACTTGAATTCAAGTCTCATCTCTGAAAAGTAGCAGGTATGACCCTGGGAAACTCAATTAAACTCTAAGCACCAGAAGCAACTTTCTAAAATTGCCACAGAGAAGGCAATGATCTATATTGTCAGAGGAATTTCCTCACTTACAGTTCCCTATAACAACAAAACCATAGGTTTGGAGGAAAAATAGCATAGCAGAATTTCTCATATTCATATAGTGCTTTTAGATTTACAAAGAACTTTGGTCAGAAAAATCATGAGAAATAAATATGGTGAGCAATACATGAATAGATATAGATATAAAAACAATCTTTGAGAGGATGTGATTTACTAATGGCCATTTCCTTCTACATTCTCTCTTGTTAATCTCTACAGTTTAGGGTATCTCTTCAGCATTGCAGATTGCCTATTGGGTGTTTTTTTATTGGATGTCTCAGAGATATCTTAAAATTATCATACCCAAAACTGAAGTCATTATCTTTCCTCCAACCCCCCCAACTCCTTTTTCCAAACTTCTCTATTTCTGTTGAAAATGACACCTTCTTTCCAGTCTTCCAGGTGTAGAATCTTGGTATTACCCTGGGTCTCTCACTTTCTTTCACTCCTTCTAACCACTCACTTGCCATATCATGCCTTTTCTACTTTCTTGTCTTTCACTTCTGACTCCTGTTCACTTATGCAGGTAACATCTTGGTTTAGGCCCATATTGTCTCTGATAGATTACTGACATGTTTGGCATGGCAATAAGTATCATTGTCTAATTGTCCTTACAGGCTTCTCTCTCTCTACTCTAGTCCAGTCTATATGTTCCTGTCAAAGTAATTTTCTTTAAAAACAGATTTGACTATATGGCTTTCCTACTCAGTCAAATGCAGTGACTTCTTGTTGCCTCAGGATTAAATATAAACCTCTTTGTTTAGATTTAAAGAAGTGTACAACTATGCTCTAACTGATATCTCCAGACTCATTGGACATTACTCTTCCTCTTGAAATCAACAATGTAGTCAAAGTTTCCTTCTTTCTGTTCTTTACAAATGGTACTCACTCTGTTTCCTATCTGTATTACTTTTCCATGGCTGTCCCACATGTTTCACATTTATTGTTGCCTTACCTATGATTCATAGTTTCTCTCTTCCTTTAGTCACATCTCAAGCACCATCTTTTTCATGATAGTTTTTTTCCCTGATTCACTAAACTGCTAGTACTGCCTTTCCAGCTACCTTGTATTTAAATACTTTGTACATGTTTGTTTTTTTATTAATTTAATTTTATTCTCTCTCTCTCTCTCTCTCTCTCTCTCTTTCTCTCTCTCTCTCTCTCTCTCTCTCTCTCTCTCTCTCTCTCTCTCTCCTTGTCTTCTCCTTTAGAATGTAAACTACATAAGGATAAGGATTGTTTCATTCTTTGCATTGTATCAGCTGCACCTAGCACTGTCTTGAAACACAAAATGATTGAATAAAACTTGCTGATTTGTTGGTTGATTGATTGTGAAAGGAAAACAACTAATGACTGCCATACCAGAATAAAATATTAACCCATGTCTTCTGATTCCAAGGCTGGGGCTCCTCATACACAAAGATTTTATGCAAAATGATAAACTGAAAATAATGAAAATCAGGGTTTAGGGTATTTTGACAGTGTTTTTTTCTTTCTTTTTTTTTAGGAGGGGAACAAAAAGAGAGAGCACGAAGTTGTATATGTTATCTGTTGCAACATATTGAGAGCATATCCAACTAGGTGTTTATATGATCATCAGATCTTCGATTTACAACTAGGAGAGAGCTCAGAAGCCAAGTAGCCCAATATCTTTATTTTACAGGTGAAGAAATTGAGACCTAGAAATGGTAAGGAACTTAGCCAAGACTTCAGAGGTGAAAGTCATACTTTAATCTTGACTCTGATATAATTAGTTAAATGACTTTTCGTAAGACCCTTCATCACTACTAACCTTGGCTTTCTCACCTATCCATGAAAAATCTCTTTCATTTCTATGGCTTCATTTCTCTCTCTCTACAAATGAATAAAAGGAAAAGGAAAGGGAATAAGCATTTATATAGAGCCTACTATGTTCAAGGTACTGGGCTAAGTGTTTTACAAATACTTTCTCATTTGATCCTCACAAAAACCCTGTTAGATAGTAGCTATTATTATTCCCATTTTACAGTGACGCAAGAAAGATTAAGTGACTTGCCCAGGGTCACAGAACTAAGAAATTTCTGAAGCCAAATTTGAACTAAGATATTCCTGCAAAATTGGCAATTTCACCTTGAGGGGTCACTCAGAACTCCGGGCTTATATCTCCAACCGTTTTCTAGACATTTTCACCTGAATGTACTACTGGACTTTAAATTCAATATGACCAAACCTGACTTCCTTAACTTATTCCCCAAACCTGGACTTCCATTTCAAATACTTTTTTTTCCCCTGGTGGATCACACCATTCCTTATCAATATTTTGGCAATACTGTCCTCACATTCACCCATGATCATAAACTCAATTCTTCTTATCTCTCACTCCACATCTAATAACTTGCAAAATGTTTGGAATTTTGTAACAGCAACACTTTCATATTTACTCCCTTCTTTTCTATCCCATTGCAATGACCTTGGTTCATGACTTCATTTCTTCAAAGCTATGCTATTGTTACAGACTACAAACTAGTCTTCCCATTTCCCATTTTAGTTCTACTTTAATTCATCTTTCATGCCAGTAATTCACCTTCCTAAATACCACTAAAATCATGCTTGGTCTCAACATACATTCAGTGGCTCACCATTTCTTAAAGGGTCAAGTATAAACTTTTGATCCTGGTATTCAAGATTCACTAGAATCTTCCTTCAGTCTACCTGTCCAGACTTATTTCATACTATCATCTCTCTTTAATGTTTCAGCAAAATTGGATGATCATTCATCCTGTCCTTGTTAAGTGAACACTTTTGTCTCTGATTCTTAACTTACCATAGCTGCCATTCCTGGAAAGACTCCCTGCCATCTCTACCTGTTGGGTCTATCCCTTAAGTCCTTACTCAGGTACCATATTTATCTATAAATACTTCCCTGATTCCCCCAGTTGAATGTTATTTCAACCTCTTGAAAATTCTTAGTAATTTACCCAGATAGGCATTGTGGAATGGTGGCTAGAAAGATGGCTTCAGTGCCAGCATGATCTGGCTTTCAGTCTTGCCTCTGATATAAACTGGCTATATGACCCCAACTAAATATTTAACATCTCAGTTAATGAAATATTTAACTTAACCTTTAACTTCTCTGTGTTTTAAGAAACTCTCTATGATTATAAATTGTATAGAAAGTACCACCCTACATTGGTAGAAATTTCTTCATCTAGAAGTTCCCAATACCAATGAAATCACAAAATTGGTTTCTATGCCCATTATAGTCTTTATACCTGGCCCTAACCCTATGCATATCCCTATCTCTGTCTATGTTCCTAACCTTCTTTTTCTCCTACTTTTCCTTTGTATTTATGGCAATCTCTTCTGTAGCATGATTATTTGTGGCACCTGTTTATTTGCCCATGTGGTCCTTAAACTCTTTGAGAACATAGTTTTTTTTTTTCCTATATGTCATTTTATCCTTATTACCTAATACTGCTCTTTGCATATGATAGTTGCTTAATGAATTTGGAATTGAACTATTCTGAACTGAGAGTAAGAAAACTAAATAAGCAATATTCCCCTTCCTGGACTAGTGATCAATAGATTTGGTGCCACATACTCCAATCCATGTTCAAATTTCAATGTTTAATATAAGAGCATGAACCACATCATCAGATTTATTTCTATAAGAGATATGAGTTACTGGCAGCTTATAAGTAAGAAACATTTAATTTTAATCATGAAGTTCATTTGCATTAGACTGTTAAGGATTTTATTTGTTTTATGTTATTTGAAATGAAACACTGAAAAATGTTTTGTCATTTTGTCTTATGCCACTTGGGAATTTAACCTGATTATTCAGGAAAGAACTCAAATAGTAGAGTATTTGGGATTTAATATCTAAGTCAAAGGAAAGAATACTACAACTAAAGGGATCAGACATTGGTTCAAATCATGGCTGTGCTCCTTAATTCTTGTAAGACTTTGACAGTCATTTAAACTCTCATTCTCATCTGTGCAATGAGGAAATTGGACTAGATGGTCTCTAAGTTGTCCTTTAGCTCTCATCCTATGATGTTCTTTTTAATCCTTTGCATTATCAGAGATATCATTGAATTGTTAATTTCTTAACAGATCAGTATTTTGGAAATCAATCTATATATCTATGTAATTTTGTTTATATGTGTGTGTGTATACCTACACATACAGAGACAGAGACACAGAGAGACAGTAAGAGAGAGAGAGAGAGGAAGTGCTAATAGAGGAGGGAATGAAAAAGATGAGAGACAAAGAGTGAATCAGTCCCAAAATACTTGAATATAGAGTGTGTTGCCTAGAGCATAGTTTTATTTTGCCTGGATAGAGTGCTGGTAAGGTCAGAAGAGCTGGTTCCCAGGTCTGACTTTACTCCGTGCTAAGTTGTGTGTTCCTACAGGAGTCTCTTCCTAGTAGTATCAGTAAAATAGATAAAAATAATCTGACAGAGTTGTTGTGAGCAAAGCTCTAAGACAAAATATGACTTAAATTGGGAATTATTTATTATTGCTATCATGATTCATGAATTTAATCTTTGCTGATGTTTCAAATCTGTATTACAAAAGAAGAAAAGAGTGGCCCAAGATGTCTTAGATACATTACTTAATATACCACCAAAACAAGGTAAAATATGCAGGGCAAAGAGACTATGAGCATAACAGATAAGATCAATCCCGACCCATCCTCCCCAGGTCTTTGAAAGTACCTGTTAATCCACAGAATGTTTATCAGGATTATAAGGGAGATAAAAGGGTACTCAATAAGTAAATGCTGAATTGATTTGAATGTTTGTTAAATCTATAGTAACTACCTCCCTATTTTCTTTCTAGTGATATTTTTACATTTCCTTTTAGGTTGGTTCTAATTTACTGCATACCAGAGCTCATTTGCATTGCAGTGGAGAGTATATTCATGAGAGTAAAAATAATAATAATAATAATAATAATAATAATAATAATAATAATAATAA
>NW_020948840.1:10424881-10523402 GCF_900497805.2 Vombatus ursinus
AATAATAATAATAATAATAATAATAATAATAATAATAATAATAATAATAATAATAATAATAAAAGATTGTCAATTATAGGCAAAAAATATATAATCATTTCCTGAGCTGCAATCTTTCTCCACTCATTCCAAAGGAGTCTAAAGCAATTTACAACTGCTATAAACTTAGTGTGTGTTCCACTTTTATTTTTCATCTATATATGCCTTTTTAAAGTTTGGTTTTAGGTGACAAAGCAAAAATATATATCTTTCTAATATAGGAAAATGATAGATTATCTGGAATTCATTGTACAAAAATAAAGATGTCTACACTGCTATTCCTCTCTGATTAATTATGTTAACTAAGGACCAATCACATCTATATTCAACCTGTTTATGGCTTGGCTTGCTGATCACAGTTAGAACACAGGAAAAAACAACCTACTATTTGAGTTTTCTTGGTTCTTTGGCTTCTGAATATATATGAATACAAATGGTCATTTTCATTATTAGCATTTATCTCCCTCAGGCTTCTGAATAAAACTTCAGGCCTGAAAGCTTATCCTGGTCTTAACAGCCAAAAGTTGGAAAAAAGTCCAAATATTACAAGTTAGCAGTCAACTTGTTATAACACTCTGGTACACAGCCCCAGCCTTTTACCAATGCCTATGGATAAAGATGCAGGATGCTGGCTTTAATAAGAAGAGACAATGTCACCCATTTCTCTCAGTCTGAATCTTGGTTTTGACACTTACCAACTGTGTAACTTATAACAAGTCCTTTACCATGCTGTGTTTCAATTTCTTCATCCTTAAATTTGGGAGGTTGGACTATATGATTTATATAATGTCTAAGTAACTTTCTAGTTCAAAACCTTTAATCCTGTCATCTTTTAGTGGATACAGAAGAGTTTCTCCTCCCCTCCAGAGAACATAATAGGAAAAATGGTAGGATTGAAGTATAAACCAAATATGAAGTCCCACTCATCCTTTTGTAACATGGTTTATAAAGGGAAACTAGAAGCACAGATCTACCTCCCTTATTTAAACAGAGCCAAGTATGATAAATGTGCTCTATAGTAACTGGTAATATGGACATGAATGCAGGTTTATTGAAACACTAATCTTCCTAATCTAGAGACAGGTTGAAAAAATGGGATGGTGAGGGGCGTTTGGTAAAGACTATTCAGAATACAAAGCAGTTGTTTTAATTATGAAACTGATATTTTTAAAGGCTTTGCAATGTTTCCTTCAATGAAAAAGTTCATGGAAAATTATGCTTAAAATGAAAGAAAATCTGATTGCCAAGGGAAAGATTATTTTGTGATATGAGGGATGAGGTCATACTCATTATGACGTATATGGCCAGATTCATTCTTTAAAGGCACAAGGATTTGACAGGCTTCTCTTGTGTAGGAAGTATTAGTTCTTATTCCTGGTCACGTTAGAAAAGGAGAGTGGCTTGACAATGATGGACAGTGCAGGAGCAGCAGGGCTCTGCCTGAATTAATTTGAAGTCCTCTTCTAAAGTACTATTATCTTCTGTTACTACACAGAAATTTGATTGTGCTAATAATGCATGCCCAGCTCTTCAAGAGACATGTAGCAAGACAAGTGCAAAAAAAGATTCCCAGAAAAGCAATAGGATGCTGAGAAAAATAACGAAAGCAGTCATACCGGACTTCATCCATTCATTGTTTCCTGACATTCAGCCACCATTTATTAAGTTCCTGGTCAGTGTCTACTATGTAAGGAAGTGGGACATACTGAATGGAATGCTGACTTTGGAGTAAGAACATTCTGAGATCAAATTCCACGCTATGTAACTATGTTACCATTAGCAAATGACTTAACCTCTCTGAGCTTTGACACATTTCTAAAACTAGACATTAAAGATGGGCTGTATTATAAGAAGAGAATCTCTGCAATGAAGAGATCTCAGGTCTTTGACATTAACTGATATATATGTGTGTGTGTGTATGCATATGCACATATTTACATATATATGCATATGTGCATATGCAAGTAATTAAAGAAAAACAAAGAGAAATAATATAATCACAGTATCACAGCATTGTAAGGGATCTGTCTACACCATGTCCAATAAGTGATTATTAAACCATTGCTTAAACGATTTCGAGTGAAGGAGAACTTACTACTTTCTGAGGCAGCCAATTAAAAGATTATATCATCTTTATTCCTACGAAATTTTTCTTATGATGCCTCTGAGATGAAACCTAGGAAGCATTGAAAGGAACAAGACAATATAAATAAAAAGAAAAAAAGAGCCACAGAATTACTAGGAACTTGAATATGCAAACTTGTGCTGAAATCTAAATGTTATATTTCTTGTTTATTCAAAAAGAAGGGAAAAGGGAAGATGAGCTCTAGTCTTGGGATCTTACTTTTGAGAAGGAGTGAGAGAGAAAGTTTGGAAACTACTGATGATATGGCTCAAAGATGATGCATCTTTCACCAGTAACCTATGAGGAGGAATAGGCTGTACTGAATTATAACTGACTGCCTTTCAAGATAAATTACTTGATAGAATGTATTTATATTGTGTATTTTATGTGTGCATCATATGTGATATATATATGCATATATGTATAGTTTGGATATAAGTATGTATAATATTTATAAGCTACAGTAATATTTTTAAGACAAGTATTGAAATAAAATTGCTGCAATTAAGAAATCATTTGGTCTAAGGAGATCAAAGTTGTATTTTCACAAATGTGCACATGTATGCACACACACACACACAGATGGAGAAATGTCAAAAACTATATAGTTCAATCTGCTTCATTTTATCGATGAGGAGATTAAAGTCCACAGAAGTTAAATGACTTTAGAAGGATGAGACAGGTAGTAAGTATCAAGGGGTAGAGTCTGAACCTGACTCCCTAAACTACAGAGATAAGAGTATTTCTTCAAACTTCTAAGCATTGTGACAAGTTTTTCCTTTCCAACTGCTGTTCTTACAGTAGTAGGAAGAAAAGGAGGAAGGAAAGGATAGAGGGAAGATGGAGGGAGGAAGAGAGGAAGAAATGGAAGGAGGGAGGAAAGGAGGAAGGGAGAGAAGGAAGGAAGGAGAAACGGAGGAGGAAGTAGTAAATAAAGAAGGAAGAAAGGAAGAGAGGGAGGAAAGCTGGGAGGGAGGATAGAAGGAAGAAATGGAAGGAGGAAGGAAAGAAGGAAGGAGGGATGGAAGGAAGGAAGAAGGAAGATAGGTAAAGAAGGAAGGAAACAAACCTTATTTGGCACTTACTGCAGGCCAGTTATTAGGCTAAGTAATTTACAAATATTATCTCATTTAATCTTTATAACAGCATTGGGAGACAGGTGTTATTATTATCCTCATACATATGAGGAAACTGAAGGTGAGAAAAATTAAGTGATTGACCCATGATGACACAGTTAATAATTGTCTGAGGCCCAATTAAAACTCAGGATATAATGATAATAGTAATAGTAATTATAACTAACATTTATATAGCAACTACTATGTGCCAGACACAAAACAATTATGTGTTTTGACTCTCACAACAACCCTGAGAGATAGGTTGAAAATAGCTCCAAATAAAAAAGGCAAGTCATTAATATTTAATCATCATTTCATATCCTTTTGTCATGAAGATGATGAGAGAGAGAAAGACAGAGAGCAAAACTAAGAAAAAAAAGAAATAAAATCAAAAGAAGCCTCTAGTGCTTCTTTAAAGATGAGATTTGAGAATGGTCTTGGAGATCTCTTCTGTCTCTAGACCTATGATCTTATGATACTATTTAAGACTGATACATGCTACTGGCACAGCTTCATGCTTTTTCCTTTGAAAGTCATGGAGAGGGAGGCAGAGCCAAGATGGCAGAATGAAAGCAGGAACTTGCTGAAGCTCTCACCCAAACCCCTTCAAATACCTCTAAAAAGTGACTTTGAACAAATTCTAGAGTGGCAGAACCTACAAAGAGACAGAGTGAGGCAGATTGCCAGCCCAAGACAACCTAGAAGGTTAACAGGAAAAGTCTATTGCACTGGTCTAAGAGAGGAGCATCCAGTGCCCACTCCTAGTTAACCTGGAGCAGGCCTCAGAGGACTAAATCACTGCCAGTAGTGGTGATTTCCAACCTGCTCAGCCCACAGATGCCAGAGACAACGTAGAAGGTCAGCAGGAGGGGACTATCATAACTGGGTGAGAGAGAAGCACAGTCAAGTAAGTGCAGGACTGCAAGGCATGCCAATAAAGCTATGGCACCAGCAAATTAGGAGCATGGCTTAGGAGTGACAGAATTGGCAGCAGTAGCAGTGGCAGCAGCAGCAGTGGGGGCAGCAGTAGCAGTACTGCTCTTGGAGCTATTAGCCCACAAATTGAATGTTTGAAAGTCACCTATTTCAGCTTCTGGGAGCCAAGATGACAGAGTAAGCAGTAAGTCATTCTCATTCTCCCTTACTGACTTTGAAAAACACAGAGAATATTGCCCCAGGGGGGAAAAAACAGAAGGGTAGCAATCCTGATCTCATAAAAAGCAAAAACAGAAATAGATCTAATTAAAAGAGATAAGGAGGGAAACCACATCCTACTAAAAGGCACCACAGACAATGAAGTAATATCATTACTAAACATAAATCCACCAAGTGTTATAGCATCAAAATGCTTAGAGAAGTTCAGGGAGTTATAGGAAGAAATAGACAGCAAAACTATACTAGTGGGGGACCTCAACCTCCCCCTCTCTGAACTAGATAAATCCAACCACAAAATTGGGGAGAAAAACTGACCTGGAAAATAGATCCAGGAGAGATAGATTAAGAACTGTTGGTCTACCTGAAGACAATGATCAAAAAAAGAGCCTGGACAGCATCTTACAAGAAATCATCAAGGAAAACTGCCATGAGGCCCTCAAGGGAGAAGGTAAAATACTCATCAAAAGAATCCACCAATCACCTCCTGAAAGAGATCTCAAATTGAAAATGCCAAGGAATATTGTAGCAAAATTCCAGAATTATCAGGTCAAGGAGACAATACTGCAAGCAGTCAGAAAGAAAAAATTCAAATATCATGGAACCACAGTAAGGATTATGCAGGACCTTGCAGATTCTACATTAAAAGAGTAGGGGCTTGGGATATGATATTCTGTAAGGCAAAGGAGCTTGGATTGCAACCAAGGATCAAGTACCCAGCAAAATTGAGCATAATCTTTCAGGGGAGGAGATGGACATTCAATGAAATAGGAGACTTCCAGACTTTCTAGATGAAGAGATCTGACCTCAATGGAAAATTTGATCTTCAAATAGAACACTCAAAAGTGGATAAAAATATAACCAGAAAAGGGAAAATAAAAACACATTCAATAAGGGTAAACTGTTTACACCCCTATATGAGAAGATGATACTTACAACTCCTGAGAACTTTATCTTTATATTGACATTTAGAAGGGATATACATAGACAGAGGTGGGGGTGTTACGTTGACTTTGATGTGATGACATTAAATCTAATGAAGTGGTGAAAAGGAGCTGTAATGGGAGAAGAGGAAAGGAGAAGGCAGAAAAGGGTAAATTAAATTAAAATTGCATCACATGAATAGGCACAGAGACACTTTAGAGGAAAAGAAGGGAGGGGAATGGGCATTGTTTGAACTTTACTCTCATCAGATTTGATTCAAGGAAGGAATAACATTCTCAGTTAGGTATAGAAATCTAACTTGCTATATAAGCAGTAGGAGGGGAAAGGGAAAAGAAAAGGTAAAGGGGACAGAAGGGAGGGAAGAAGTAGTGAGGGAAAAGGGAAAGAAAAGGGAGGGGTGGATTTAAGGGGCAGCAGATGGAGGATAGACAGTGGTCTAAAGCAAAACTCTAGTGAGAAGAAAAAGGGAATAAAAGAGGGAAAAAAGGCATATACGGGTGGAGGGAATAGTTTGGAGAGAAAGACAGAGATAGTAATCATAACTGGGAATGTGAATGGAATGAACTCTTCCATAAAACAAAAGTGGATAGCAGAATCAATTAAAATTCATAATCCTACAATATGATATTTACAAGAAACATATTTGAAGGAGCCAAGATGGCAAAGTAAAAAGAGTAACTTGCTTGAACTCTCCCCCAAACTCCTCCAAATATCTCTAAAAAAATGGCTCTAAACAAATTCTAAAGCAACAGAACTCACAAAAAGACAGAGTGAAACAAATTTCCAGCCCAAGGCAACCTGGATGGTTGATTGGAAAGGTCTATCCCAGTGAGTGGAGAGAGGAACACACTTCAGTTTGGGCAGACAGGCAAAACAAACCTCAGCAAAGCTGGAGCAAGCCTCAGAGGGCTGAATCACAGGCAGCTGTGGTGGTTTCAACCCAGAAACACCAAAGAGAACTTAGAAGGTCAGTAGGAAAAGTTTGTGACCATTGTGAGAGAGAAGCTCTATCCCAGCCCCACTTCCTTACACAGTTCCCAAGTGATGGGGTGGTGGCTGCTTCCTGAGCTTCTAGCCCACAGACTAAGGGGGAATCGAGTGGCTAATGAGAGGGGAAATGCAGGGATCTCTTTGTTGGTGCTGAGGCAGGATTCTCTTGCATTGACAGTGCTTGGATCTGGGTCACAGTTCAGGGTGGCAGTCCTGGGGCAAGGAGGAGCACTGGCGTGGTGGAGCTTGTAGTGGTGGTAAAGAGGGAATCTGCCACACAGCTCAAAGGCAGAAAAGAATACTTGTGGTCACTCATAGACCAGAGCACAGGCCAGGAAAGGAGTAAACACCTTGCGCTTGATCATACCACATTGGAATAACTGAAAATTTACAGGTCCCTAGAAGTATCTCTTAAAACAGCTGCACAAAACCCCCAAAGTTTGAGACAGTACATTCTCCACACTGGAAGCAGATCTCTACCTTAACAAAGAGTTTATAACTCAATTAATTGACTGAGATCATGAGTAAACCTCCAGAAAAAAGTCAGACCATAGAATCTTTCTTTGATGACAAAGAAGATCAAAATATACAACCAGAAGAAGAGAAAAAAGTCAAAGCTCCTACACCCAAAGGCTCCAAGAAAAGTATGAACTGGTCCCAGGCCATGGAAGAGCTCAAAAGGAATTTTGAGAAGCAAGTAAGAGAAGTAGAGGAAAAACTGGGAAGAGAAATAAGAGTGATGCAAAAAAAAATCATGAAAAACAAGTCAACAGTTTGCTAAAGGAGACCCAAAAAAATACTGAAGAAAATAATGCCTTAAAAAATAGCCTGACCCAAATGGCAAAAGAGGTCCAAAAAAAGCCAATGAGGAGAAGAATGCCTTGAAAAGCAAAATTGGCCAAATGGAAAAGGAAGTCCAAAAGCTTATTGAAGAAAATATTTCCTTAACAAATAAAATAGAGCAATTGGAAGCTAGTGACTTTATGGGAAATCAAGACATTGTAAAACAAATCTAAAAGAATAAAAAATTGGAAACAATGTGAAATATCTCACTGGAAAAAACAACTGGCCTGGAAAATAGATCCAGGAGGTAGAATTTTAAAATTATTGGACCATCTGAAAGCTATAATCAAAAAAAGAGCCAAGATATCATCTTTCAAGAAATTATCAAGGAAAACTGCCCTGATATTTTAGATCCAGAGGGTAAAATAGAAATTGAAAGAATCCACCAATCACCTCCTGAAAGAGATCCACAAAAGAAAACTCCTAGGAATATTGTGGCCAAATTCCAGAGTTCCCAGGTCAAAGGAGAAAATATTGCAAGCAGCCAGAAAGAAACAATTCAAGTATTGTGGAAACACAATCAGGATAACACAAGATTTAGCAGCATCTATATTAAGGGACTGGAGGGCTTGGAATATAATATTCCAGAGGTCAAAGGAGATAGGTACAACCAAGAATCACCTCCCAGCAAAATTGACTATAATCCTTCAGGGAAAAATGGATATTCAGCAAAATAGGGGACTTTCAAGCATTCTTGATGAAAAGAGCAGAGCTGAATAGAAAATTTTACTTTCAAATACAAGACTGAAGAGAAACATGAAGTGGTAAACAGGGAAGAGAAATCATAAAAGACTTATTAAGGTTGAACTGTTTACATTCCTGCATGGAAAGAAGATATTTGTAACTCATGAGACCTTTGTCAGTATTAGGGAAGTTGGAGGGGGAAAATATATGTATGTGTTTATAGATAGATAGATAAATAGAGAGCATAGGGGGAGTTGAAGATGAAGGGGTGATATCTAAAAATAAAATTAAGGGGTGAGATAGGAATATACTAGGAGAAAGAGAAAGGGAGAGGTAGAATGAGGTGAATTATCACACATAAAAGAGGCAAAAAAAAAACTTTGGGAAAGTGGAGGGGAAGAGGAGGGAAGTGAGAGGGAATGAGTGAACCTTACTGTCATCAAAATTGGCTCAAAGAGAAAACAAAATACACACTCAATTGGGTATGGAAATCTATCTTACCCTACAGGAAAATGGAGGGGGAGGTGAACAAGAGAATAGGAGGATGATAGAAGAGAGAGCAGACTGGGTGAGGGGATAATCAGAAGCAAACACTTCTAAGGAAGGACAAGGTCAAAAGAGAGAAAAGAATAAATGGGGTGGGGGGGTAGGATTAAGGGAAATATAATTAGTTTTTTACAACATGGCCACTATGTAAGTGTTTTGTATGACTGCACATGTCTAACCAGTATCAAGTTATTTGCCTTCTCAATGAGGGTGGTTGGGGAGGAAGGAAGGGAGAAAATTTGGAACCCAAAGTTTTAAAAACAAATGTTAAAAATTGTTCTCTCATGCAAGTGTTTAAAAAAATATACCAGAAATGGAGTATATAAACCTATCCTGCCATAGAGGAAAATTGAAAGGGAAGGGGATAAGAGAGGGGAAGGGATAGAAGGGAGGTCAGATTAGGTGAAGTAGTATTCAGAATGCATGCCATCTTGGGGTGGGGGAGGGACAAGATGGGGAGAAAATTGGGAACTCAAAATCTTGTGGAAGTGAATGTTTAAAACTAAAAATAAATAAATTAATAAATGTCAAAAAATTGAAAAAAAAAACACATTTGAAACAGAAAACAGGGGCAGCAAACCTGATCTTGGAAAACACAAAAGCAAAAATAGATCTAATTAAAAGAGATAAGGAAGGAAACCACATCCTGCTAAAAGGCACCACAGACAAAGAAGTAATATCATTACTAAACATAAATCCACCAATTGTTATAGCATCAAAATGCTTGAAGGAAAAGTTCAGAGAGTTATTGGAAGAAACAGACAGCAAAACTATAGAGTCTGAATGGAGATCTGAAGCATATTCTTTGCTCTTTTTTTTCCTTCTGTTTTGTTGTGTTTCCACAGAAAGAACTATAAAGTCTGAATGCAGATCTGAAGCATACTCTTTGTTCTTTTTTTTTCCTTTCTCTTTTGTTCTGTTTCTTCTTTCTCGTGGTTCTTCCCATTGGTTCTAATTCTTCTTTACAACATGACTAACGTGAAAATATGTTTAATAGGAATACATATGTAGAGCCTATATCAGATTGCATGCCATCTTGGGGAAGGAGGAGAAGAAGGAGGTGGAGAAAATTTAAAACTCAGAAGCTTATGGAAGTGAATGTTGAAAATTAAAAATAAATAAATTAATAAAAACATTCTATCAAAAAAAGGTAAGAAAGGGTAGGTTCACTACATATTTCATGCAATCATAGAATCTCTGTTGAAAGTGTTCTAAGAAGTCTAGGTGAGCACAGTCCTGCACTTGGAAGAATTGAGTTCAAATCCTGCTTCAGATATTAATTAGATTAATTAGGTATATGACTTGGGCTATGCATTTAAGCTACCTGTGTCTCTGTTTCCTCAGGTATAATTCTTTAATACTGTGAAGTCACATTACCCAAAGCATATTTAACCAAGAATCCTCTCAACAATATGTTGTAATGATCATCTAGACTGGCTTGATGACCCCTAGTTAGGGAGAACTTTATTGAAACAGTTTCTTCCCCTTTGAGACAGTTATAGTTGCTAGGACATTATCCCCGCACACCAGATTGAAATATTTCTCTTTCAATTTACACCTGTTTTTCCTAATTCTGCCCACTGAAGTCAAGAGGAACAAGTTGCATCCCTCTTCAATAAGATAACCTTTTAAATACTTGGAGACATTATTTTCCAACTAAGTTTTCTTTTCTCTAGGCTAATCATCATCAATTCATTAAAAATGATCCTTAGGGTATGCTTAGCCTTGTCAATGTGTCAATATGGGAAGGAGTTGTGATTTAGTTAGTGTGGGAAACTCGGTAGATGGACATTCCTTCCTACAAAATAGATTGCAACCCTTCTATAACTTAGTAGATAAATCCTAGGGAGTTGCCCAAGAGACTTAGAGGTCAAATGACTTATAAAACTAATAAGTGTCAAAAGTAGGTTTTAAATTCAAGTCTTCCTAAGTGCAATCCAGTTCACTAAGCTCCATTTATAACCTTGACAGTGTACTTCCTAAAATATGGCCCTCAGAATTCAAGGCAATTATCCAGATGTGTTCTGAGCAGTTTAGATTTCAAAAAGACTATTGTTTCCTTTGTTTTATAGCTTATGTCTTCATTAAAGGAGCTTAGATGGTATTAGTTTTTTTGTGGTTGTTCTATTTTATTATTCATTTAAATGAATCCATAGTCCACTAAAACTCCCTCATTTAATTCACATTACCTGTTGTCTAGCCATATTTCCTACATCCCATAATCTTAGAATTGTATATTTCTTTGAGTTGCGTCACATATACAGTTATTCTATAATTTTGAGACTTAGAGATTTCCTGGAACAGAAAGAGGTTAAGTGACTTATCCCAGTTAATACAGCCGGGGTTGTCCTTTACTTTAGATTATACTAAAACTGAAAACAGTTCTCTATCCACTAAGCCATACTACCTTTCAAAAATGATGATGACAATGATGACAGCAATGCTGATAAGGATGATGATATGTTGTTTTACAAAGCATTTACAGTGCTTTTTTTGAAAGAGTTGATACAGATATCATCATTCCCACTCTGCAGATGGGGGAAAAAAACAGGCCCCAAAGTGAAGAAAGTTGCTTAAATTCACATTGTTACTTAGTTATAGAGACTATTCTAGAATCAAGATCTTCTGACTATAGAGCTCCATATAGAGAAGGTCAGATTGGTATTGTTTCTTAGAAAAGGGTACTAACAAAGAAGGAAGGTTTTTGCTATTCAAACATCAATTGCCAGAGCTCTTATGAGTTTACAAGTGGAGAAAATAAAAGATAACAGGTTTAAGTGTCACTAGTATTTTGTTTCTGTGGCAATATGTTTTTGCTTTCATCATCACACTAATGACTCATATAGGGTTTACAATCCACTAAAACCCCTAGAACTTTTTTGGATGAACTTCTGTCTAGACATCCCTCCATTATCTTGCACTCATGAATTTTATTTTTTTTAATCCAAGTAAAAGACTTCATTCATGTATATCCCTATGAAATTTCAACATTCTTGAGATCTTATCCTTACTTTGCTGAATTCCTTTATAAAACATCATTCCATGGAGTATTACCTCTGCTGTTTGAAATACATTCTCCTAAAATCAAGGGCACCTGTTATACTTCAGTATTTGTCCCTTTCCTACCTTTCTAGGCTTTTTATGCTTTGGTACCCTCTATTCCCTGACTTTCTATGATTCAGCCACACTGGACTTCCTGCTGTTCCCTGTTCATTGTACTTCATTCCTTACTCTGATGTACCTTTGCCTTGGCCCTTTCACACATAATTTCTCTGTCCTTAACTGAGTTTCTTAGTTTTAATGGTGTCCTTTAACACTTAGGCTAAATCCTACCTTTTCAGGAGTTTTTTTTCCGCTCCCCACCTGCTGTTGCTAGTGATTTTGCCTCTGATATTATATTCCAACTATTCCATCTATATATCTTGTAGTACCCAGTTATTTTCTTGTTTGTCACTTCCATTATACTGTAGGATCCTTGAGGAAAAGGGGAAGGGATATTTTTGCCTTTCTTTGTATTACTAGAATTTAGTATGATGCTTCACACAGAGGAGGTGTTTAATAAATGCTGGTTGACTGTGTTCCTGACTCTCCCCAACTTTCTCCTCTTTTTTATCACAAATTCTAAGAAAGCGTAGTCAGTTCATGTTCAAGTTTCTTATAATTTTCAAATCTAACTATCATTTCATCCAAATTGGGAATAATCAGATCTTTAATATAGTTCCCTTAATCGTTTCCTCCATCTTTTGAAGGATAAAAATATTATTGGACCAAATCAAGCATTATTAGTTGCTTAGCTTTTAGCAACAGCTCTAACCAATCAATCAATAAACATTTATTAAAAGTGTACTATGTACCAGACCCTGAGCAAAACACTGGCAATACAAAAAAAAAATGAGGAAAAAACAGTCCCTGCCCTCAAGAAGTTTGCAATCTAATGGGAGAGACAACATGGAAACAAAAATATACACAGAAAGCTCTATGCAGGACAAATAGGAAATAATTGGCAGAGTAAAAGTACTAGAAATAAGAAGGATTGGGGAAAGCTTCCTGTAGAAGGTAGGATTTTAGTTGGGACTTAAAGGAAGCCAGAATAGTCAGTAGTCAGAACAGAGAAGGGAGAGTGATCCAGGCATGGGAGACAGCCAGAAAGAATACACAGAGCTGAGAGATCGAGTGTCTCATTCTTGGAACAATCAGGAGGCCAGTGACACTGGAATGGAGAGTATAAGAGAAGTATAAGAAGACTGGAAAGGTAGGAGGGTGCTATGTTATTAAGCACAAACAAAGGAAACAGAGTATTTTGTATTTGCTCCTGGAGCAAATAGGAAGCCACTAGAGTTTATTGAGTGTGGGGCTGTGGGAATGGGGAGGTGGAGTTGTGTTATGTAACATAATTGGACCTGGAATTGAAGTCCCTTCTTACTAAGAAATAATGCCTCCATGACAGATTTGTGATGGTTCCTGAATTCCACATTTATAATATCTCAATAGTATATTTTGATGATAGTATTATTTGTTTCTGCCCACATGCCCTACTCCATGGTCCTACCCTTTTATTTCTTTATTTCCTCATTTAAGTATATCATCTTATTGTGCAACATTACTAGGTCTCCCTCCCCCCATTGACATATATATTTTTCCAATTCTCAGTGTGGTGTAGTACAGAATAAATGCTTAATACATGTGTGCTGATTGGTTGATTGAATAAGATGTATCCTGCTGGATCCATATTTTCATCATAGGTGTCATCTCACTATGTCTCAATAACATTAAAGATTCCTCTTTTACATTACATTGGCTATATAGTCAGAACAGACTGTATCTTCAAAGTTCTTTGGTTAAAACAATCTTGCCCACTCTTTTCAGATGTGTCTAGGTGTGAAGATCTGATTCACCCGCACGATGAGTAGCATGCATTAAGATGAGTGAGGGAAAGTATTACTCCCCCCTCCCTTTGACATCCCCCCCCAAAATGGGCTTGGAATTTTGGTCTGCTTTGTCATTTTAAGTTCTAGAAATAGATAGTAGAGCCCCTGGGCCTGGTGATTTGAGCCATGATGAAAATGGAGCCAGTATTCCAGGCAAGGTATAGATGCTAACCCTATAGGGAAGCTGTGAGGACTTAGGGTCCCAAGACAGAAGTTCAGGGGAACTTTGGACTTGGATCTTGATGGGACTGTTTTATATAGGAACTGATTTAAGCTGTGAACTCAATACCACCCTCCACATTCCCAGAGATGGAGATAATGCCCATGGGGTAGGGGGAAACTTATGTGCTAGGGGCTAGGGAAATGTTTGCATGTTTCTTTTGAGTAAATTACACTTTATAAACTCTACTCTGATTGTCAAGTGGTTAAATGGAACATGGTATAGGAGATCCCCAAAACAGAAGAAACACAATCTGGGGGACTGAACCAATAGCAGAGACTAAACACCTCAATCTCCTATTAAGAGTACTGTAGAATCCTGTGTGTGGGATAAAAAAGTAAGCTGCTTGTCCTCCATTTAGTAGGGAACAAAGTCATCACTGTTAGGCAGAATTTAAAGTAGGCCTTCATGTGCTTTCTTTGTTTTATATACTTTAACAAGCATTTGAGAAGCAACGAAAACAAAATGGTCCTATCTTCAAGTAGCTTTTATTGTACTAGGGGAAAAGTTAGTACTAAATATTTTCACAGTAGATACAAAATAACTTCAAGGAAGTACACTGATAGGTAGACGTAAGGAAAGACCTTGCATAGAAGCCCTTGAGCAGAGCCTTAGATGAAACCAGAGATTCAACTATCAAAGGTAAAAAGGGAATATAATCTAGGCAAGGGTTATTGTTTATGCAAAACACAGAGGCAGGAGATGGAATTCCATCTACGTGGAATAGTAAGTAGTCCAATCTAAGTTCCATAGTAGGATTCTTCTCTTAAGCTGGTAAGAATTCTACTGTGATTCTGCTTTGGATTAAGTTCATCCTGTGATTATTGAGATTTGGGTTCAAATGATTCTTCTTTCCTATAGTCTTGTTTTAGTTACTTCAGTCCTACTGGGACTAGATCAGTCTTGGTGTATTGATTGGAAGGACCAACATCCCCTACCCCTTCCTTCTTTCTCCTATAAGTTCCTATTTACTTAAGATATGACATTTTTACCAGTATAGGGTTATTATATGTAAAAATGGTTATTAATATGAGGACATCAGGTGTTCTTTTGCTTCATATTCTTGGACCCAAACTAACAGCTGCTCACTTTCAAACTAGGCAGTATAGGGGAAGCTAGGTGTTGCAGTGGATAGAGCACCGGCCCTAGAGTCAGGAGGACTTGAGTTCAAATCCGGCCTCAGACACAAAACACTCATTAGCTGTGTGACTCTGGGCAAGTCACTTAAACTCAATTGCCTCATATAAAAAACAAACAAACAAACAAAAATAGACTAGCCAGTATAATCCTACAAGTTACTATTACAGACTACTCATTGCTTCCAAAAGTTCAACAAGTTCTAAACCACATAAGAATATTATCACCTAACCTTCAACTGCCTACCTTTCTCAAAAAGTCCGCATGAGGGATTTAGATAAATACATTGCTGAAGTCTACATAAACTAAGACTCCAGTATTTCCCTGAACTACCAATCTAGTGACTGTCAACAAAAATACATAAAAGGAAAAGAGGGTAACCCGTCATATTCTGTTGTTGAATAAACCATGCTAACTCATAGTAAACAACAATTATCTTTCTAAATGCCTTTAAACTGTCCCTTTAGTAATGTGTTCTAGAATTTTGCCAGAGATTAGAGTTATGTGCACTGGACTATAATCCAGAGATGCTACTTTTTTTTTGGAAAGTTGGCATATTTGTCTTGCTCCAGTCCCTCAGAGCCTCTTCCATATTCCACATTTTTTCAAAGATTTTTTTCTCTAGTTCAGAAATCACATTTGCCAGTCATTTCTGCATCCTGGAAATGAACATAATTTGTCTTGATCTATTGACCAAGGCCCAAACTTATGGAGGGAAAATAAGTATTCTTTTGCTATATCCTGTCTTACCTTCAGTTTTAAGCCCTCATTTAATTATATTCTTATTTTTTAATGAAAGTAATATGAGGGTCAGGTAGGTGGCCAGGAGATAGAACACAAACCCTGGAGTCAGGAGGACCTAAGTTAAAATTTGACCTCAGACACTTGACACTTATTTAGCTGTGTGACCCTGGACAAGTCACTTAACACTAATTGCTTTTCCAAAATAAATGAAGCAATGTGAATTAGTAGATAGAGAACCATCCTTGAAATCACAAAGAACTTAATTCAAGTTTTGCTTTTGAAATATGCTGACTCTGTGAACCCGAATAAGTCACTTAATTTCTCATTGTTCTAGACAGCCCTCTAAAATTCTGTGTAGTAAGAGAGTATTGATCTGTATTGGTTGAGAAGTTTCCTCATTTGAGAGTTCCCTATGCAAATGAAATAATTAGTTCATTCCCTCTCCCTTCTTGGCCCAAATATTATCTTTCTTAGCAGAGAAAATAGAAACAAAATTAGTCCTGACTTCTTTCCATCATATGTTATCATAGTATAACCCACACTGAGAAATTATCTGTTGAAATTGCACTCACATTGGTTAAAAAGGGCCCCTTTCTGTTGTGCTTAGTATTAAATGCCCATGAGGAATGTTCATGCTCTTCGCACTATTCTCAAAAGGACTTGCCTACTGTATTTTATTAATTCTACATTATCTGCCTTTTATTTTGGCTTTTATACGTATATTTTAACATGTAAACTGGATGATGAATTCCTTTCATGGCCATATAAGTTTCTTTATATACCTAACTCCTCTTTTTTTCCTTTCCATTGGAGTTATTTTTATCTGTGCCCTTCAAAATTTGACCTGCCACCTTTACTTTTTTACATACAAGATAAGTAAGGAGATATTGAGAGTACCTACTTGTCCCTGACAAATTCACATCATTTTGTCTAGATGAATTGCTCCTTTGAGGATTCAAAGAACTGGCAGATATAATTGCTGAGCTGCTGCTGTTAACACTTGAAAGTTTATTAGAGATGATAGAGGTATCACCATATTGTAGAACAAATATTGTCCTGACTTTAAAAAGGCATGGGGGAGAAGATAGAGAATAGCATCTATTGCTTTTGGGTGAGTTATATTACCTTTAATTCCTTGAAAACTGTAGAATAGAGAATTAGAAAGAGAGTTGGTGGAGATCTACAATCAGTGCTTACATGAGGCAAAAGGTTTCACCAGGAATTAGACATTCCTAGGACACTAATGCGCTGTTCATGGAATTTTGAACTGATCCAACCATTCCAGAGAGCAATTTGGAACTATGCCCAAAGGGCTATAAAACTGTGCATACTCTCTGACATAGCAATACTACTATCAGGTCTATGTGCCAAAGAGATTTTTCTTTGAAAAAGAGAAAGGAACTGTATATACCAAAATATTTATAGTGGTTCTTTTTGCAGTGGCAAAGAATTGGAAGTTCAGGGAATGTCCATCAATTGTGGAATGGCTAAACAAGTTGTGGAATATGATTGTAATGGAATACTATTGTGCTATAAAAATGACAAGAAGGATGATTTCAGAAAAAAAATGGAAAAATTTACATGAACTGATGCAAAGTGAAGTGAACAGAATCAGAAGATTACTGTGCATGGTCACAGCAATTTTACAAAAGAGTTTAATAGAGTTTCATACAACTTTTCTGATTATGACAAGTAGATATGAGCTAAATGATAATATAATTATATGGATTCAAAACTGTTTAGATGGTCAACCTCAAAGAGTTAATGGTCCAATGTCATTATATAGGATAACTCCATTAGAGTATTGCAGGGTTCTATGCTTGACCTTGCATTGTTGCATGATTGCCATCAATAAAGACATACATCAAATTTAGAGATGGCAGTAAATTGAGAGGTATAGCTAACACACTGGATAGAATAATCAAGATCCAAAAACTCTTTACAGTCTAGGATATTGGATGGAACCTAATACAAATACATTTTATAGGGATAAATGTAGAAGTATCAGGCTTGGGTAAAAATAATCAACTTTATAATTACCAGATGGGAGAATCATAGTTAGACATCAATTTGTCTAAAAATATTTGGGGGGTTAATGAACTTCAAGCTCAATATGAGTGGTGAAAAATGGTATAAAAAGACTTAATGAGGTATTGATCTATATTAAGAGAGGCAAAGAGAAAGGGAAGTTATAGTACTTTTATATTCCATTCTAATTAGGGTTAAGATTAATTTGATATCTGAAGTTTTGTATTTATTTATCTATCTATCCATCCATCTATCTATCTATCTATCTATCTATCTATATCTATCTATCTATCTATCTATCTATATCTATCTATCTATCTATCATTTATTGTTGCCTAATTTAAAAGGGACATTGATAAGCTTTGAAGAATGCTGAGAACAGGGCATCCAGGATGGTGAAAGGTCTTGAGCCTAAGTCATATCAAGAACACTTGAAGAAGGTAGGGATAGTTAGCCAGAAGAAAAGAAATCTTATAGAGTACAGAATATATGTCTTCAAGTATTTTGAAAGTTGACAAGTAGATGAAAGATTTAGATTTCTTTCATTTGTCCCCAGGGTGTAGATTAAGGAGAAATGGGTGGAAGTTTCAAAGAGACGAATACAGGCTTCAAGTCAAGAAAAAAAATTCTTAAAAATCAGGGCTGTCCAAAATGGAGTGGGCTACCTCAAGAAGTAATTGGTTTCCCCTTCTTAGAAGTCTTCAAACAGAGGCAGATTAATTACTTTGAGGGATGCTATAGTGAGGATTCCTTTCCTGTATGTGTTGGAGTAACTGGCTGTTAGTCTCCCTGTGATTTCCTCAAGCCAACTTTGTTTATAAATTGGATACACGACATCCAAATATCTTTTTTTTCCAAACTCTTTGAAATTTATTCTCCTCAAATAGAGGTTGCATATCAGATTATTTCTCTCTTCTACAAATAATTTTTAAATTAATTCTCACTTCCTCCTTGATTTCCATAAGATTACATTGAGAAAACCGATGGGATAACTGAATTTACACTAACATGTTAGTGACAGACAGCTTAATATGTTACCTCTCGAATGATTATTTGCATTTTAATTAAAACCTCTTGCAGCTGTTAATGCCTTAACCTAGAAAAATGAGTCACTTATGCCATAAATTTTGGAATTCTGGAAAGGAGTTTGGAAAAAAAATCCTTTGTTTTCACCTGGAAGAGAAAGTGCCTTCTTGTCACCCTTAAAATCAAACTATACATCAATTCTATTCAATGTGATAAACACTTATTAACTATCTACTGTTTGCAAAGAACCATGCTTGTTATTAACTAATATAAATACAAAGCTTAAGAAGATATAGACCATACCCTCAAAGACCTTACAGTCTACAACAATGTTAAGAAACAAACACAGAAAAATATACATATTGTGACCTTTAAAGAGGTATGTTACAAAAGACTTCATGAGATCCAGAGGTGAAGGATTAGTTGAAGAAAGTAGAAATGTGTAGTTTGGTAAAATTAAGTCTGACAGAGGAATGACATTTTTCTCAAAGTATATGATTAAACTTCTTGACACTAGAACACAGAACTAAGAGGAATGGGTAGAAGCTGCACAGGTAGATTTAGACTGGGGAGGGGAGGGAGAACACTTCCCAACAAACAGAGTGATCTAAATATGGAATGGAACTAATTCTTTCATGAAAAAAGTCAAGCAGTTATTAAAAAAAAATAGGAACTTACTATGTCCCAGACACTGTGCTGAGTATGGGGGAAAGAGAAAGACAAAAAACAGTCTCAGAGAAATAGAGAAAGGTAAGGGAATCCAGGACAGAGCCTTGGTGTTTATTTATACATAATGGGATATGGATCATGGTATTGCAAAAAAAAAAAACCTTGGGAAAACTGGTCAGACTGGTAGGAGACATATAATATGAAAATACAGGGAGGACTAATACTAAGAAGAAAGTTATTGCCAACAGTGTCAAAGGCTTCAACAGGGTCAGGAAGAGACAGCATTGAGTAAATACTATTGGATTCAGCAATAAAGAGAACTTTGAAGAAAAAACAATTTCATTTGAGTGATAGGCATATGTGTGTATTATATATGTATGTATATGTGTATGAACACATACATGCATGCACATACATACATATACATATATATGGAGAGAAAGATAATATACACAGAGATATAAATATATATATGTGTATACATATTGATATGTGTGTGAGTGTAGTACATAGAAAGAGATGCTTTGATAGATGGACGGATAGATATAGAAAGATAGATGGGCATATTTATCTATTGTGTATAAGGATATCTATGTCTGTCTGTCTGTCTCTCTATCTATTTATCCATCTATATCTATCTTGTCACCCTAATGAAACTGCTCTCTCTGTTAAGTTCTTTTTTATTGATAAATGTAATAGACATTTTATACACACATACACATATAATGCATAATATATTCAAATGTACAAGCATGAATATATACATGCACACATACATACATCTTAGTGTCTCTCACACCTGGAATATGCTGTTTCCTCACCTCTGCCTCTCGAAGCACTCTCTCCCTTCAAGGATTAGCTTTAGCATCATTTCCTAGAAGATTTTCCTAACCCTCCTATTTACTGTACTTTTTCTCTCCCCACGTTATTAACTTTCTTGTGTACTTCTTGTCTCCTTCTCCTTATATGATGTAAGCTCTTTGAAATAAGACAATGCTTCATTTTTGTCTCTGTGTGCTCAGTGCCTGATATGTAGTAAGCACATAATAAATGTTTATTGCATTGAATTGGATTGAAATGTATTTTAGAACAGGATTTTGGCAGCTGAGCAAAGAATGGATTACATAGGGAAGGGAATGGAAATGAGAGGTCACATTGCAATACTCTTGCTGTATTCTTGGTGAGAGCCAATAAGAGTCTCTTTTAGGCCAGTGGTTGAATGAATTAAAAGGAAGGGATGGATATGAGGCATGCTGTGAAGTTAGACTTGACAAGACACAACAATTCATTTTATATGAGAGATGAAGGATAGTAAAGAATCATGCATAACTTTGAGGTCAGGAACTTGGGTGACAGGCAGCATAACAATTGCTCATGTAGAAGAAGAGCTTAGGAGAGAAAATGGGACTGGATATATAAATCTGAGAGTCATCTGCATAGAGAGGATAATTAAGCCCAAGGGAGCTGATTGGACATTTACTTCTTCCCTATCAATTTTGCCTTTGACTGTCTTGAGCACCATTTGTAAGGACACAGACAACATTTTTGCGGGGCCAGAGTTGAATAGTGATGAGAATTGATGTTTCCAATTTTTCCACTTTCATTTTCTAGCTTTTTATTGGGTCTATATGTCTAGAAACCCTTCTGCTTGCCTTCTTCCTGAATTGTCTGAGTAATTACTTTCATTCTTAACCTTGCCTCTACAGTGGCTATCTTTGGGGCCCTTTTCTTTTTCTATTCTCACAAGCTCCCAGCTAATAAGGTGAAGCAATGAGATCAAGGTAACTGACTGAACCTGACAACACAACCTGTTCACTTTCCTGACTCAGCTAATTAGAAGCAGGAGACAGATACTAGAAGGATTTCCCTCTTTAAATGTTTTAAGGTATGTAGACTTAACCACACAGCACAGTACTTGTTGCTACCTTTCCCATTCATGCTATACATCCAATGAGTAGTACCATGGTTCTCATCACCCTCAGTCCTCCACTTAGCTGGAGATTTGCTGCTATGTTGGGGGAAGAGGCAGGGAGAAGAACTAGAGTTAGCCCAACGTCTTCTGCTGCCCTGGCTGATTTAAATTTCCTAACCTCTGGACTATCTGAACTAGAAAATGCAGTCTGGTTGACCCCAGAGTAATTTCAGAAATCTGGGTCATGCTTTCAGCCAACTTCCTTTCTATATACTTGGGTTTAAGCTTTCTGCTTAACTAGAGGCAGCTAGGTGATGCAATAGAATGAGCTACTGACATGAAGAAGGAAGAGTTCAAACCTGGCTTCAGACACTTACTAGCTATGGGTTTCTGGTAAAGTTGTTGCCTTTACTTGCCTCAATTTCCTCGTGGTTGCTGCCTTTCTCAAAGAGGACCACAATGACATCATTATGTTAGAATCTAGTTACAGTATGTCTGACTGGGGTTGATCAGACCAAGATGAACTCAAAATTCTCTACCACAGGTCAGGTACAAATAGTCTATGTGAACATTTGGGGTGGATTCTCTAAATTTGTGTATCTCATGTTTCTTTTGAGCTATTTCAATTCTGCTTTGCTCATAGAGCACAGCACCTTCTCTAATGTGAGCACTCCATGCTGAGCAGTGCTGTGCCAGTGTCTCCCACGTCACACAATCAATTCCAAAGTTTGTAAGGGAGATCTTGAGAGTGTCCTTGTATCACTTCTTCTGACCACCATGTGAATGCTTGCCCTCTGTGAGTTCTCCATAAAATAGTCTTTTTGGAAAGTATACATTTTGCATTTGAACAATGTGGCCAGCCCATTAGAGTTGCACTCTCTGAAGTAGAGTTTTAACACTTGGTAGTTTAGTTTGAGAAAGGACCTCAGTGTCTGATATCTTATCCTGACAGATGATCTTCAGAATCTTCCTAAGACAATTCAAATGGAAGCAATTCATTTTCTTGGCATGGCACTGATATATTGTCCAGGTTTCACAGGCATACAAAAATGAGGGCACCACAATGGCTCTGTAGACCTTCAGTTTGGTGATCAGTCTAATACCTCTTCTCTCCCACACTTTCCTTCAGAGCTTCCCAAACACTGAGCTAGCTTTGGCAAAGCATACCTCAACTTCCTTATCAATGCGTACATCCCTGGAAAGTATGCTACCAAGGTAAATGAACTTATCTACAGCATTCAAAACTTCACCATTTGCTGTACCAATGGTACAGAACCCAGGCAAATATGTCATCACAAAATTGGCATACAATGCTGATGAACTTCTCTGGGCACCCAAATTTTGACATAATTTTCCATAAGCCCTCATGACTGAAAGTATCAAAGGCCTTGGACACTATCAAATGTTATGTACAGACCTCTGTTCTGCTCCTGGCATTTCTCCAGGAGTTGTCAGGCAGCAAATATCATACTGATTGTTCCTCAACACTTTCTGAAGACATACTGGCTTTCAGGTAGATAACCATCTTCCAAGTGAAGGATCAGTCTATTAAGGAGGACTCTGGCAAAAATCTTGCCAGCAATGACAAAGAGTTTTCTCATATGTAAAATAGGGATAATAATAGCACTTATCTTCCAGGTTTGTTGTAAGGATTAAATGACATAATCTATTTTTTTAATTAAAAAAATTTTATTTAAAGTTTTGAATTCCAAATTCTATTGCTCTCCCCTCCAGCCCCTCCCTGAGATAGTAAGCAACCAGATATAGGTTATACATGTGCAATTATGTAGAACATTTCTATATTAGTCATTTTGTACAAGAAAACTCAAATGAAAGAAAAAAGATATCATGCTTCAGTCTGTATTCAAACAATATCAGTTCTTTCTCTGGAGGCAGGTGGTATGCTTCATCATTTAGTCCTCTGGGATTGTCTTGGATCATAGACATAGCTAAGTAAATAATATATTCTAGTGCTTGACACAATACCTAACACATAGTAGGCATTTAATAATTGCTTCCTAGCTGAATGGAAAGATAATAGAGACAAATGCAGATTTTAACAAAAGATATTGGTGGCATAAAACTAAAACAATAACAACAACAAAAAATAAAGATCACAGAATCACATGGTTTTAGAATTAGAAGGGACTTAGGAAAGTAAACCTTAAGAGGTTTTCTTTTCCTCATGAGGAGCATGGATGTCTATGTGTTGGGTACATTCCTACCCATAGTTGAAAAAAAATTCCACTGAAACATGTCAAACAAGGAATTTTTCTTCCTCTATATGAAGAAGGGGAACCCACTATTCTCCTAAGGCAGCCCATCTTACTTATGGAGAGCTCTAATCATTTAGATTTTTCCTCCCCTTATGTCCTCTAATATTTTCCTTTTGTAGCTTCTACTCATTGCTCCTGGTTCTGCCCTCTTGTTCTTTAGACATGATCTGATTCTTCTTCCTTAAGAAAAAAAGGCATAGTTTTAAAAAATTATCTGTTTTGTCAAACTTACTATTTGTTTTTCATAAGAAAAGGTCATCACCTAAAGAATTGGACTTGCAGACTTTTTCAATTCACTATCTATGCTTTCTGACTAGTATGAATAAGGAAAGAAATCCAAAGCAACTATGAGCCATTTTACCTAGTTTGATCTTAGCTCAAGCTCCTCCTCATATTACCTGCAGGCCTTCCTGATTTCTCCCCTTACCAGTACCTCCTCCTTCAAAAAGTTCCTTTGTATTTGTTTTATGTATGTTTATATATGTTCACCTTGTTTTCTCAGATAAAATGTAAGCTCTTTGAACAAAGAGACAGTTTCATTTTGTCTTTGTATCCCCAGCACCCTACATGGTACATAACACACAGTAGAGACTTAATAAATGCTTATTGATTGATTAATATGTATGTTTATATGTGTGTGTGCATGCACACATGCACAAGGAGGAATGCTGTATGTGTATGTATGCTCATTTCCACCCAAGATTGGGATAGGTTTTTTTTTTCTTTCCTGTAAGATGCTTCATAGTGTATATATGGAGGGAGACCTGGCTTCTAATTGACTGAGAGACCTCATTGAGATGTGAACATTTCAGAAAGATAATTTCAAGAAGGTGTTCTGGAGAAGTCCCTCTTCACTATACAGCAAACAGAAAGGAAACAATCCTAGATATGCTTTGAAGTCTCTGTTAGGGATTATATCAGGTAGAGCTGACTGGTCATACTCATTTAGACTGGGCTTTTATTGGCCAATGTTCCCATACCATATACATGTGAAGGGAATCAGGCTTTGAGGGAAAGCCATAAGTTTGCAAACAGAGAGGGTTCACTTTCAGAATCTAATTACATGGATGTCTGAGAATTGTTATACAAGAAGATAACATAAATTCCTCTTAACTGAAGAGGAAGGGTTACAAAAGGCCTTAGGAAGGAGAACTTCTGCAGAGGAAATTTGGTTTCTGTTTTTACTAGTGAGGAAGAATGAAAAAGCAGTCAGACAACCTATGGTAGATTATGGATGACAGTTCCAGGAGGCATTTTTTGATGTAAGTCCAAAGATTAGTGGCTTGATATTACATGAAATTGATACTCTCATTAGCTACTTTGTTCTATTTTGAGGAGTATGGCAAGAATGGACCGAAAAGGTTGACTATTGTCATGACCACAGATTTTTTTTTAAAGCCAGTGACTTCAAAGTTTTAGTCACCTCATTCCCCCTGACCTTTTCCTATAGATGGCAAAATCTTTCTTTGTTCCTTGTTTCACAGCTAGGTAGCCCAATGAAGAAAACATTGGATCTGGAATCAAGACCTGAGTTCAAATCCAGCCTCAGACACATACTAGGGCAACAAGTCACTTAACCCTTATCTGCATCTGTTTCTTCATTTGAAATGAGGACGATGACAGATAGGATCTGCCTCCTAGGGTTCTTGTGAGGAAGAAATTGAGATACTATTTGTAAAAGATTTTACATAAATGCAAGGGAATATTATTATTTTTTATTTTTGTTGTTATTCTTATTGTTGTTGTTATTCTTTAAGTTGTTCTTAATTCTTGATTTGTGCAGCATATTAAAATCTAACTTGACCTTGATACAAAATTATAAGCACTCATAACTGCTTTGGGATGTGTGTATGTATTCAACTGAGAATATAAAAGTAGAAGTATGAAAGAGAAGGAGCCAATGAATATCTTTGAGCACGTAGAGAAAAAAGTAGAGAAGATAACTCTTCCCTGAATGTTAGGATGGAAACAATTCTTTTCTTCCTTCACCTCTAATTACCTCACTCCAAAAAAACCTTAGGGATACTGAAAGGGGGGAGTCTTTTAATAGGTGCCATTTTAATCCCCATTTTGCAGATGAAATGAAGGCTTAGAGAAGTTAAGTGACTAGCTCAAAGTTACACAATTATTAACTATGAGGCAGGATTAGAAATCAAGCATCCTTGAATCCAAGGGTAGCACAATAGCACTATGTCACCTATTAGAATCCACATGAAAGAGGGAACTCATAAGGCAGAACGACCTGAAAGTGACTTAGTTTGTCTCTGATGTTTTTGAGCAGAGGCTACATGACCACTTGTTGGGCATGTCATAGTGAAGATTCTTTTTTTCAGGTATGGGTTTGACTAGATGTTATCCCTTCCAACTATTATATGACTCAGTTTCTGAATCAAGGAGTCAGGATCAGAAAAAGAAATATTTGAGCTGAGGCTTAGAACGAAGGCATTTTTTTTTTGTTTTTTGCTAGGCAATGGGGGTTAAGTGACTTGCCCAGGGTTCACACAGCTAGTAAGTGTTGTGTGTTGTGTGTCTGAGACCAGATTTGAACACTAAAGCATTTTAATAATCAAATATAGGCAGGGATAGATTGTAAATGATATTATTTCCCCATTTTACAAATGAGGAAACTGAGATTTGGGGAAAGAAAATGACTTGCGTGTGTTGGCTAATAAATGTCCAAAGCAAAATTAGAATAAAATCTTGATTCCCAATCTAATATTATCTTTACCAGTACACACTGACTATATTTTTTTAGGATACTAAGCAAATAGGAAGGTACGTTGGGTATAACCCCCAAAGTTTGGAACATGGCTAAGTTGTACAGCAGATGAGGAACTCTTACAGCCCTGGTATCAGAGCCAGCCTTTTGACAAAATGAGATGAAGGTGAAGTTCAACTTTGATGCATCTGTCTTCCTTTGTGGAGCCACTGTGGCATAGGGGAATAAACTTAAATCTTAAGGTCAAATCCTAACTTAGTTTCATACTGGCCTTAGAACCTTAGGCAAGATATGAAGCCTCAAATTTTCTCATGTGTAAGTAAAATGGGAGTAATAATATTTATACAACCTCTCTCACAAGGTTGTTATCAAGACTGTTATTATTCTCTTTCTGGGCCCATTTCTCCCTTATGAAATCCTTTCCATCCTCCTCTCCTATCAGCTTCTTAGGCTTCCTTGCTTTCCCTTAAGTCTAATTAACAATGAGGCTTTGAAGATTTACTGTGTTACCCATTGCAGGGTGAATTTGCAGGCTGAAAAAGGACCTGAGGGAGAAGGGAATGATTAACACAAAAGCATTAATTGTTGATAAAGGGTTTTCAGTAATTAGTGAAGGAGATATTTTATAGGGAAAATCACTAGTCCCTCTAAGCATGCTATGTTGTAATTGTTTACTCTGCCCAAAGGTAACCTGACACTAATTATCACTGTATTCCTCTTCTTTTGAACTCGTCCTATTACCATAACTGTGTGACTTTGGGCAAATCACTTAATCTGCCTTAATTTCAGGGAGGGGTTGGACTAGAACTCCCCTGAGCTCCTTTTCTATTCTTAATGTATGATCCTATGAACCCTGCAACTTCCAGGAAGCCAAAAAGTCTTGATGTGGACAAACATCTTACCATCTTAAATGTTTTAACTTTTTCTCTTAAACATCAGCACTTCTGGTTGTAAAGGAAAGCCTGTGAACCCAATTCAATCTTCCTACCTCTACCCTCCACCAACATTCATCTGCATGCCACACTTTGAAATCAAAAACAAAAACAAAAATAAAAATGCTCTTTATATGGAATCAAAGGCTAAAGAAGTGATTAGCATAGGTGTGAGTATAGGTACCTCAAATCTTAAATTACACACTGGACAGAGCAGCATCCAGAGGGTGGTGATGTTGTTTCTCTGTGGCAATCCCTGCCTGGAGATCCATCACTTCTATGTCATTGTTTGGTCTGAGCCACTTGGCATGACTTCACTTCCTCACCTCTGCCTGGGCAAAATTACCCAGAAAGTTCCAAAACTGTAATGCTCACCATTTAAACCCTTATGAGACTGGAGACTTGACTCTTTGGATTCTGGAGGATAGCCCCTCTTCCAATGTAATTGCACCCGTAGTTAGATTATTTTATCCAAAAATCTCTCACTATCCCAGCCCCATCAAATTACTTAGGGTTTTTTTCTTTGATTGTTTTCTTATCTTAGGTAAAATAATGTCAATTTTATCTCACCAATGAAGATGACTCAGTGTCTAGAATGCATTTCTTGATCATATATATACTTATTTGTTTTATATCTGTGCATATTCATACATACATGTCTGTATAAACAGTTTAGTATTAATCAATTTGTTCTGAAAACCCAAGGTAGAGTGCATCTCAAACTGGATATAAGGATTTCTTAAATTTAACCAGTGCTCAGTGAAATCAACATGGAATTGGAGCTTGATTTTGAGACCTACTGTTGATAATTTCTTGTAAATTTTGGAAGGGAATGCAGTGGTGCAAATTCTATCTCCATTTCTCCTAACAATTTGTCCCCCATATTCGTAGCGCATAACACAGTGAGAAAATAGTGTTATTCTGGAAATTCATGCCAAGGCACTGAAAGTTTCAACTTATTTTGTTTTAATTGACCAGGTAATAATCTTGTTTTTCTACGTCATAAATCAAAATAATTTATTCTTTCTGAATCAATATATTACTCTGTAAAATGGATATAATGATCTAAAAAATTATATTCTTTTTATTCCCATCATGGCCCCACTTTTTTCTGTTGAACCTTACCTTTTCTTCTTCAAATGCTGACCTCAAATGTGAAATAATCTTAAAAATTTAGTTATTTTACTTTGTATTACGATTAATTGTGTATTTCACTTCATCTTCCCTACTAGATTGTAAGCTCCTTGGGGGCAAGACCCATGCCTGAATAAAGGACAGATATGATATGGTGGAAAGAGTTCTGGACTTAGGGGTGCTGGAGAAACCTGAATTGAATCTAGACTCTGGCATTTATTAGATAGATGGTAGTAGGCAAACTATTTAACATTTTAGCTTAACTTTAGGACTGTATAAAAATAATAATGCTTACATTATTTATCTCATAGGGTTGTCATGGGGAAATCTCATGGTAAACCTTGAAGGGCTATATAGGGTGTCACAAAAGTTTTAATGAAGTTTTAAACTATCAAAACTTAAAAAAGAAGAGAAAAGAAAAAAAATTATTAAGTTCCTGCTATGTGTAAGACACTCTGCCAAGTGCTTTACAAATATTTTCTCACTTGATCTTCACAAGACCCTTTGATGTAGGTGCTATTATTATCTTCATATTATAGATTATGAAAGTGAAGTAGATAGAAGTTAAGGGACTTGCCAAGGTCACATAGCTAGTAAGCATCTGAGGCAAAATTTGAACTGAGATCTTCTCGATTATAATCCCAGGGCACTATCTACTCTGCCTTCTAGCTGCTTTAGTGTATACTACTGTCCATTATAAAAAGAATCATTTTTCTTTTTTTTTTCCTACCCTTCAATATCTAATAAAGTTTATTTCACTTGGCAGACACTCAGTAAGTGTTTGGTGAATCAATTATTGAACTCATTATAGAGAAAACAATGAAAGAGAACCTGAAAAACTTTGTAAGATCTAGAAAGATGGATTTACTGGGGACTCAAATCACAGAATTTTAGAGAAAGGGAAGATCTTAAACCTAATTGGATGTAATCTACTCCTTTTCAGATGAGGTTGAGATTGTGTCTTGTTTATATATCTATATCTATATCTATAGATACATATACATATGCATACATACGTATATACATACATACATATACACACACACATACATATATGTGAGGCAATTGCAGTTACGTGACTTGCTCAGAGTCACATAGCCAGTGTTATGAGTCTGAGGCCACATTTGAACTCAGGTCCTCCTGACTTCAGGATTGTTTCTCTATCCACTGCACCACCTCCCTGCCCCCCTCTTGTTTATATTTTTAAAAAATGTATTGAAGTGACTTGGCCAAATCACATGGTTATATAATAACAAAACTAGGATTACACGCAAATGTCCTGACTTCCAGGTCAGCACTTTTTCCATTATATCACACTGGGCATTGTTTTTTTGTCCTCTTCTGTCCTCTTGACCTTCATTATCCCCCTCTGACAATGTCCTTTCTTTCATATTTCCCTTGATCCTGACAACACAGATTTCAAATGGGAATTGTAGCAGACAACCTTGATTTGTCCTTCACTGTAATATCTTACAAATGTTTATTTGGACATGGACAGTTTTAAGAAGTAAAATATCAATCTATGTGCATGGCATTTGTAGACATTTCTAGTGAATCAATTTTAAAAAATCTTACATATACCACTATTTACAGCTCATCCAAGTGAAAGCTTTCTCTACCCTAAGTCAGGGCATGCTGCCACCTAAGCCTGTCTTTTTTGATTGAAGGGGTGATTTGTGTAGCCAAAGAGTAAGACACAGGCTTTCTGGAGTATAAACAAGCTTTATCAGAAAGCAGAATTGCCTTGCAACCAAGATGAATTCTGCGAGAGGGGAGAGAGGGAGAATATATGTTGGTTTGTGGTATGGATGACAAGTTCTTCCAGCCACAGTGATGCAAAATGTCACTTAAGGTAATGAAAACCCATAGTAATGTGGTTAAAATGCTTGCCACAACTTATAACAGGCACAGCAAGCTTTGAGAGAGCTTTTTACATTATTGTTCTTGTCACAAGTGAAATGAATCCATAGCTCACAATTTCCATCTGCAGTGGTAATTCAGGGCTGGTGGTTATGATTGGCGGGCAGTGAAGGAAAAGGCTGCAGTGTAAGAAGCACCTGTTGTTGCTCTTCTTGAGATGCGGAGTAGCAAAAGTGAAACAAAGGTAGAGAGAATAAAATATTGAGAGTTGTACTTTGATTGATAGTTGTACTTTGAGTTCTTCAATGAATATCAGCCAAGAAAGGGACCTTAGAGAGCAGAAAAAATCACAGTAGAATGGAAAGAGCCTTGATTTGATATCACAAAACTTCCTACCTATTTGTCAATAGCCAGGTCAGTCAACCTTGCTAGGCCACAGTTCTTTCATTTGTTCTAATATATTTTTAAAAATTTATTTTGTTAAATATTTCCCAATTATATTAAAAATACCTGTATTTTTACAAAATTTAAGTTCCAAAGTCTTTCCCTTTCTTCTGCCCTTTTCCCACCCATTGTGAAGGCAAGCAATATATCAATTATACATATGAAGTCATAAAAAAATCGTATTAGCCATGTTGCAAAAGAAAACACATAAAATATAAGAAAAATAAAGCAAAAAAAAAGAAGTATGCTTCAATATTCACACAGAGTTCATCAGTTCTCTCTCTAGAGGTAGATGGCAATTTTCATCATGGGTCCCATGGAATTGTCTTGGATCATTGTCTTGATCTGCTGCTAAGTACCTTAGTGGATAGAGTGTCAAGTGTGGAGTCAGGAAGACATTCAAATCTGGCCTCAGGAACTTAATAGCTGTGTGACCTTGGGCAAGTCACTTAATCCTGTTTGCCTGTTTCCTTGTTTATAAGATGAACTGGAGAAGGAATGGCAAACCATTACAGCATCTTTGGAAAGAAAATCCCAAATGGGGTCACAAAGAGTCATATACAACTGAAATAATTGAACAAAATCAAGAAAAATTGTCTTGATCAGAGTAGCTAAGTGTCTCACAGGTGATCATCATTGCAATATTGCTGGTACTGTGCACAATATTCTCCTGATTCTACTCACTCCTCACATAAAACTTCCCAGGCCTTTTTTTTTTTCCTGAAACTATTCTGCTCATCATTTCTTATAGCACAATAATATTCCATGATATTCACATACCACAACTTCTTCAGCCATATCCCAAATGTTACATATCTCCTCAATTACAATTATTTGCTACCAAAAAGAGCACTGTTATAAAGATTTTTCTACAAATAGATAATTTTCCTTTAATCTCTTTGGGATTTGGACATGGTAATAGTATTTCTGGATCAAAGGGAATACATGGTTATATTGCCCTTTGGGCATGGTTCCAAATTGTTCTCTAGAATAGTTTGACCAGTTCATAATTCCATCAACAATTCATTAGTACCCCAATTTGTCCACAGTTCCTCCAGTATTTATCATTTTAATTTTCTGTCAAATTAACCAGTCTGATAGGTATGAAGTGGTACTTCAGAGTTGTTTTAATTTGTATTTCTCTAGCCAATAGTGATTTAGAGCATTTCTTCATGTAACAATTGATAGTTTTGATTTCTTCTTCTGAAAACTGCCTCTTCATATTCTTTGATCATTTATCAATTGGGGGAATGGCTCTGTTTTTAAATTTGGCTCAGTTCCATATATATTTGAGAAATGAGACCTTTATCAGAGAAACTTGCTACAAATCATACCCCCTCAGTTTTCTATCTTTCTTCTAATTTTGGGTGCATTGGTTTTGTTTGTGCAAAATCTTTTTAATTTCATGTAATCAAAATTGTTTATTTTACTTTCCATGATCATCTCTATCCCCTCTTTGGTCATAAATGCCTCCCTTATCCATAAATCTGACAGGTACATTTTTTCCACACTCTTATAAATTACTATGATTTCACCCTTTATTTTTAAATAATTTATTCTTTTTAATCTTATTTTTGGTATATGATGTGTGATGCCAGTCTCTGCCTAGTTTCTGCAATAATGCTTTTCTGTTTTCTTAGCAATTTTGTCAAAAGATAAATTCTTACCTCAAAAGTTTGGAACTTTGGGTATACAAAACACTAGGTTACTGTAGCCATTTATACTATGTAATGTGTACCTGATATATTCCACATATTCACCACTATTTCTTTGACAATACCACATTATTTTCATGATTACTTCTCTAATATAGTTTGAAATCTGTTACTGCTAGGAGCCTTCCTTCACATTTTGTTTCATTTATTCCCTTGATATTTTGGACCTTTTCTTCCCTCAGATGAATTTAATTATTTTTCCAGGTCCATAAAATAATTTTTTGGTAATTTAATTGGTATGGAACAGGTAAATTAATTTAGACAGAATTGTAATTTTTACTATATTGCTTCAGCTTCCTTATGAGCTATGAATATTTCTCCAATTATTTAAGTATGTCTTATTTGTGTGGAAAGTGTTTTGTAATTGCATTCATATGCTCCCTGGATTTGTCTTGGCAGGTAGATGGTGAAGATTTTGTACTGTCTGCAATTATTTTAAATAGAATTTCTCTTTTGATCTCTTGTTGCTGGGTTTTGTTGGCAATATGTAGAAATGCTAATGTTTTCTGTGGCTTTATTTTTATATCCTGAAACTTTGCTAAAGTTGTTCACTGTTTCAACTAGTTTTTCACTTGATACTCTAGGGTTCTCTAATTATGCCCTCATGTTATCTGCAAAGAGTGATAGTTTTCTTACCTTATTGACTATTCTAATTTCTTCAATTTCTTTTTCTTCTCTCCTTGCTATAGATAGCACTTCTAGTACAACATTGAATAATAGTGGTAATAATAGACATGCTTGCTTCACTTCTGAACATAGTGGGAAGGCTTCAGGTTTATTCCCTTACAGATAATGGTTGCCCTTCATTTTAGAAAGAAAATATGTATCATTTAAAAATAATGGCTCCTTTTAATCCTGTTTTCTAGTGTTATTAGTTTGAATGGGTACTATATTTTGTGAAAATATTTTTGCCTCTATTGAGATAATCATATGATTTTTATTATTATTGTCATTTATATGGTCAATGATCCTGATATTATTCCTAATATTGAACCATTCTTACATTTTTTTAAAAAAATTTTTGTGGTAATTTATTTATTTATTTTTTTTGTTTTCAACATTTACTTCCACAAAATTTTGAGGTCCAAATTTTCACCCCATCTCACCTCTCCCCCACACCCCAAGATGACATGCATTCTAAATACCCTTTCCCTTAGTCTGCCTTCCCTTCTATCTCTCCCCCCTTCTCTTATCCCCTTCCCCTTCAATTTTCCTGTAGGGCAGGTTGGATGTCTGTACCCCATTTCCTGTATTTCTTATTTCACAGTTGCATGTGAAAACATTTTTTTTAAACATGTATTTTTAAAACTTTGGGTTCAAAATTTTCTCCCTTCCTCCCTCCCCACCCACCCTCATTGATAAGGCAAGCAACTAAATATAGGTTATACATGTGCAGTTACGCAAAACACTTCTATATTAGACATGCTGTGAAAAACTAATTCTATTTCCCTTAATCCTATCCCACCCACCCATTTAATTTATTCTTTCTTTTGACCCTGTCCCTCCTCAGGAGTATTTGCTTCTGATCACTCCCTTTCTCAATCTGCCCTCCTCTCCATCATTCCCCTACTCTCTTGTCCCCTTCCCCCCTATTTTCCTGTAGGGTAAGACAGATTTCCGCACCTAATTGAGTGTGTATGTTATTCCCTCCTTAAGCCAAATCCTATGAGAATAAGATTCACTCATTCCTCTCACCTTCCCCCATTTTCCCTCCACTGTAAGAGCCTTTTCTTTTCTGTTTTTTTTTTTTGTGGCATATTTTACCCCATTCTACCTCTCCTTTTCTCCTTCTCCTACTATATTCCTCCCTCACCTCTTAATTTTATTCTCCAGAAATGACCCTTTCATTTTCAACTCACCCTGTGCCCTCTATCTATCTATCTATATCTATATATATGTACATATAATTTTTTCCCCCTCCAACTACCCTAATACTGACAAAGGTCTCATGAGTTACAAATATCATCTTTCCATGCAGGAATGTAAACAGTTCAACTTTAATAAGTCTTATAATATTCTCTTTCCTGTTTACCTCTTCATGTTCCACTCGAGTCTTGTATTTGAAAATCAAATTTTCTATTCAACTCTGGTCTTTTTGTCAGGAATGCTTGAAAGTCCTCTATTTCACTGAATGACCATTTTTTCCCCTGCAGGATTATAATTAGTTTTGCTGGGTAAGTGATTCTTGGTTGTAATCCTATCTCCTTTGCTCTGCAGAATATTATATTCCATGCCCTGTGGTCCCTTAATGTAGAAGAAGCTAAATCTTGTGTTATCCTGATTGTGTTTTCACAATGCTTGAATTGTTTCTTTCTGGCTGCTTGTAATATTTTCTCCTTGACCTGCGAACTCTGGAATTTGGCTATAATATTCCAGGAATTTTCCTTTGGGGATCTCTTTCAGGAGGAGTTCGGTGGATTCTTTCAATTTCTATTTTGCAATCTGGTTCTAAAATATTAGGGCAGTTTTCCTTGATAATTTCTTGAAAGATGGTGCCTAGGCTCTTTTTTTGATCATGGCTTTCAGATAGTCCAATAATTTTTAAATTCTCTCTCCTGGATCTATTTTCCAGGTCAGTTGTTTTTCCAATGAGATATTTCGCATTGTTTTCTAATTTTTCATTCTTTTGAATTTGTTTTACAGTGTCTTGATTTGTCATAAAATCACGAGCTTCCAATTGCTCTATTCTAATTTTTAAGGAAGTATTTTCTTCAGTAATCTTTTGGACTTCCTTTTCCATTTGGCCAATTTTGCCTTGTAGGGCATTCTTCTCCTTATTGGCTTTTTGGACCTCTTTTGCCATTTGGGTTAGGCTATTTTTTAAGATGTTATTTTCTTCAGTATTTTTTCGGGTCTCCTTTAGCAAGTTGTTGACTTGTTTTTCATGATTTTCTTGCATCACTCTCAGTTTTTCCTCTACTTCTCTTACTTGCTTCTCAAAATCCCTTTTGAGCTATTCCAAGGCCTGAGACTGATTCATATTTTTCTTGGAGGCTTTGGATGTAGGAGCTTTGGCTTTGTTGTCTTCTTCTGGTTGTATGTTTTGATCTTCTTTGTCACCAAAGTAAGATAATATAGTCTGACTCTTTTTGCGCTGCTTACTCATGATCCCGGCCAATTACTTGAGTTTAAACTCTTTGTTAAGGTAAGAGTCTGCTTCCAATGTGGAGTATATACTGTCCCAAGCTTCAGGGGTTTGTATATCTGTTTTCAAAGATACTTCTAGGTACCTGACAATTTTCCGTTCTTCCAAGGTGGTATGATAAGGGGTGAGATGTTACCTCTCCACAGCCACAACAAGTTCCACCACACCAGTGCTCCTCCTTGCCCCAAGACTGCCCCTCAGAACTGTGACCCAGATCCAAGCACCGTTAAAGCAAGAGATTCCTGCCTCAACACTGACAAAGAGATTCCTGCAATCCCCTTCTTATCAGCCACTTGATTCCCCCTCAGTCTGTGGGCCAGAAGCTCAGGAAACAGCCATGTACTCCAGACTTGTGACTGAGACCTAGCTCCTCTCTCACCACAGTCATAGACTTTTCCCACTGACCTTCCAAGTTTTCTTTGGTGTTTGTGGGTTGAAAAGTCTGGAAACCACCACAGCTGCCTGCAATTCAGCCCTCTGAGGCCTGCTTCAGGATTGCTGTGGCCTGCGCGCCTGCACTCATGCCGCACTGCACTCCTCTCCCCTCCCCTCACCACGTGATATACCTTTCTGACCAACCATCCAGGCTGTCTTTGGCTGGAAATTTGTTTCACTCTGTCTTTTTGTGGATTCTGCTGCTTTAGAATTTGTTTAGAGCCATTTTTTTACGTATCTGAAGGGCTTTGGGAGAGAGCTCAAGACAGTCACTGCTTTCCCTCTGCCATCTTGGCTCCACCTCCTGTTCTTACATTCTTAGTGTAAATTCCATCTAGTTATAGCATGTAATCTTTGTGATTTATAGTTATAATCTTATTACTAATATTTTATTTTTAAAAAAATTTTGCATCAATATCTACTAAGGAAATTGTCATACAGTTTTTTTTTGTGTGTGTGTGTCATTAAAGGAATTTGGTAGAACTCTTTCTTTACCTATTTTTTCTTTTTTTCCCAAAATGTTTTATTAATTTATTTTGAATTATCAACAATCATTTCCATAAACTTTTGAGTTTTAAATTTTTCTCCCCTTCCCTTCCTACCTCCCTCCCCAAGACAGCATGCAATCTAATACAGGTTATACATGTATATTCCTATTAAACCTATTTTCACATTAGTGATGTTGTAACTAAGAATTAGAACTAATAGAAGGAACCACCAGAAAGAGGAAACAAAACACAACAAAAGAAAAAAAAATAGCAAATAGTATGCTTTGATCTGCATTCTAACTCCATAGTTCTTCCTTTGGATGTGGATAGCATTTTCTATCATGAGGCTTTCCATCATAAGTCTATCAAAGTCAGTCATCACTCAGAGTGGCTGTTACTGTATACTACATTCTCCTGGCTCTTCTCACTTCACTTAGCATCAGGCCATACAAGTCTTTCCAGGTTTATCTGAAGTCTGCTTGTTCATCATTTCTTATAGCACAATAGTATTCCATTACATTCATGTAACACATTCACAATTATGATTACTCTCTGTGTCTTTCTCTCTATCCTCCCCCCATTTATGTTTTTCTTCCTCCTTTCACCTTTTCCCTCCTCAGTAATGTTTTGTTTTTGACCACCAACTCTCTCAGTCCCACCTCCCTTCTATTAGCCTCCTCCCTTTTCTTTCCCCTTTTCCGTCCTACTGCCTATAGGGCATGTTAGATTTCTATACCTAACTGATTATGTTATTCCCTTCTTGAGTCAAATATGAAGGAGTAAAGTTCAAACAATGCTCATCTCCCTCCCTTCTTTCCCTCTGCTGTAATAGGTCTTTGTGCCTTTTCCTGTGATGTAATTTACCCTTGCCTGCCTCCTCCTTTCCTTTTCTCTCAGTACATTTTCTTAGTTAGATCAGATTAATTCACTTACTTGGATCCATTTAACCCACTTGATTAGATTTTTTTCATCATTACATCAAAGTTAATTTATACCCAACCCCTTTATGTATACCCCTTTAACATGGTGTAATAACAATACAGTTCTCAAGAGTTACAGGTGTCATCTTCCCATATAGGGATATAACCAGTTTGCCCTTATTAAAAACTTATTGTTTCTTTCTGTCCCATTTACCTTTTTATGTCTCTCTTGAGTCTTGTATTTCAAGATCAAATTTTCTGTTGAGCTCTGGTCTTTTTATCAGGAAGATGTGGAAGTTCTTTATTTCATTGAATATCCATCTCCTCCCCTGAAAGATAATGCTTATTTTTGCCAGGTAGTTGATCCTCAGTTGTAATCCAAACTCCTTTGACTTACAGAATACCATATTCCACATCCTACGGTCTTTTAATTTAGAAACTGCAAAGTCCTGTGTACTACTGACTGTGGTTCTATGATATTTAAATTCTTTCTTTCTGGATGCTTGCAGTATTTTCTCTTTCATCTGGTAATTTTGGAATTTGGCTACTATATTTCTTGGTGTTTTCAATTTGGTATCTCTTTCAGGAGGTGATCAGTGGATTCTTTCTATTGGCTATTTTATCCTTTGGTTCTAGGACCTCAGGGCAGTTTTCCTCTATGATTTCCTGAAAGATACTGTCCAGGCTCTTTGTTTCATCATTATTTTCAGGTAGACCAATAATTTTTCAATTGCCTCTCCTGGATTGATTTTCCATGTCAGTTGTTTTACCAAAGAGATATTTTACATTTTCATCTATTTTTTCATTCTTTTGTTTTTGTTTGACTGATTCTTGCTCTCTCATAGAGTCATTAGCTTCCATTTGCTCAATTCTAATTTTTAACAAATAGTTTCTTCTATTAGATTTTGTACCTCCTTCCCCATTTGGCCAATTGTACTTTTTAGGGATTTGTTTTCTTCAGAGTACTTTTCTTCCAGTTGGCCAATTGTATTTTTTATGGACTTGTTTTCTACAGTTGATTTTTGTCCTTCCTTTTCCAAGCTATTGACTCTTTCTTGCATACCTCTCATTTCTTTTCCCATTTTTTCTTCTACCTTTCTCATCTGATTTTTAAAATCCTTCTTGAGTTCTTCTAAGAAGGCTTTTTGAACTTCAGACCAGTTCATATTCCCTTTTGCTGTTCCAAGTGTGGGTTTGTTGACAACGGTGTCCTCCTCAGAGTTTCTGCCTTGATCTTCACTCTTCTCATAATAAGAATCTATCCTACATTTCTTTTCACTCATGGTGTTTGCTCATTTTCTGGACTTTCAAGAGATTGGGCTCTCCTGCTGGGGAGCAAAGGGAACTGAACCAAGCTTCTTGGGTTGGGAGCCTAGGGCCTGATCAATGGTTTCATGGGCTGGGGCCTCCCATGTTGGCAGGTGGAGGCTTTAGGATACTGGCAGCTTACCTGGTGTTGAGTTGGAATCAGCAACACTGCAACTCTCAGGGTAGGATTGGGTAGTGTGGCTCTTGGAGATTTTCTGCTCACCTAGGCCTTTCCTTCTTTTTGCTTTCTTCAGCTCCTTTCTGATGGATGTTGTAGGGTGTTTATATGCCTTGGGCCCCTTGGAGTGCTGCTTCTCTTAGTTTTGCTGAGGCATTGGGAAGAGCCTGTGCTGTAGAATGCCGAGGCACCTGGTGGTTTTCTGAGCTGGTTTCCACCAGTTCCCCTGCCCTCAGTGAGGTACTTGGGGGTCCAAGTGTTGGTGTTTGCTTGTTCCACTACCTGGGCTTCACGATCTCCTCCTGGTATGCTCAGGTGGGGCTTTCTGCTAGCTTGCTGGGACGCCTCCCATTCCATACTGCTCCTCTTCCACTGGGGTAAGAGGTTCCTTTCCAGTCAATCCCTCAAGCTACCTGGGTTGCTGGACTGCTGCACCCCATCTTTCTTCTGGTCCAGCTGTTCCAGGGTTTTTCTTGGGGTTCTTTACCTATTTTTTCAAATAATTTTTAGAATATTGGAATTAATTGTTCCTTAAATATTTGCTAGAATTCACTTTTAAATTCATCTGGTCCTGGAGATTTCTTTTTCTCAGAGAGCTTATTGATGGTTTGTTCAGTGTCTTTTTTTCTATTAAAGGATTATTTAAGTATTTTATTTCCTCTTATTAATCTGGGAAATTTATATTTCTATCAATACTCATTCAATTCACTTAGACTGTCAGTTTTCCTGGTGTATAATTGGGAAAAATATATCCTACTAACTCCTTCAATTTCATCTTTTTTGTTGTGGCCTTCATCTTTTTTATTTTTGATACTGCTAATTTGGTTTTCTTCTTTCCTTTTTTTTTATATCAAATTAACCAATGGTTTATCTTATCCCCCTAGAAAACCAGCTCTGAAGTTTTATATATTGGTTCAATTTTTTTTAAATTTCCATTTTATTAGCCTTTCCTTTGATTTTCACCATTTCCCTTTTAGTGTTTAATTGGGTATTTTTAATTTGTTATTTTTCAATTTTTTTTTCCATGCCCAATTTGTTAATCTGCTCTTTGTCTTTTTTAATGGTGTAGGCTTTTAGAGATGTAAATTTTCCTTTATGTATTGCTTTGACTGCATCCCCCAAAATTTGTTATGCTGTCTCCATGTTGTCAATCTCTTTAATAAAATTGTTGATTGTTTCTATTATTTCTTCTATGATCCACTCATTTGTTAGGATTAAATTGTTTAGATTCCAATTAAATTTTAATCTGTGCTCCTTTGGTCCCTTACTGAATGTAATTTTTCTTCCATTACAATCTGAACAGGATGCATTTAATGTTTTAACTTTTCTACATTTGGATATGAGATTTCTTGCCTTAATAGTCAATTTTTGAAGATGTCACATACCACTATTCCAATTCAATTTTCTCCATAGGTCTATCATAGCTAAATTTTCTAGGATTCTATTCAGAGATTGAACTTTCTAAAAATTTATTTTATGGTTACATTTATCTAGCTCTGAGAGGGAAAAGTTGAGGTCCCACACTAGTATCATTTTAATGTACATTTCCTCCTATAAATCATTTAACTTTTTCTTTTAGAATTTGGAGGTTATCACTTCCAGGACCAAGATGGTGGAGTAAGCAGTAAGTCACCCCCACCTTCCCTTATTGTCCTTGAAAAATCCAGAAAATACTGCCCCAGGAAAAATCCTGGAATAGTGGAGCCAACAGAAAGCTAGAGTGCAGCAGTCTTCTAGCTCATGAGGCTAGGGGGATTAACGAGAAAGTTCTCTCTTGCTGTGGCTGAAGAGGACCAGTACAGGATGAGAGGTATCCTGGAAAGCTAAGTGGCAAGCCCCACCACAGCAAACCAGTGAAAGATCTTGAGCACCAGGATGGTGGAGAAGACAAGCACCAACTCCAGGACACCTTGTGTGCCTTGGCACAGCCAGGGTAACTGGCAGATGCTAGTATGGAGAACCATCACATGTGTCTACCAGCAGCTGAAACTACCTGTGCTCTAGCTCAGACCCAAGAGAGGGGGTGCCCTCCAGCAGCCATAGGAAGCCCACTTCTAACCCCTAACCTGAGAGCTTCCTTCAGGGTAACCCTGGGAGTAATGGAGAAAAACCCCACCTGGCCTCTGCACACACCAGTCACTGCCATTAACTCCCTCTCAGCACCAGGTAAGCTATCAGACCCCTATTTACTCCAGCTCCCAGAACCTGAAGCCCCAGCACATAAACCAGTAACAAGGTTCCTATCCCCCAGCATAAGAAATGTGGGAGAGTGCCCCTTGTGCCCAGAAGCAGAGATAAAATTTAAAGGCCAGGAAAAAGGAAAATGCCATAAGCAGAAAGCAACAAAGAAAAACAGCGACCACAGTTTCTTGCTATAGGGATAGGGAAAATCAAAACACAAATTCAGAAGAGGACAACATTGTCAATATACCTACATCTGAAACCTCAAAGGGGAATATGAACTGATCTCAAGCCAAAACAGCCTTCTTGGAAGAGCTCAAGAAGGATTTTAAAAGTCAAATAAGAGAGGTAGAAGAAAAATTTAACAATTCCTTTAAAAACACTATTGACAAAATGGGAAAAAAAAAGTACACTGAAGAAATCAACTCCTTAAAAAGTAGTATTGGCAAAATGGAAAGGGAGATACAAAAGCTAACTGAAGAAAACAATTCATTAAAAATTATAATTGAGCAAGTGGAAGCTAATGACTATGAGACATCAAGAATCAATCAAACAAATCAAAAGAATGAAAAAATAGAAGAAAACATAAACTACCTCATTGAAAAAACAACAGACCTGGAAAATAGATTCAGGAGAGATAATTTAAAAATTATTGGACTACCCAAAAACCATGATGACAAAACAAAACAAAACAAAAAAAAGAGCCTGAATATCATATTTCAGAAGATTATCAAGGAAAACTGCCCTGAAGCCCTAGAACCAGAGGGCAAAATAGTCACTGAAAGAATCCACCAATCACCTCCTAAAAGAGATCCTAAATTGAAAATGCCAAGGAATATTATAGCAAAATTCAAGGATCATCAGGTCAAGGAAAAAATCCTGCAAGCAGCCAGAAAGAAACAATGCAAATATCGTGGAACCACAGTAAGGATTATGCAGGGCCTGGCAGCTTCTACATTAAAAGATCAGAGACTTGGAATGTGATATTCCATAAGGCAAAGGAACTTGGTTTACAATGAAGGATCAACTACCCAGCAAAATTGAGCATAATCTTTCAGGGAAGGAGATGGACATCCAATGAAAAATGGGACATCCAGAACTTTCTGTTGAAAAGACCAGAGCTCAATGGAAAATTTGATCTTCAAATACAAGACTCAAGAGAGGCATAAAAAGGTAAACAGGAAAAGAAAAAATGTTATTTAATAACAGAAAAGAGTTTACATCCCTACATAAGAAGATGATACTTATAACTCTTGAGAACTATATCTTTATTATGACATTTAGAATATTACATATTTACACACAGGGTGTGGGTAAAATTGACTTTGGTGTGATAATAAAAAAATTAAGTGGTGAAAAAGGATTATAATGGGAGAAAAGGAGGAGGCAGAAAAGGGTAAATTACATCACATGAAGAGGCACAAAGACATATTACAGTAGAGGGAAAAAAGGGAGGGAGATGAGCATTATTTGAACCTTACTCTCATTGGATTTGGCTCAAGGAGGGAATAACATACTCAGTTAGGTAAAGAAATTTAACTTGCCCTATAGGCACTAGGAAGGAAAAGGGGAAAGAAAAGGGAGGGGGTGGAGAGAAGGGAAAGCAGATTGAGGGAGAAGGTGGTCAAAAGCAAAACTCTAGTGAGCAAGGAAAGGGAGAAAGGAGAAATAAAAGGATGAACGGGGGTTAGGGGGAGAAATAGGATGGAGAGCAAGACACAGATAGTAATCATAACTGTGAATGAGAATGGGATGAATTCTCCTATAAAACAGAAGCAGATAACAGAATTGACTAAAAACCATAATCCTACAATATGTTGTTTACAAGAAACACATTTGAAATAGAGGGATACAGAGGGTAAAGGTAAAAGGCTGGAGTACAATATATTATGCTTCAGTTGAAGTAAAAAAAATAATAAAAGTGGGGGTAGCAATCCTGATCTCAGACAAAGTCAAAGCAAAAATAGATCTAATTAAGAGATAAGAAATAAAACTATATCCTGCTAAAAGGCTCCATGGACAATGAAGTAATATCATTACTAAATATAGTGCACCAAGTGGTATAGCATTCACATTCTTAGAGGACAATTTCAGGGAGTTAGAGGAAGAAATAGACAACAAATGCTACTGGGAGACCTTAACCTCCCCTTCTCTGAACTAGATAAATCTAACCACAAAATAAACAAGAAAGAAATTAAGGAGGTGAATAGAATATTAGAAAAGTTAGGTAGGATAGACCTCTGGAGAAAATTGAATGGCAATAGAAAGGAATATACTTTTTTCTCAGTGGTACTGGCACCTATACCCAAATTGACCATGTATTAGAGCATAAAAACCTCACAATCCAATGCCAAAAGACAGAAATATTAAATGCATCCCTTTCAGATCATGATGCAATAAAAATTACATGTAATGAAAAGCTATGGAAAGATAAGCCAAAAATTAATTGGAAACTAAATAATCAAAACTAAATAATCAAATCCTAAAAATGAGTGGGTCAAACAACAAATCATAGAAACAATCAATTACTTCAACTAAGAGAATGACAATAATGGGACAACATACCAAAACTTCTGACATGCAGCAATGCAGCTAAATGCTTACATGAATAAAATAAAGAAAGAGGAGATCAATGAACTGGGCATGCAACTAAAGAAGCTAGATAAAGAACAAGTTGAAAATCCCCAATTAAATACCAAATTAGAAATACTAAAAACCAAAAGAGAGATAAATAAAATTGAAGTCAAGAAAACTATTGAACTAATAAATAAAATTAAGAGCTGCATTTATGAAAAAAAAACCCAATAAAATAGGCAAACTTTTGGCTAATTTGATTTAAAAAAAGAAAGAAGAAAACCAAATTACCACTATCAAAAATGGAAAGGGTGAATTCACCACCAATGAAGAAGAAATTAAAACAATGATTGGGAATTATTTTTTTCCAATTGTACACCTATAAATTTGACAATCTTAGTGAAATGGATGAACACTTACCAAAATATAAATCACCCAGATTAACAGAAGAGGAAATAAAATTATTAAATAACCCCATCTCCAAAAAAGAAATTGAAAAAGCCATCAATGAACTCCCTAAGAAAAAATTTCCAAGGTCAGATGGATTTACAAGTGAATTCTATTAAACATTTAAAGAACAATTAATTCCAATACTATATAAACTATTTGGGAAAATAAGTGAAGGAGCCTTACCAAATTATTTTTATGATACAAATATGGTGCTGATAACTAAACCAGGAAGAGTCAAAACAAAGAAAATTATAAAACAATTTACCTAATGAATATAGATACAAAAATTGTAAATAAAATGTTAGCAAAAAGATTACAGCAACTTATCACAAGAATAATACACTATGATCAAATAGAATTTATACCAAGAATGCAGGGCTGGTTCAATATTAGGAAAACTATAAGCATAATTGACCATATCAATGACAAAACTGACAGAAACCATATGATTATATCAGTAGACAGTTCTCCTTTTGATTATGGTTTCCATGTAGTCCAATGATTCTCTTATTGTCTCTCCTGGATCTATTTTCTATGTCAGTTCTTTTCTCTATGAGGTATTTTACATTTTCTTCCATTTTTCATTCTTTTGAATTTATTTGATTGTTTCATAATGTCTCATAGAGTCATTAGCTTCCATGTGTTTTGTTCTTACTTTTAAGGTATGTTTTCCTCAATTAGCTTTTGTACTTTCTTTTTCATTTGGATAATTGTACACTTTAAGGAGTTGTTTCCTCAGTGAATTTTTGTATCTCCTTTTCCATTTGGCCAATTCTACTTTTTACACAATTTTCCAAGTTGTTGAATCTTTTTTTTATAATTCTCTTGTATCACACTCATTTCTTTTCCCAATTTTTCTTCTATCTCTCATATCATTTTAAGCTCCTTTTTGAACTCTTCCATGAGATATTTCTGAGCTTGAGACCACTTCCTATTTTTCTTTGGGGTTTTCCCCATAGGTGGTTTGATATTGTTGTACTCTTCTGGGTTTGTATCTTGGTCTTCCTTGTCACTATAACAACTTTCTATGATCAGATTCTTTTTTCATTGTTGTCTTCTGCTCATTTTTTTTCCCTTTTCCTTCTTTTTAAATTTGAGTTCTGCTCCCAGTGTGGAAAGGGCACTGTCTCTGGCTTCTTTTATTAGTGGCTACAGGCCCTGGCTGTTTGCTGCACTTATATTGGTGCTATATTGATGCTGTCCTGAAGCTCATGGGAGACCCTCGTATCTGGTGCTGAACTGCAGGTGTATGGTGGGGGTTGGCTGGTTTGTGTTTCCCAGTGGCTACACTGAAGCATGTGTGGTCAGGTCTTTGGAGGCTGCCTGTTTGCTTGGGTCTACACTGCAGGATGGCAGACCTGTGCTGGCTGATGACTGCCTATTTGTTTAGGCACCCTTATGGTTGGTATCTACCCATTTGTCTGGGGCTCTGCTGAATTAAGTGGAGATCTGGCTGCTGGAGGGTGCCTGTTTGCCCAGAACTACACTTTAGCACGTGGTGTTTCTCGGAGCTGGAGTCTGCCAGTTGCCCTGGCTATGCTAAGGTGCAGTCCTGGTGTTGATGGTTGTCTACTTCACCACACTGGGGCTCAGGATCTCCAGCTGGTTTGTTTGAGGTGGGGATTGCTGCTGGCTTGCTTGGATGCTTCCTGTCCTGGGCTGCACTCCCCTTTCACCTGAGTGAGATGGACCCTTCTTGTAGATCTTCCAAGCTTATTGGGCTAAAAGATTGTTTTACCCCATCTTTTGTTGGTTCTACTGATCCAGGATTTGTTTTGGGGCTCCATTTGTGGTTGTTTGGAGATGAGTAGGGGAGAGTTACAGCAGATTACTGTTTACTCCACCATCTTGGCTCCTGGAAATGGATCTCTCAAATATGATGTGGAAGCTTTTTCTTTAATCAGTGCTTTCAGGTAGTCCAATAATTCTTAAATTGTTTCTTTTCAATCTAGTTTCCAGGTCACTTGTTCTTCCAATGAGATATTTCACATTTTCTTCTATTTTTTTCATTCTTTTGACTTTGTTATATTATTTTTGGATATCTGAGGGAGTCATTAATTTCCACTTGCCTGATTCTAATTTTCAAGGAATTATTTTTAAGTGAGCTTTTGTATCCTTTTTTTTTTCTGATTTGTCCAATTCTGCTTTTTTTTTTTCAAGTATAAACTTTATTGGATACTTTAGCATTTACATTGGTTACACAAGAAGCTAAACTGTTTGCTTCTATTGTTTTGTCCAGGAGGCACAGCACGGGTTAGTCTGCTGAAGGAAGTAGTCAAAATGAAACTCTTCCTCAGAGTCTGGGGTAGAATCCTGGTTCTCAGACCCAGCAACATAGACTGTTTTCCTCCCAGGGCTATTTGTCTCCCTGCCTTTTATGTTGTGGACACAGTGTAGCAGCTTTATTCTTTTTCTCTCTCCCCTCCTTCCACTCCAACAAGTTACCATTGTTCTGAGTGAAGCATCTCAACTGAGTGATCAACACAAACCTGAGTGATGAGAGATGAGAGGAAGGAAGAAGAGAGGCCTACATACATGGTGGAGCCCTTAAGGGAGGAGTTGACTCCACAAGACTGAGGGAAATTGTTCCATTGCATAGAGGTTTTCAGATCTAAGCTGTGCTTCCTGTATCACTAAATTCTGGATTTGAGTTGTCCTCTGGGCTTATCTTTCTGGGAAGATCCATGACCCTACCCGTAATATCTGGGTTACAAAATCATATTGCAGATAGCCATCTGTTAAGCATTGACTTTAGTGTCTGGTTTTATTGGTTGCTTGTTTTCTCAAACCCAGCTTTAAAAAAAGTCACCTGATATAGTGGTTTAGTCAATGGGGTTAGGGTAGGGATGGGGGGTTGACTGGGATCATCCCTGGAGAGTACCAGGGTTATGGACTCCTCCTTCACATGAAGTACTAGGCCATCAGTCCAGAAGCCAGGGTCACAACAGCAGCAAGGATGAGTTGAAGTTTGAGCTGCCTCAATAAAGCCGTGACATTTTTGAAGGGGCAAACACTACCCTCATGGGTACCTTGTGAGTAGCATAATAGGGACACTTGTGCACATCTCTTTTCCCAACATGTACTAGAAGCTCTCCATCCTAGGGTTCTGTGGCAGGTTCATTGAAAATCTGCATGTTGTACTCAAAGGCCCTGTTACTGTCCTCAACTATTTTCTCCTTCATCTTCCGATCGAGCTCCAGGATATTTATCCTAGCCCAATAAAACTGCTTGAACTGCTGGGCATTGTCTACATTCTCAAACACATAAAACTGGTTCCCTTCTCTGGTGGTTGGCAGCTACAGTATGCACTGAGCCACCTTCTTCAGTACCTGGCCCCCAGAAAGGTCCCCCATATACCATGTGTAAGCATGGGCCATGAGGAGCTGTGGCCCATGCAGCCCCACATAATGGATCTGTTCTACATAGCACTGAGTGGCCTCTGAGCACTTCACTTTCTCCCTCCATTCCTCACCAAAGAAATACTTCATGTCCTTGGTCAGTGCCTCCTTGATGTGTAGCTCCATGGGGAAATTCAAGGGAGTAAAGGGTGGCTGGTCCTTGTTGTGGTCCATCTCCTCTTCTAGGGCTGAGTATGTGTAATAAAGTGCAGTGGTAGCTAGCTTAGAGATCCTTCTTGACATGGCCTTTCAAGAAATCTTTGATAAACTGGTTATTCTCTGCAAGGTCATGAGATTCCTTAGTCCCTTCCTCCAGAAGCTCAGAAAGGTCCATTTGTTTTGCATGGTTTTCCCATTCAGGTCCTCTATAGATTTTATCCCCCAGATTTATCCACTCCATCTGATAGTATCTCCAATTCAGATGACATTTTGGCTTAGTGCAGGTTTTCAAGTTCTTTCACCCCTCTGGACCTGCAGGGAAACATTCAAGAAAAGCTAGTGAGGTTTTCCTGAATGTCCACACAGTATCATACTGTCTTCTAGATTACTCATGATTCATTCTGCCCTGTCTACTAGCATCACCACTTCAACTCCAATTCTGCTTTTTACGGAGTTATTTTCATCTGTGAAGTTTGTATCTCTTCTACCATTGGACAAATTTTGATTTTTAAGGTTTTATTTTCTTCAGTAATTTTTTGCATATATGCTTGTTTTTCAAAGCTGTTAATTGTGGATAAATTGTAAGGCCTGGAATCAATAAAACCTAAGTTCAAGCCTTGTCTCAGATACTGATTAGCTGTGTGACCCAGGTCAAGTCACTTAACCTGTTTGTCTCAGTTCCTTCATATGTAAAATGAGTTGTAGAAGGAAATGGCAAAACACTCCCGTATCTCTGCCAAGAAATTTCCAAATGGGGTAAAGAAAAGTCAGATACAACTGAACCAATTGAACAACAACAATTTTCTTACCTCATTCATTTCTTTACCTATTTTTCTTCTACTTCTCTGATTCTGAAAATCATTTTAGCTCTTCCAAGAATTCTTGTTAGATGTGTGTCAAATTCACATTTTTGAGGCATTGCTTGTAGCTATTTTGACATCATTATCTTATTCTGGGTTTTTGTTTTGATTTTCTCTCTCAGCATAATAGTCTTCTATGGTCAGATTCTTTTTTTTTGTAGTTTGCTCATTTTCCAATCTATTTCTTGACTTTGAAATTCATGTTAAAATTGAGTTCTCTTCTTGATATAAGGGCATGGTGTAGGACACCTGTCCCAAGTTTCAGACCTTTTGGTGCTATTTTTTTTTCATAGCTATTTCTATGGGATTGGAAGTTTTTTCTTGCTTCCAAGGTATTGTTATCCATGGAGAACTGTGGTCATTGCTGTCCTAGTATTCACTCTGGTCTTTACCTAGGAAAGCCCATGATCCCTTGGGATCAGAAGCAGTACTTTTCCTCAGGCCCCCTTCTACCTCAAAATCAAATGTGCTCCAAACAAAGTCAATGCAACAAAGATTAGAAGGAAAGCAGAAAGCTGGGAAACATTTTTTATAGCCAGTGTTTCTGATAAAGACATCATTTCTAAAATAAATAGAGAACTGAGTCAAACTTATAAGAATAGAAGTCATTTCCCAATTGATAAATAGTCAAAAGATATGAACAGGCAGTTTTTAGATGAAGAAATTAAAGCTATCTGTTAGCATATAAATCAATGCTGATTAAAGAAATGCCAATTGAAACAACTCTGAGGTACCACATCACACCTATCAGATTGGCTAATATGACAGAAAAGGAAAATTATAAATGTTGGAAAAGATGTAGGACAGTTGGAACACTAGTGCACTGTTGGTGAAGTTGTGACATGATCCAACCATTCTGGAGAACAATTAGGAACTATGCCCAAAGGGTTATAAAACTTTTGATCCAGAAATACCACTACTAGATCTGTAACCCAAAGAGATCATAGAAAAGGGAAAGTGGCACACCATGTACAAAAAACTTTATAGAAACACTTTTTTATGGTGGCAAAGTATTGGAAATTCAGGGGATGTCCATCAACTGGGGAATCTCTGAACAAACTGTGGTATATGAATGTAATGGAATACTATTGTGCTATAAGAAATGATGAGTGGGCAGATTTCAGAAAAACCTAGAAAGATTTATGTGAGCTGATGCTGAGTGAAGTGAGCAGAACCAGGAGCACATTGTGCTGTTATTTCGCATAGGATTTGGAATCCATTAATGTTATAAATGAACAATATTGTGTGATAATGAAGCATGATAGACTTAGCTCTTCTCAGGAATACAATGATCTGAGACAGTTCCAAAAGACTCATAATGGAAAATGCTATCCACATCCAGAGAAAGAACTACAGTGTCTGAATGCAGATATACTGCATTCAGAATGTAGCATACTATTTTCACTTTTTATTGCTTTTTTTTTCTTTCATGGCTTTTCCCTTTTGTTCTGATTCTTCTTTCACAATATGACTAATGTGGAGATATGTTTAATATGATTGTGCATGTATAACCTATATAAGATTGATTGCTGTTTTGGGGAGGGGGGAAGGGAAGGAAGGATGGAGAAAAAAGAACAGAACTCAAAATCTTACAAAACTGAAGGTTGAAAATTATCTAATTGGAAAAAAATACAGTTCATTGGAAAAAAAAATCAAATGTGTTCCTCTGTACCCTTGAACTGTGATCCAGAAATGGGTATAGGCAATACAGTGGTCAAACATCTTCCTTTGTGTTACCCAGTGCTCCCTGCTCTTACCATCTCTGAGTTGAGAGCTCCCAAAGCTGCTGCTAGATCTGTTGCCACCACTAAATTTCTTCACTGGTATTGCTTCCACATCAATTGTGGTCCAGCCTTCACATCTGTGTCACTGATCTCTCTTTCTGACATCTCAAATTGCTTGGCCTGGAAGAATTACTTAACCTGATCTTTTGCTGGCTCTGCCACTCCAGAATTTGATTTGAGGCCTTATTTTAAAGTTGTTTAGATGGAAATGCTAGGAGAGCTTAGATGAGTGTTTCTCTACTTAGCCATCTTGGCTCCACCTCAGTTTCTTCATTTGTTTCTTCAGGGTTTGCCTAGATTATCTCTAAAAATGCCCATCAACTTATAATTTCACAGTGTCATGTCCTTGTCTTACAGATATGAAAACTGAGACTCTTGTAGGTTACCAGGGGTAGGGAACCTGTAGCTTTGAGGCCAAATGTGACCTTCTAGATCCTTGGGTTAGGCGTTTTGACTGAGTCCAAGTTGTACAGAACAAATCCTTTCATTAGGGGAATTTGTTCTGTGAAGTTTGGATTCAGTCAGAGGGCCATGCATGAAGATCTAGAGGGCCATATGTGGTCTAGAGGCCATAGGTTCTCCATCCCTGGAGTCTCAGCCTAAGTCATTCAGTTATTGAGAAAACTGTTACCAGAACCTGGGTATCTGGACTCCAGTTTCACTGCTTTTTTTTTTCTACTCCATAAGGAATCTATGTGATTAGTTTTACTCTAGTAAGAAGAATTTGATAGGAATACCTGCTAAGTCTCATGTTTGGGTTCAAAAGATCAACTTCACAGCTATAGGATTGAGGAGGCAGGCTTAGAGAGTATCTTATCTGAAAATGATTTGGAGATATTAATGGATTGTAAATCTTATATGAAATACCAGTGTGCTGTGGAAGCTAATGTAATCTTGGGTTTCACTGAGAGAGGCACAACTTCCAGGAATAGGGAAATGAGAATGATAGTTCCACAGCATTCTGCCCTAGTCAGTCTCCTTCTGGAGCACTACTGTGTTCAGTTCTGGGCCTCTCAGCTTAAGAAGGACATCAGTAGGCTGGATATTAGCCAGAGGAAGGCAATTTAGATGATGAAGAGCCTTGAGAGTATGTTACATGAAGATCATTTATAGGATCTAGCAATGTTTTGCCTGGAGAATATTTGGGTGAAACAAGTCAACTAAATACAACTATTTTAAACTTTGTTGTGTGAAAGGAATGATTTTGACTTGTTCTATTTGTCTTTAGAGGAAAGAACCAGGAGCAATGAGTAGAAGTTTTAAAGAGACTAATTTAGGACTGATGTCTTGTAAAAACTTCTTAAAAATTCAAACTCTAAAAATAGATTAATGCATTCCCTAATATTGGAACTATTCAAGAAGAGATTGCATGAGCCTTCACTGAGAATGTTGTAGTGAGGATTTTTTTTAATTGAGTATGTATTTGTTTACAAAGCCTTCATACTCTGAAAGTGAATAACTTGAAAAGGGTGAAGCCCTACAGACAGCAAATACTGATATTTTAACATTATACATTTGGATTTACAAAACTAATTCATTAGAGGATATTCAGTTTCTTCTATATACTGCATTTTCAAACTATACAAATTTCAATCAGGTTGACATTTGTGTCTGCATTGTGACCTCCTAAATATATTATTAGAATTCATATGGATGAGATGGAACAGAATCTTAAATTTAGAACTAGAATGGATTCTATATTTAGTCCATCAGGCCATCTAGTTCAGAAATATCAAACATGTAGCCCAATGACTGTGCTATACTCCCACAAGACTTACCATGGACCTGAACCAAAATAAAATGAAATTGGGGTAAAAATAACAAAAAAATATAAATACAATAAAACATTGATAATATTATATGTGATTTTGTAAGTCAACTGTGCCCTTAGGATTTCTTATGTATTATTTAGTGGGCCCTAATTCCATCTGAGTTTTAGATCATGGACTTAGCCCAGCTCTTTAATTTTACAGATGAGTAAAATGATATTAAGAGAAATTAAATGATACACTAACTCAAGGTCAAATGAGTTATAAATACCAGAACCTGGATTCAACCTAATAAATGTAGTTAATTCTCAAAATCACAAATGGTTAGTTTGGGTAGGTTATAAGCAGTTTCCCCATTCACTGAAATTTGACTATTTTCAATTATTGCTTCATCTAACTTTGATTTTCTTTAAGCCATTTAACTTACCCTCAAACTTTTCTAAGCCAAAAAGACCACCTGGGGGTTTGTTCAGTTTGGTTTCAGAAACCCTTTCAGGCACTTGCAAATTAGTCTTTAGTCTTCTCCATGTAAGAGAAAAAAACAATTCATTTCTAACCTTATAAGAGAGAAGTTGTTTGGTTGCCTTCTTTGCCATCCCAAAGAGCTCTCTGATGTTCATTGAGTTTTTCTTTGCATTATGGCAAAGTAGAATAGAAACAAATCACTTTGCAGCAGGAGGCTTATGATATGAATTAAAACCTCCTTACTCTTCTTGCCCTAGTCAGGAGAAGGGTTTTACTCCACTTGAGTGCATCTCATCTTAGCATTTACCCTTTTATAAGCTTATTGCTGATGTTCTTTTTAATTCATATTAAATGTTTATATTTGCTTCTTAAATACTTAAGAGATTGCCAGTTTTGTAGTTTGGCTTCTGACAAATAGAGTAGGCTCTTAGGGGACAATACTCTTTTCCTTTCCCCAGTCATCAACCCATCAGCAATATTTAAAATTTAAGTGTTTTAAAACAAGATGTAAGATCACTTTTTCATTAAAAAAATAGCATTTGAATACATGAAAGGAATTTAAAGATCTATAAAAAGTCACTGAACTAGTTAAATTAGTAGCATCTAACCTCAGCTGAGTCTTTTTCTTCCCTTCTCTTAAATCTTAAACCATCTTCCTTGTCTACTTGTAGAAAAGATAAAATCCATTCTACAGGAGCTACCTTACCTTCTCTTCTCTCTATTTTTAACAAGGAGATTGGTAGTCACCAAACTTTCCATTTTAAAATGGACTAAATCTTCTTTCTTGTACTCAGAGTATGAAGGAACTTCAGTTGCCATCTAGTCCAACACACACACAAAAAAGAACATCCACTATAATGTATACAGCCAGAAGCAATAAAGCTTCAGTTTAAAACCTCCAAGGAAGAGGAACACAGAAGGCAAGAGAGCTCTCATTGTTGGGATTTTTTTTTCCAGATTATTTGTTTGTTTCTCCAACATCAAATTTAAATTGCCCTCTTTGCAACTTCTACCCACTGTTCTTTATTCTGCCCTTTGGGCCCAAGCTGAACAAGTCAAATTCCTTCTCCATAAGGTAAATCTTCAGAGATTTGAGGAATATTATTCTGTCTCCCTTGAGTTTTCTGTTTTTTAAACCAAATATCCCCAGGTCCTTTAATTGAGCCTCATATATCTTTATTTTTTGGGGGGTGAGGCAATTGGGGTTAAGTGACTTGCACAGGGTCACACATTTAGTGAGTGTTATGTGTCTGACACCAGATTTGAACTTGGTCCTCTTGACTCCAGGGCTGGTGCTCTATCCACTGCACCACCTAGCTCTCCCTAGCTTCATATATCTTGTACACAAGGCACTCCACCACCCTTTTTGTGCTGCCACCACCACCACCACAGCTAGACTATCTCTAGGCTTTCATCTAAAACTGAACATGATAATCCAGATTAAGTCTAACCAGGACAATGTACAGTAGGAATATCAGCTCCCTCCTCCTGGGAGCAATGTCCCTTTTAATAGAAGCCAATATAACATCATCTCTCATAGTTTTGTTGTTATTTTTCAGCCATTTCAGTCATATCTGACTCTCTGTGACCCCATTTGGGGTTTTCTTGGCAAAGATGATAAAGTATTTTGCCATTTCCTTCTCTAGCTTATTCGATAGATGAGAAAACTGAGGCAAACAGGGTTAAGTGACTAGACCAGGGCCACATAGCTAGTAAGTGTCTGAGGCCAGATTTGAACTCAGAATGAGTCTTCCTGACTCCAGGCCTAGTGCTCTATCCACTATCCACTACATCTTCTACTTACTACCTCTGTGACCTTGGTCAAGTCATTTAATTTATCAGGGCTTCAATTTCCTCATCTCTGAAATGAAGGGGCAGGATTATATGACCTCTTCATCTTTTAAAACACTAAATCTTGGAACCATATGGCCTTGAGCAGGTCATCTAACTTCCCTTAACCTCAGTTTCTTTCATATGTAAAATGAAGGGGTTGAAATAGATATCCTAGATGTCTATATTTCATTGATGATTCATATTGATCTTGGAAATAATTGAAACACTCAGGTACCATGACTTCCAACCTTTTAACCTCCATGCACATGTATCACCTGTGAAATTGATTTTTTGCATGCAAGTATATGACTTTACATTTATACTTATTAAACATCATCTTAAATGGTTTAACCCAATGTTGAGGCCTCTGAAGATTTTTTTTTTAATACTTACTCTATTAAAAAGTGCTCTAGGTATCCTCAGCTTTGGGTCAACTGCAAATTTGATAAGTATGCCATCTATTCAGTTAAGCAAATCATTGATACAAATGTTATATAGAAAACATCCCCAGGGTACTCCACTAGAGAACTCTTGCCCTATTGACATTAAACTATTGTCAAATATTCTATGATTCAGAGCATCCAGTTAATTCTGAAACCATCAAGTTTTCTAATGTCTTATCCCTATATCCTTGTTTCCTTCACAAAAGTCATGTGATGTACAATATTAAAAACCTTGCTAATATTTAGGAGAGCTATATTGGCAACATTTTCCTCATTTCTCAAGTCACTAATCCTATCAAAAATGAAAATTAGCTTAATATGATATTACTTGTGCCTAAGGAACCATCCTGGTTTGATACATTCACTATCTAGATGTTCATCAAAAGTATATTTAACAAACTTTTGTAGAATTTTTCTAGGAATTGAAATCGACTCATTTATATTTTACACCTTTATCTTCTTCATTTTATTTTGAATTCCAGACATTTGCTCATGATGAATTTGTTTCTTCAAATCCAATTCTTAAGATCTTAGGGTAATGGTATCAGGACTGTAGCTCAACATCCTCCCTACTCTGTTAATTTTTATTAATTCTTCATTGCTCAGAGGAGGGAAAAAGGCTGCTTTTCAAGAAATTTCTTGTATTCATGACAGAAGAAAGAAAACATGCTGGGGAAATTTGGATTTCAATTAATTTTGCTAAGCAGCTCTGGAAGAGTTACTGTTCTTTACTAAAACGGGGAATAGGATTTGAGAGTTAAATGGAGACTGTTGAGAGCATAAGCATAGATGAGTCTTCTACACAACTGGAGGTCTAGCAGAAAAGCCCTTTGTCCAAAAAATATCTTTCCTCCTTACTACCACCTGCATCTATTTCTGATGCTTGAGATTCTATCATTCACAAGTTATTTCTCTGGGTTAAGCTTTAACCTCTCTAAGAACTCACTTAAATTTCACTTGCCCTCTTATGAACAAACTCCTCTCTGATGGAATTGATATTGAACAGACACTAGTGTAAAGCTGTCAATTGATAAGTACTTATCCTGCAGAGCTTGTTATCCAAGTTCAATGCAACAAACATTTTTGGAAAAACCATAGGCTTAATAGACAGAAAGACGGAGTTGCAATCCTTCCTCTGCTACTTTACTACTTGTGTGATCACCCAAGTCACTAAAAACCAAAAATCATTCCTGGTTCTGTCTTCATTTGAATCATGAGGGAATTGGACTAGACCTCTGATATCTTTTCTAGATCTAGACTTATGATCCTTTTACCTAGATTCAAATCCTACTGATGATGTATATTACCTGATGACCTTAAGCAAATTACTTAACCTCTCTTGGCCTCATTTTATGCATCTGTAAAATGAGGGGGTTTCATTAAATAGCCTCTGACTTCCTTTCTAGACTTATTATCAATTTTGCTTTCTGCTACAGAAGGAACTAGAGAAATTAGGTATGGGCCATAGGTGGAGGAGGGATTGGAGGGTCGGGGAAGAATGGGTGTGGAAGAAGAAGAGATAATTTTTGCCAAAAGAAGTGGAAGATTAGAACAAGTGTGTTTACACATGTCTCTTATATACCTTGAATTCTTCCATTTAAGAGAGAATATATAAGGGGAAAATAGGGAAAATTAGGTAATAATATTTAAGCTCTCAGCTTCAAGTGTGATTTACTGCTTGCAAAACATAACTTTCTACTTAAAAGAAAATAGCACTAAACAAGCCTATGAAAAATCTGAAAATGCTTTTCTGGGAATGTAACAAATGTGTCCATTCATAATTAATTGATACCTTGAGATATGAAAGCTGGAATTTATTATCCGATACTGTCAGGTCCTGTTGGGCAATCAGACATTCTGATAAGGTACCCATTAAGGGCTCTGTGCCTTTGAGGAACTGTGACCAGCTGAAATTAGACAATCATGTCACTGCATTGTTGAAACCCATACTTTTTGATAAAGCTTTGTAGCATTTTGTGAAGTCAGGTGGCCACTAGTCAGGCCTTCAGTGGACTCAAAATCATAGGTTGGATAGTACTAGGGCCAATCTGGGAAGTCTGTGAAGGAAAGACAATATCAGGAGAATTGTGAGGGAGACACAGTCAATCTCCATGTCCTTTGGCTTCTCCTGTGAGTGACATGTTCCCCACTCATTCCATCATCCTATCTATCTCAGATCATAGAGTTTACTGCCAGAAGATATATTTTAGGATATCTATTTCAACCCCCTCATTTTACATATGAAAGAAACTGAGGTTAAGGGAAGTTAGATGACCTGCTCAAGGCCATATAGATAGGCTCTCAGGGTTATAGGTTCCAAGATTTAGTGTTTTAAAAGATGAAGAGGTCGTATAATCCTGCCCCTTCATTTCAGAGATGAGGAAATTGAAGCCCTGATAAATTAAATGACTTGACCAAGGTCACAGAGGTAGTAAGTAGAAGATGTAGAATTTGAACCCAAAATCTTTGATTTAAATGCTATTAGCTACTTATCTCTACCATTCTTCCAAAGTCCTTTCTCCCTATAATCCCCTTTGATCCAACCCAATCTACTCCATGCTAACCTATCCTCTTCTCCTTGATAACTCCTTATTTCTTTTAAAAATCTCTTTAATTTCTTCCCTCCCCTCTCCATTTTTCTTCCTTCCCAAACTTTTCTCCTTTAGATCTCTTTGATTCTACCTCAGCCTCTTCTCCCTACCACTTTTATCCCTCAAGGTGTCCTTCTGAGCTATCTCCTATGTACTCTGACCTTTCTTATATTGTCTTTACCATTATTTCTCAGGTATCAAGTTAAAACTAATAAGATAAACTAATTCACACTAAAAAGTGCATGACTAGAAAAACTCAATGTGTTGCCCCTCTCAGGGTTACTTTTATAGAGATTATTATCTAATTATTCTCTTATAATGCAATTTTAGGCATGAATAACAGGTAAGTTTAGGAGATATTTTAAGACAATGAGGAAATGCTCCTGCCACCTCTCCAATCTGACATTGCCAAAAATTACTTGTTTCAGAGGTCAGGCCTGATGGTAAGGTTTCTAGCTAGCTGTACATATTTTCTAAAAAGCTTAGTCTAATCTAGGAATTGCTGGTGGTTTACTATCTCCATAATAGTCATTTTATTTTTTCTTTATGAGTTCAGAGAAGGTAACAGTTTTAGGATATGGGCCTACACAGACCAAAATGTGTGTCGGGGAGGGTTGCTGGAAGGATGTATTTTGTTTTATGTGGCTTTATATGACACAGCCATGCAACATCACAGAAATATCTAGCTATATTGTCATGGTAAATTATTAGTGCAATTAATCAAGTTTCAAGGTAATATAGGAGAAGATTACTAAAATGCTATCAAATAGTAATTGCTAACATTTATACAGGGCCTGCTGTGTGCCAGGCACTGTGCAAAGCATTTTCGAGACATTATCTCATTTGATCCTTCAAGAAACCTGGGAGATAGGTAATATTGTTATTCACCAGTTTACAGTTGAGGAAACAATTAAAAAGAAGTTAAATGACTTGACAAAAATCACACAGCTAGTAATTATCCAATGTCAGATTATGGACTCGGGCCTTCTTTACTTTAGGCCTAGTTCTCTATCTAATGTTCACTAATAGCTTCTCCAGTGGTGACAGCATGAATCATACTCACAAAGCAGGGCTAGTTGTATCTTTACAAACCAAATGATTGGGATGAAAATTGTTTTGAAGCATAAACTGTGGGCTTAGATTTTAATTTTTTAATTTTTTTTAAATTTATCATTTCATTTATTTGTTATTTTAATTTCTATTTTCTGGGTTCAATTTTTAAATTTTTTTTTATTTTTAACAAGGGTTTTTAAAACTTTGGGTTACAAATTTTCTCCCTTCCTCCCTCCCCATCCACCCTCATTGAAAATGCAAGCATCTTGATACAGGTTATAGATGTGTAGTCATGCAAAACACTTCCATAGTAGTCCTGTTGTGAAAAACTAAGTATATTTCCCTTCATCCTATCCTACCCCCCATTTATTCTATTCTCTTTTGACCTTGTCCCTCCTCAGAAGTATTTGCTTTTGATTATCCCCTCCCTCAATCTGCCCTCCCCTCTGTCAACCCCCTGCTCTCTTCTCCCCTTCCCCCCTTATTTTCCTGTAGAGTAAGATAGATTTCCATACCCCATTGTGTATGTTATTCCCTCCTTAAGCCAAATCCTATGAGAATAAGATTCACTCATTCCCTCTCACCTTCACCATTTCCCCTCCACTGTAAAAGCCTTTTCTTGTCTGTTTCATGTGAGATATTTTACCTCATTCTACTTCTCCCTTTCTCCTTCTCACAGTATAATCTTCTCCCACCCCTTAATTTTATTTTCTAGATATCCCTTCATCTTCAACTCACCCTGTGCTCTCTATCTATCTATCTATACAAATACATAATTTTTTCCCTCCCACTACCCTAATACTGACAAAGGACTCATGAGTTACAAATATTATCTTTCCCTGCAGGAATGTAAACAGTTCAAACTTAATAAGTCTCTTATGATTTTTCTTTCCTGTTTACCTCTTCCATGTTTCCCTTGAGTCTTGTATTTAAAGGTCAAATTTTCTATTCAGCTCTGGTCTTTTCCACAGGAATGCTTGAAAGTCCTCTATTTCATTGAATGACTATTTTTTACCCTGAAGGATTATACTCAATTTTGCTGGGTAGGTGATTCTAGGTTTGCCCTCTCGGATGTCACACTCCATGCCCTCTGGACCCTTAATGTAGAAGCTGCTAAATCTTGTGTTATCCTGATTGTGTTTCCACAATACTTGAATTGTTTCCTTCTGGCTGCTTGCAATATCTTCTCCTTGACCTGGGAATTCTGGAATTTGGCTACAACATTCCTAGAAGTATTCCTTTGGGGATCTCTTTCAGGAGGTGATTGGTGGATTCTTTCAATTACTATTTTGCTCTCTGGTTCTAAAATATCAGAGCAGTTTTCCTTGATAATTTCTTGAAAGAAAATGTCTAGGCTCTTTTTTTTTTGATCATGGCTTTCAGATAGTCCAATAATTTTTAAGTTCTTTCTCCTGGATCTATTTTCCAGGTCAGTTGTTTTTCCAATGAGATATTTCACATTATCTTCTATTTTTTTCATTTCTTTTGATTAGTGTTACAGTGCCTTGAATTTTCAAATTGTCCCTCTCTTCCAATTTCTCCATTCTAATTTTTAAGAAAGTATTTTCTTCAGTAAGCTTTTGGACATCCTTTACCATTTGGCTAAGTTTGCTTTTAAGGGCATTCTTCTCCCCATTGACTTTTGGACCTCTTTTGCCATTTGGGTTAGACTATTTTTAAGGTGTTATTTTCTTCAGTATTTTTTGGGGTCTCCTTTAGCATCACTCTCAGTTTTTCCTCTACTTCTCTTACTTGCTTCTCAAAATCCTTCTTGAGCTCTTCCATGGAGTGGGACCAATTCATATTTTTCTTGGAGGCTTTGGATGTAGGAGCTTTGGCTTTGTTGTCTTCTTCTGGTTGTACGTTTCAATCCTCTTTGTCATCAAAGTAAGATAATATAGTCTGACTCTTTTTGCACTGCTTGCTCATGATCAAAGCCAATTACTTGAGTTGTAAACTCTTTGTTAAGGTAGGAGTCTGTTTGCAGTGTGGATAATGTACTATCCCAAGCTTCAGGGGATTTGTGCAGCTGTGTTCAGAGATACTTCTAGGAACCTGTAAATTTTCAGTTCTTCCAAGGTGGCATGATCAAGGGCAAGGTGTTTACTCCTTTCCTGGCCTGTGCTCTAGTCTATGAGCACTCTTTTCTGTCTTGGAACTGCGAGGATGGTTTCCTCTCCACAGTCACTACAAACTCCACCACACCAGCAATCCTCCTCCCCCTAGGACCACTACCCAGAACTGTGATGCAGATCCAAGCACAGGAAAAGCAAGAGAATCCTGCACCATCAGAGAGATCCCTGCAATCCTGCTCTGATCAGCCACTTGATTCCCCCTCTGTCTGTGGGTTGGGAGCTCAGGAGGCAGCTGCTGCCCCAAGGGCATGCTTGGGACTTGTGCCTGAGACCTAGTTCCTTCTCTCACCACAGTCACAGACTTTTCCCACTGATCTTCTAAGTTGTCTTTGGCATTTGTGGGTTGAGAAGTCTGGAAACCACCACAGTTGCCCGTGATCCAGTCCTCTGAGGCCTGATCCAGCATCACTGCAGCTTGCTCACCCATGCCAAACTACGCTCTTCTCCCAGCCCAGTGCAATATACCTTTCCAATCAACCATTCAGGCTGTCTTGGGCTAGAAATTTGTTTCATTCTGTCTCTTTGTGGGTTCTGCTGTTTTAGAATTTGCTTAGAGCCATTTATAAAGAGCCAAATATAATTATTTGGAGGAGTTGGGGGAGAGCTTAAGCAAATCACTGCTTTTACTCCGCCATCTTGGCTCTGCACCCTGGGCTTAGATTTTTAAAATCTAACCACTGTGCAGATTCTTACAATCTAGCCGATAGCTTACTAATGTTCAGACTCCTTAAGATTCTGCCCAATATGACAGATGTTCTAATTAACTTTGTATTTGACTGAAAGAAGGCTTGGGCCAAATTCTTTCGGGCAGGACCCATGTGTTGTTATTTTGGGGTCCCAGCACCCCTAAACCTCAACATTTTGGTAGCCCATATGGGGAAACTGCGTAACCCCAAGTTCTTCTCCAGCCAAGACTGGAAGGTATGTAAGCCTTCCCCCACTTCCTTCTTGCTCTGCAGTTGGGGTCACTCTCCAAGCACCAAGGCTTGGAGGTGTTTTTCAGGCAGGCAGTAACAAGGCTGTCTCACACTCAGCCTGATGTTCTCAAGCTCTCAGCCCACTAGGTCACTTCAAAGACCTGGGTACACCTTCCTCAGCATAGAGGACAAGGACAGATGCCCTATCTGGAAGCATATGCCCAATTCTGGCAATTCTCTTGGTGCTAGAGATTTGGGGAAAACTGCAGTTGCTTTTTGGTTCCCTGAGGCTTACTTACTCCTTTCCCTCCACACCTCTGAATTTTCCTTCATGGAGGTTACAGGGAAAAGTTAGAACAACTAAACATATCTTGGCAGATTCTGGAGGTCTTGTGGTTGATCATTAAGGAGTTTTGAAACTCCTCCTTATAACCCTGGTCACTCCTTTCTCCCTCTCCCTTCCCTTGAGTCAAGAGGATATGTTAACCCCTCTCATAGGAGAAGAGAGTTTCACCCCTTACCCCTCACCTTTTATTTCACCTTTCACCACCTGGGAAAGGAAGGAGAGGGGAGGGGCAGCAGCTACAGCATGGGCCCCACTGGCAATGGCCTAACACCCTAGGGCAACCTTTGCCTGGAACCATCATCCAAGTTCAGCACATCTTGCTCAAGGTAAAGAAGGTAGCCTCTGAACTTGGGTAAGCACACTCTTATTAAAGTTGTAGTTTTAACTGTTAATGATGAGATGTTGATTCTCTGTATAAAATAATTTGGAAATGCATTTAACAAAACTGAAGTCACCTGATTTGTAATGGGTTTGTTTCAAGTCTCAAGTTGATTAACTTTTTGTATCAGTTATGTGAAGAAACTTTTCATAACTTGGTTACTGCTAAAATAATTTGGCTATTGTTGGTTATTGTTTTAATGTGTAAACTAGCCAAAAAGCTTGTTTGATTAGTGAAACTTGATGTTTGAGGTAAAATCTCATAGGATTTTATTTTTGAGTTGTCTGATAGGTCATAATCCATCCATAATCAATAGTCAATCCACCATATGAGAGAAATGCTACAAGCTACTCAGAGAGAATGTGACTGTTACAGGTGGAGGTCTGTATCTGGAAAACTGAGAAAATGGTCTTAGCCTCAGTCTAAGATGGGATTCTTCTGGCTCAGTTTCCCCATTATGTTCCTTTGAAAAGGAATGTTACCCACCTGGCTAATCCTGAGTCTGGCTATGAGGTGGATTTGATACTGCAGGGGTGGAAGAACTTTTACCTGCAAAAGTGTTACGTAAACTGGCATTTAAACAGCAAGTACAAGCCAATGTCTCCCCATCAGTTCCCTGGATGCAGCCTGTGCTCAGTTCCAGTCAACCTCCTCTTTGAGACCCCTTAAGGCAGGGACAGCTCTGTGCCCCCTGCCAGCAGGAAGCAGTTTCAGAAGCTGAGACTTTCACCCCTTACCCCAAAAGAATTTGGGTCCCATTTGTTTGAGGGGGGAATGATGAGGATGGGATCTAGACCCCAAAAAGGAAAAACCCACATGGCCAAATCTCTGGTGGTCCCACCAACTATAATCCCATCAACTGGCCTTTTATTGTGGCTACACCCAATCTCCCAATTGTCTTTTACCCTTAACCTAGCTTACCATTGTTTTACCTCTCTATGGCCCTAGGCCACTTCCCACCCTTAATACTATCTAGGCTTCATTCTCCCTTGGCCACATAGTCCAGGTCCCTGGAGTTCTTTTACCTCATAGACTACTTGGGCACTGCTAGATCTCTCCCATAATCTTTCTGTATATAAGGTCCACCTTGTCTCCATTAAGATGCTTAGATTCTTAAAATCTAGCCAATGCTTAGATTCTTACAATCTATCCTACAGCTTTCTAACATTCAGATTCCTTAAGAATATGCCCAATATGACAGATGTTCTAATAAACATTGTCTTTGGCTGGAAAAAAAAAAGAATAAACTGTGTTGGAGTCTTCAGTTGAGGATGTACAGGGTTCCCAAATGGGTGTTGATAATGGGTCAAACTACTAAGAATTTGTTTACTTGGCAATCTTTTACAATATTTTAAAAACAACAGGCAGCAATATACATGCCTTCTAATTATATGAGGCTGTGATGTGTGTGTGTCTCTGTGTGTGTGTGTGTGTGTGTGTGTGTGTTACACAGTGGGGGGGGGGATGAGAACTATTTCTCTTGCCAGTTATCTCTAGCTAAAATAGGAAAAAAATGGATCCTAGCACAAGCCATGTGACTAAGTTAAAAAGGTATTTTTCTATTGTTTATAGGGTGAGATCTTATTGATTAACATAAGCCCTTCCCTTGAACAGGGCTATTTCCATTGATCTCAGCTATAACACAGTGTGATAGGAATGAAGCATGAATTGCAGGGTCTCTAAGTAGATGAACCTTCCAGCAAGTACTTACTCAATTTGACTAGAAATTGTCATAGCAGTCCTCTGTGAAGCATCTTTTTCCCTCTATTGATAGTCTTGACTCCTTAAGGACAAAGCAGCCTCTCTGTCTCTTTCTATATCTGTTTCTTTCTGTCTATCTCTCTTTGTCTCTGTCTGTCTCTATGTCTCTCTGTATCTCTGTCTCTTTCTGTCTCTGTCTCTCTGTCTCTCTCTCTCTCTCTGCCACTCCTTCAGTTTCCTTGGAGTTGGCAAGTTTGATTGATGCCCAGAGAATCCAAAATGGGCCTTAGGGAATTAAAATTTTTTATCCTGTTTACAGGAAGTCATATGATTTCTATATATAATGTCTTGTAAAATTTTCAAATCACAATTTATAGAAATTATCTTGACTTCTATGATACTAAGGTCACCTAAGGTCCATGTCCTTACTACTTCTTATTAAATCCTTCTCTCCTCAAGCAAAACTGTATTTTTGTTCAGTGGGGTTCAATCAACCAGCCATGCTGTTGTCAATTGTCTAAAAGATCATAAGGGCAAATTGGCAAGACTATAAAAGACAAAAATAGTATTGAAAGATCTGTGGGAAGACAGACACAGTAACACACTGTTGATTGCTGTAAAATGGTTCAACTGTTCTGGAAAACAGTTTGGAAAGAAAAGTCACTAAATTATGAATACTCTTTGATCCAGTGATTATACAATTGGTCATCTACCCTAAGAATGTCAAAGATATAGGGAAAGATACCATAAAAACCAAAATATTCAAAATGGCAGCACTTTTTTATGGCAACAAATGCTGAGAAGATAGTTGGGGCCCATTATTTAGGGGATATATGAATACATTTTCATATGAAAATGTACTTTTTTTGTTAAGAAATAATGAATATGAGGAATGTGGGGTAACATGTGAAGGCATATAAGCTGATATAGAGTAAAGCAAGCAGCACCAAAAGAACTACTTAATGGCTACAAAATTGTAAATGAAAAAGAACAATGAAAGGACCTTAGTTAATAATTATAATAATTAATGATTGTTCTGGAAAATATATCAAAAAAGATACTTCCTTCTTTTCAGATATGAGAAGTAAGCAACTATAGAGGTAGAGTTTTGTTTGTGCTATAAAATATTCACTTTTTTTTTCTTAACTGTTTTTATTTATTACAAAAAAGGCTCAGAAATGGCCATGGTAGGAATGTAGTTATATCTATAAATGACAATGATGTAAGAACAAAGATTATTACTTATTAAAACATTACAATGTATATATATATATATATATACATATATATACATATATTTAATTCAACTAAAAAAAGTAAGAGATTGGTTACTGCCTTATGTCAGTAGGGTGCTATATCTTCTTAAATTCATATATTTTGCTATGGTAATACTCTAAAGTAACTCTAAGAAGTCAGAGACTGGGCTGTGAAGAAATTCATTTATATAAATTGTACAATATGTGTGCTTAGTATACAAAATCTATATATTCGATGACAAAATCTAGTTGTTAAAAGGGACAACTCAAAAATTTAAAAAAAAGATAATCATTACAACCTGTCTAACACATGGTCATGCAAGCTGGACTTGAAGACTTCCAGTGATGGGGAACTTATTACTTCATTAGGCCACCTATTCCACATATTTGTTGTTGTTGTTCAGTCATATCTGACTCTTCGTGATCCTGTGGACCATAGCACATGAATATTAGGCATAGGGTTTTCTTGGCAAAGATACTGGACTGGTTTGTCATTTCCTTCTCCAGAGGATTAAGGTAAATAGAGGTAAGTGACTTACCCAGGGTCACACAGCTAGTAAGTGTCTGTGGCCAGATTTGAACTCAGGTCTTCATGACTTCAGGTCCTGCACTCTGTCCACTTAGTTACCTCACTGCCTCTATTTCACCTATAAATAACTAATTGTTGGTGCACTTTTCCTAATGTGAAACAATAAGGTACAAGTGGAAAAAGTGCAGAATTTGAATCAAAAGAACTTTGTTTGAATCCTTAGCCACTGACTACCTGTGACCTTTGGCAAGTCATTTCACTTTTCTGGACCTCAGTTTCTTCATCTGTAAAATGAAGGGAATCAGACTAAATGAACTTTAAGGCACCTTCCTATAAGCCTAAATTTGTTTATTCAAAATGTGCATGTATTGAATATGTTATATGATGGCCCTCAAATTTCTTGAAGATAGCCATCTTGTTACCCTCTCCTCCATCTCTGAACGTTCTCTTCTCCAGAATAAATGTCCCTTGTTCTTTCAACAGTTTACTACATTGTATAGATTCAAGACCTTTCACCATCCCAGCTACTTTCTTCCTAATGCTTACCAATTTCTCACTGGCCTTCCTAAACTGTGGTGTTTTTTATGCAGATGCCATATGAGTAGGGAAGAGAACAGAAATATGATCACATCTCTGTTCCTGAAATCCTTAATTCTCTTATTGCAATCCAAAATCACATTAGTTGTTTTAGCTGTAATAACAAACTGATTACTCATATTGAGTTTATAGCCCATCAAAACCCCCAGATATTTTTTTCAGGAAAATTACTGATTAACTACATCTCCTTCAACTCAATTTTTTTTTGGCTAGGCAATGGGGTTAAGTGACTTGCCCAGGGTCACACAGCTACTAAGTGTTAATATGTCTGAGGTCAGATTTGAACTCAGGTCCTCTGGAATCTAGGGCCAGTGCTTTATCCACTGCACCACCTAGCTGCTCCCTCCAACTTATATTTTTAAGTTTTTTTTTTGTAGATTGAGGGTAAAATGTATGTTTCCCCTTTTTCTCATTTTGTTCCTCCCTACTGTGAGGTAGCCCTCCTGAGACCTCAACACAACGAGCTCCTATTAAACCTCAAGTGAGGATCAAATAAAACCTTGCCTCATACTTAACTGAAAATTTACAAAGATCACTCCTTTTTTCTAACTCTTCATTTTACATTTCTCAAATGTCTTCACACATAATCTCCTCTCTCATCACTGTCTTACATGAAGATATGGCCTTTCTCCTTGCTAAAGCAAATTCCTCTGCATGAACCTTTGATCTCATTCCATCCTGTCTTCTTCCAGAAAATTTCTGTTATTCCCACTTTCAGTCTCTAATCATCTATCACTCCCTATCTACTAGCTCCTTCCTTGTTGTCTACCAACATGTCTATCTCTCCCTAATCCTTAAAAAATATCTTAATTTGGCTCTATCATCTCATATAAGTTAGCATCTTACATCCTTCCTTCCTTTCTCAGCTGACATTGGTAAGAAAGTTATCTACACTTGCTACCTCTACTTCCTCTGTTCTCATTTACTTCTAAACTTTGTGTAACTCTTCTTCCAACTTCATTCAACTGAAACTACTCTCTCCAAAATCACCAATTATCTCTTAAAAATCAAATGAAATGGCTTTTTTTCAATCCTCATTTTTCTTTATCCTTTATCACCCAACCAACTCAAATACTATATCTTCTCTAAGTTTTCATGACACTGCTCTCTCCTAGTCCTTCTTTTACCTGATGACTTCTGCTTGGTCTCCTTTGCTGGATCTCCCTCTAATTCTTATGCATGTACCATGGATGTTCCTCAAGGAATTGCCATCCATCTTATTTCTTTTCATATTCTTAGTGGTTCCTTGGATTCAACTGTCTTTGAACCTAACATTAGTTAAGAATTATCTGTAATACAGCCTTAGACACTTGATACTTACTATCTGTGTTACCCTTGGCAAGTCACTTAACCCCACTACCTAGCCAAAAAAAAAAAGAATTATCTGCAATAACAAAAAAGCTACAAAATAGAGTCAATCACAGAATTAGAAAATAGTTAAAAGATTTTTTAAATGCTCTTTGTAATATAATTATTTAAGCCATTGACTAAAGATGTTATATATTATATATGCATATATAGATACATATGCATAATGCATACATATGTAAATATGTAAGAAAATTCTATATTAGATCATACAGTTAAATCTGGAAAAAAACCTTTAGAGAATGGTATAGTGCAATACTCTTATTTTGTAGATGAAAAAAGTGAAGCCCAATGAAGTTAAATGATTTGCCTAATGTCACACAGAAAAAAATAAATCAGATGTGGGATACAAATCCAGGTCCTCTCCTCTGAATACAGTAAGTACTTTTCCACCTGTGACACACATACACATGCATGTATACATATACAGGAGAGAGAGAGACAGAGAGAGAGAGAGAGAAAGAGACACAGAGAGAGAGATAGGTAAGAATGACAAAAACAAGAAGATAAAAAATTGACATAGCTGTCCAACAATTGAAAATGGTTGCATAAAATATGGTATAGAAGCATTATGGAACATTATGATGCCATAATAGTAATTAATATTAAGACATGTAATGAAATTATATGAGGAAAAGAATGAATAAAAATATAATACATTAATTGAAGTTATATATTTTTAAATGGATCTGTTATTTCCTTGGTATATTGAAAACTGAGTGATCTTTGCAGATCAGTACCTGCCCTGGAATTTGTATTTTTAAGAATTGGCTTAGGAGACTGAGAATTTAAGTGTCTTGTCTGGTGTCCTTAATTAGTATGTATGGAAGGTGGGACTTGAACCCAGAGGCTAGCTCTCTATTAACTATACCATAGTACTTAGCCCAGTGCCTGACACATACTGCTTTATAAATATTAACTACAGCACATATATGTGCAAAAATATTTATAGCAGTTCTTTTCTGGTGGCAAAGAATTGAAAATTGAGGGGATGCCAATCAATTAGAGAGTGGCTGAGCAAATTGTGTATGATGGAATACTACTTTGCTATAATAAATGATGAAAACAAATTTTAAAAAAATTTAAGAGAGCATGAAATGATGAGCAGGATGCTCTCAGAAAAACCTGGGAAGACTTACATGTACTGATATAAAGTGAAGCATACTGTCTACAAAGTAACAGCAGTATAGTAAGATGATCAGCTATGAATGACCTAGCTATCCTCACCAATACAATGATCAAAGACAATGCTGAAGGACTTTGATGAAAAATATTATCCATCCTAAGAGAAAGAAGTGGTGGTGTCTGAGTAAAAATTGAAGCATACTTTTTTGTTTTCTTTTGTTTGTTTGTTTGTTTGTTTGTTTGTTTTACTGGAGACTATACAGAAAATAAGAAAAAAAAGTTGGAGTATATTCATATATAGGATAGGTTTCATACTACTTTGACAGAAAGAAAAGAAGTGGAAAAAGACAAAACAAACAAAAAAAGCCTACTCCGAGTCACAGAAGTAGAGAAGAGCTTTGATTGCTCTATTATAAAATCATAGATTTAACACAGGAAACGACCTTATACATCACTGAGTTCTATACCTTTGTCAGAAAAAATGATGGAAAATTAGTTGTCTAGGAATGTTAAGGTAATACAAACCTGTTAGCCTGAGTAAGCAGTAGAACCTAGGACTTCCTACTATAATCATATATAGAATTGGTGTCCTAATTTTTCCACATCTTCTCCAATATTTGTCACTTTCACCTTCAATCATGATGGAATATTACTATACTATACTATAAGAAATGATGAGCTTGATGGTCTTAAAAATATGGATAAAGTTTGATGAAATAATGAAGAGCAAAATGAGCAGAACAAAGAGAACATTGTATGCAGCAAGAGCAATATTGTTTTAAAAAAAATTTGGAATGAATAAGTCATTTTGGCTATTATAAATACCCAGATTACTTACAAAGGACCTTTGAAGGAAGATGCTGTCTACATCCAGAGAAAGAATTGATAAATAGAAGTGTGTATAGAATTATTTTACACACACACACACACCCCACACTTATACATACATACATACATACATACATATATACATACATACATATTTGTGACTAATGGTAGCCATCTCTAGAGTGTATGTGGGAGAGGGAAGGAAAAAAAGTTACATGATAACTTTATCATATATTTAAAAGGAATAGCAAGTTGTACATAACAGATTTGCAGTTTCATATACAATTATCATTTTGAAAAATGTTACTATGTCATGGAAAAGTTTGTTTTATTAAAAATAAGAGAAATTAAATTAAAAAAGAAATGGAAAACCACAAACATAATAATAATAATAATAATAATAATAATAATAATAATAATGTAGAATTTTTAGAAAGGATTTTAGAGAGCTTCTAATCCAGTTCCCTTGTTATTTTTTCACTTTACATTGCCTATCTTATTCCTTAACAAGTGTTTCTTTGGTAATACTAAGAAAATTCTTCCAAGAAAGAAGATAAAAAGGAAAATTAGTAAGATGTATAAGAGGGAAAACAATAAAATCATACAACACTGCTTAAAAGAAATATTAATGACTGTTGCCCTGGAAATGTGACAGAAATTTGAATGTCCAAATTTAAATATGGTCTTCAGCAGAAAAAAAATAACTTAGGTGGAAGAAACAAATAATGTGAAAAAATAAAAATTGTTTGGTTTACATCAATAGCAATGTGAAGCGTACTCGGTTAAATTTGAAGGTTTTTTTTTTTAATAAAAAATGTGAAATCTTCAAAGATGCAAATCCCAGCATTAAAAAAAGACAAAATAAAGATTCTTTCCTATTATACAGTTTATCCCTTTTCAATGATTTACTCTTTTCAATTTTATTATTTTAAAGAGTATAATATGAATACTAATACACAAATTTTAATACTAATGAGAGAGTTAGGTCTTTGTAAAAACCAAATCACACCCTAGGACAAAAATGCTGAGAATGCAATATTGAGTCTTAAGGAAAATTATGAGAACTTTTCTATTCTCTCTACCTCTGATTTTAATTTTGTTAGGCAATTTAATGCATTATAAGGAGAATTACTACTTATCAGAAAACTGAGACAGACTGGAAAGACAAGGAAAAATAAAAGGAGAAAAATACAGTGATGAAAAAAATGTATAGCTACTGCTAAGGTATAATAAAGGGAGATTGGAATAAGGATGGAGGAGGCCTGACTTCAAAATAATATATGGTAACCTTAAATATTAACATGCATGTATGGTAAAGGGGATTATCTCTACATGGTGTTAGGTATGAGTAGCTGGGTGATTAGTATTGGGAAAGGCAGGGGACTGGTACTAGGAGGGGATTCTTTGAATATTAGCCCTGCAAAATCATATGGATGGACAATACAAAAGGTTCTATATGACATTGGCCAAGTTGAGTTAGACTGTATTTACACTACTCTTTGCTCCTACAACTAAGCTCAGTCATATGTGTAATAAAGTTTTTTCTCTGTGTAGTAAATATGTATGAAAAGGCCCTGGAATACAAGTGCAGCAGGTAGAAGATTAGATACCCTTGAAGCTCCCAAAACTCTTTACCTCTTTTTTTTTTCTTTCTTCTTTCATAAAGTAATAAGTAAGAAAGTTAGGAAAGTACAAACTGAATACTTATCAATGCATGACCTCAGTAGAATAAAGCAGCATTCCCTGAAACCACATGACTAAATACACAAAGCAGGGGTTTTCAGAGAAAGGAAAACTCCTGGAAAAAAAGATGAAATAAAGAAAAGCAGGTGGTTGGTGTAGAAATGGGAGCTTATGTAGAGTTATAACACTAAGATTAGTTCAAACCAACTGAATTGTAAGCCTAGCTATGAAGACAATATAAGTCAGTGGAGGTGCATAAGTCAGCAAGATCTCCCTAGAGAATTGTGAGTTACAAGGATGGAGTTGTATGAAATGAAATATAAAGATTGAAGCTGCAGCCAACAGCTGGTCCCAGAGGTAATAGGGGTGAGAGGCAAGACACTGATGATAAAAATACAATACATATTATTAACTTGTCCTATTGGTACTGATTTTTTTTCTTCCTCCATAAAATATGGTGACTAGGGGAGGAAGGGAATGAGACTCAATTATTAGTGGGTTCTAACTATTCCCATTCATCATTGTTCTGAATATATAGTTTAAAATAAAACATGTTAGATGCTAAATTTTGTTTGCAGAAATATTCTAATATTCCTAGGAGAGAATGAAAACTGGCCAGATGCTTTTTTTTCCCCAGAGAAATTATTGTTATAAGCATGAACTTTAAGAGTAAAAAAGTTAGTGAAAAGAACTTGAGACTGAGGTGTGCTAAATCTCTCAAGAGTTCTTAGTGACAGGTTGCAGGCATACCTTTGAAAGTCCTGATATGCACATTATCTGTTGATCCCTGCTCACAAACCTATATAGTCAAAATCAGCTACAACTAGGAGATGGGTTCAAGTGACAAGTACATAAAGTTAGAATATTTACATAAACTTATATAAATATTTGGTAAATAGATTATTTATTCTTTCCATCTTAAATTCCAAGCATTTATTAAGTGAATGATTGGCTTTTTAAAAATCCTTCCAATTAGTATATACTATATCCTGAGGGAAAGCACTAAAATTTAAAAAGAGAAACAATCCCTGTTCTCAGGAACTGCTTTTCTGATAGGAAACATATAAGGGAGAGATGATTTAGGAAGTGTGTTTTGATATGGGAAGTTTCAGAGATGGTGAATGAAGACATAAAGCAATCAATTGAAACACCCTTTCCAGAAGCAACAATAATTTGATTACTGCTCTCAGATAAAGAGGTGGAAATTAGTGTGAGAGAGGGGGTTATGGGGAGTAACTTGACCATGAGGTTCAATCTTAGGTCATCTGAGGAATGCTGATATAGAATCTCTGACTTCAAGCTGCTGTGGCAATGAGTGTGGAGATGTCAGAAAGAAAGATCAGGATTAAGATCTATGAATCTGTTACCTAAATATGCAGCTATTTATTGCAGGATACTTTGAGATAATTAATATTTCATTAATGGTTATGAATGTATTTATACCAACTATGGAGGAGAAATGTAAATAGAGAAAGGGCTTGACTTGGACTCAGAAAATCATGGGTTCAAGTTCAGCCTTTTACACTTACTGACTGTGATTATGGGCTACTAGGGGTGGGGAACCTGTAGCCTCCAGGCCACATATGGCCCTCTATGTCCTCAGGTGCAGCCCTTTGACTGAGTTCAAACTTCACAGAACAAATTCCCTTAATAAAAGAATCTGTTCTGCAACACTTGGACTCAGTCAAATGGCCACACCCAAGGACCTAGAAGGTACATGTGGCTTTGAGGCCACAGGTTCCTGACCCTTGGCCACTAGTCATTTCTCAGTGCCCCCAGGCAACTTATTAAACCAAGAGTTCTTAACTTTGAATCCCCACTAAGGGATCTATGGATAGATTTCAGGGGATTCATAAACTTGGTTTAGAAAAAAATACATCCTTATTTTCACTATCCTCTGATTGAAATATAGCATTTTCTTCAAATGTAAATATAGACAACATATCATAGTAGTATTAGGTTTTTACCAGATTGCTAAGGGTGTCCGTAAAACAAACAAAACATTTAAAAACATTTATTTAAATTATGAGTTGAAAAAATCAGATCATCATCATCATCACCATCATCATCATCATCACCATCATTATCATCATCATCATCATCATCATCATCATCACCAGCAATATACAAAAGTGGAACAGAATGCCCCAGAAGGCAGTGAGTTCAAATAAAACCTTTGATGACTCTGTGCTGTCCTCCCTCTGTAAAATGGGTTAATAATAATACTTATTTCCCTGGGTTGTTGTGAGAATGAGTTAATATTTTTGAAGTGCTTCACAAACCTTAAAGTTTATACAAATTTTGGCCATTGGTATAATTATTGTTACTATTATTATTATTATTTTGTTGGCCATTTAAAAATATGGGCTAGACTGACATTCTGTGATTCTGTGATAATATGTATTAGTATAAGTATAAAACAAGATCTATCCTATGGACCATATGCAGCAGATCTTCAAGGTTAAAAAAAATAATTTGAATTTTGAGTTTGCTTCTTCATATAGTCATACACTACCTTCTGGAAAAGCTAAAAATAGCATATTACAAGTGCTTTGAAAAGGAAATATGAAAGTATTAAAAAATAAGATGTGTTTTATTGACCCCACTGAACATAACTTTCACAACTCATGTGAGTAATAAACTTCTCTGTTGTTATACTTATAACTCATGGCTATTTGATCCTTGATAACTACATTGTATAAAGAAGAACAGATGCTCCGTAGATGGGATTATGCTCATTCAGAAGGCTACCTATATCCTTGATCTTGCCAGTCACAGCAGGTGGTATAGGATTTATATGAAAGAGGAATTGTCAGATAAGGTGCCACAGGGCACAGTGGCAGACAGGGCTATGAATGTGATAGAGCCCTTGCTGTCACTGAGGTGACACAAGGCACTGCAGGAGCATGGATGGCAACACAGAAGGTGGATGAATATAGCAATAATATGGGACCACACAGGAAAGGCAATAAGGACAAATTAAAACTGCTATCATCTGCATAAACAGAAGGGCCACTTTAAATGCCCTGAGCTGATGCCCTGCATTAACAAAGTAACTGGTCATTGTGGGGGGGAGTGGTGGAGGGTCACCTTTTTGTGGCTATGTCTGGGAAATCTAACAGAAAGATATAAGAAAGTGAGAGTGAAGAATTTACAAACCTACTCTTACAAATAAGCAAGAATTATTGGTGAAGTGAATGATACCAACAGATGTTGCCTCCTTAATGACAGTACTTCAATTTTCTTCTCCAACTATTTTCTTTAGCAGAGATGCTAAGAAGAATCCAAAGGGAACAAATATGTTTGCATCTTTACTCATCCTCTTCTCTATTATCTGATAGAATGGTAATAGTATCACAGACAAACTTTCCCATTAAATTAAACACTTATTAATATACCATATGCAGGGCATTGGGAATAAAAAGAGGAAAAATGACACAGTTCCTGCCCTCAAGTTGTTTAGGACATAATGGAAGAAAGACTGTAATTTATGTAAACTAGTATGAGACAGAGTAGAACTTACTAGGTAGAATAGAACTATAGAACTTAAAAGTAGAAACGTGGCAAAAGTGCTTTGGGAAAATATAAGGAGGGAATAGTCATGTGATGGGCATTTTTGGAGAGTTGGTCATTAAATTATCAGCATGAACATTTACACCTCTGAATTTGGCAAATACTACATATCAGAGCCTGAAGTGTGGTTGTTTTGTTGATGGTCTAGACTTGAGAACATGGTGGAAAAATGTTAATGGAAATTAAACTTAAATATATATTGGGTATACATTTTTTCCTTCCAAAAACTGAATTTTTAAACATTTACCAGCCTTCATCTGGGAGGGAGTGATACTTTTTACATGGTGGGATCAGTCAAAACCCTACATAACAGAGAAGTTGCATGAGCTGAGTTTTAAAGAAAAAAAATGAATTCAACGTGCTCAGATGAAGTGCATTCCAGATAAGAAGATGGCCCATAAGAATATGCAGGAATACTAATGCAGTATGAAAGTCAGGACAAACATTATACACAGCGACTGATGAGGTTAGAAAGTTCGGTTCTATTACCTTTGTGGAAGGTGTCAATTTCTAGTCTAAGGAGTTTTAATTTTTATTATAAAGGCAATAGGGAGGCACTGAGGGATTTTGAGTAAGAAATCTGAAACATTGTACAACATAGGAATTATCTTCATTTACTTATAAATTGTATGTGTTCCAAAGTTAGATATGTATGCTATATGAATTGCCAAAATATATAAACCCATGGCTTAGAGGTGTCATGTATAGATTTCTCCCATACCTCTCTAAGGAAGGGAAATTTCTACCATGAGGGGATGAGTGGAAGCTATGGCTGGGCACATTTTCCTTTGCTTATCTATCTGCAACGGTGTTGCAGATCTAGAATTATCTATCTCTGCAAAATATTGCTATTTTTGGTATGTAACTTTTAGAGGTTCAGAAGGAAAGCCCTTTCCTAGTTTGCTCTTTAGGGGGAGAGTGGCCCTTTAGCTTACATTTATCAGTTTACTTTTTGTGGCAGTTCAGTCATTTAAGTTGTGTCCAAATCTTTGTAACCCAATTTTGGGGATTTCTTGGCAAAGATACTGGAGCAGTTTTCCAGCTCATTTTATAGATAAGGAACCTAAGTCCGGGTAGTATTTTGATGCTACTTACTTCATTCTATATCAACTTATATGTTTTCTCATGTTGCCCCATATTCCTCACATTCATTATTTTTTTAATCAAAAAAAGGACATTCTCATATGAAAATTTATTCATACCTCCCCTAAATAATGGGCCCCAAATATCTTCTCAGTGTTTGTTGCCATAAATAAGTGCTGCCATCTTGAATATTTTGACTTTCATGGTGTCTCTCCTTACATCTTTGACATTCTTGGGGTAGATGACCAATTGTATGATCTCTGGGTCAAAGAGTATTAATAATTTAATTACTTTTCTTTTATAATTTCAAACCGTTTTCCAGAACAGTTGAACAATTTTATGGAAATCATTGGTATGTTACTGTGTCTGTCTTCCCACAGATCTTTCAATACTATTTCTGTCTTTCATTTTTATTTTTAATGAAATCGTTTATTTTTAGTTTTCCACGTTCACTTCTACAAGATTTTGAGTTCCAAATTTTCTCCCCATCTCATCCCTCCTCCCACCCCAAGATAGCATGCATTCTGAGTACCCCTTCTCCTAATCTGCCCTCCCTTCTATCTCTCCCCACCTTCTCTTATCCCCTTCCCTTTCAACTTTCCTGTAGGGCAGGATAGATTTCTATACTCCATTTCCTGTATATCTTATTTCCCAATTGCATGTGAAAACAATTTTTTTTAACTTTTGTTTTTAAAATTTTGGGTTCTAAATTTTCCCCCTTCCTCCCTCCCCACCCACCCTCATTGAGAAAGAAAGCAACTCAATACAGGTTATACATGTGTAGTCATGCAAAACACTTTCATAGTAATCATGTTGTGAAAAACTAAGTATATTTCCCTTCATCCTATCCTGCCCCCATTTATTCTATTCTCTTTTTTGACCCTGTCCCTCCTTAGGAGTGTTTGCTTCTGATTACCCCATCCCCTGATCTGCCCTCCCCTCTATCATCGTCCTGCTCTCTTGTCCCCTCCCCCCCATTTTCCTATATGATAAGAAAGATTTCCATACCGAACTGAGTGTGTATGTTATTCTCTCCTTATGCCAAATCCAATGATAATAAAATTCACTCATTCCTTCCCACCTTCCCTTGTTTCCACTCTACCATAAAAGCCTTTTCTTCTCTGTTTTATGCGAAACAATTTACCACATTCTACCTCTCCCTTTCTCTTTCTCTCCATATAATCTTCTCTCACTGCTTAATTTTATTCTCCAGATATCACCCCTTCATTTTCAACTCACCCTGGGCCTTCTATCTATCTATCTATCTATCTATCTATCTATCTATCTATCTATCTATCTATCTATCTATCTATATATATATATGCATATATATATATACACATACATACATATAATTTTTCCTTCCAACTACTCTAATACTGACAAAGGACTCATAAGTTACAAATATCATCTTTCCCTACTGAAAGTAAACAGTTCAACCTTAATAAGTCTCTTATGATTTCTCTTTCCTGTTTACCTCTTCATGTTTCTCTTGAGTCTTGTATCTGAAAGTCAAATTTTCTATTCAGCTCTGGTCTTTCTTCAAGAGTGCTTGAAAGTCCTCTATTTCACTGAATATTCATTTTTCCCCTGAAGGATTATGCTCAATTTTTCTGGGTAGGTGATTCTTGGTTGTTATCCTATCTCCTTTGCCTTCCAGAATATTATATTCCAAGCCCTGAGGTCCCTTAATGTAGAAGTTGCTAAATCATGTGTTATCCTGATTGTGTTTCCACAATACTTGAATTGTTTCTTTCTGACTGCTTGCAATATTTTCTCCTTGATCTGGGAACTTTGGAGTTTGGCTACAATATTCCTAGGAATTTTCTTTTGGGGATCTCTTTCAGGAGGTGATCAGTGGATTCTTTCCATTTCTATTTTGCACTCTGGTTCTAAAATATCAGAGGAGTTTTCCTTGATAATTTCTTGAAAGATGATTTCTAGGCTCTTTTTTTGATCATGGTTTTCAGATTGTCCAATAATTTTTTAAATGCTCCTGGATCTATTTTCCAGGTCAGTTGTTTTTCCAATGAAATATTTCACAGTGTTTTCTATTTTTTCATTCATTTGGATTTGTTTTACAGTGTCTTGATTTCTCATAAAGATCTTCCAATTGATCCATTCTAATTTTCAAGGAAGTATTTTCTTCAGTCAGCTTTTGGACTTCCTTTTCCATTTGGCCAGTTTTGCTCTTTAAGGCATTCTTCTCCTCATTGACTTTTTGGACCTCTTTTGCCATTTCTGTTAGGCTATTTTTTAAAGTGTCATTTTCTTCAGTATTTTTTTGGGTCTCCTTTATCAAGCTCTTGACTTGTTTTTCATGATTTTCTTGCATCACTCCCAGTTTTTCTTCTACTTCTCTTACTTGCTTCTCAAAATCCTTTTTGAGTTCTTCCATGTAGTGGGACCAATTCATATTTTTCTTTGAGGCTTTGGATGTAGGAGTTTTGACTTTGTTGTCTTCTTCTGGTTGTATGTTTTGATCTTCTTTGTCACCAAATAAGATTCTCTGGTCTGAGTCTTTCTGCATTGCTTGCTCATGATCTCTGCCAATTACTTGAGTTAAGAATTCTTTGTTAAGGAAGGGGTTTGTTTCCAGTGTGGAGAATGTACTGTCCCAAGCTTCAGAGGTTTTGTGCAGCTGTTTTCAGAGATATTTTTAGGGAACTGTAAATTTTCAGTTCTTCCAAGGTGCTATGATCAAGGGCAAGGTGTTTACTCCTTCCTTGGCCTGTGCTCTGGTCTATGAGTGACCACAAGCACTCTTTTCTGTCTTGGAACTGTGAGGAGAATTCTCTCTCCACAGACCCTAGAAGCTCCATCAGGCCAGTGCTCTTCTTCACCCCAGGACTGCCACCCTGAATGGTGACCCAGATGCAAGCATGGGCAAAGCAAGAGAATCCTGCACCAGCAGAGAGATTCCTGCAATCCCCCTCTGATCAGCCACTTGATTCTCCCTCAGTCTGTGGGCCAGAAGCTCTTCAGGCAGCTGCTGCCCCAGGCCAGGCTTGGGGACTGGGATCCCACTCTTCTCTCTCACTGCAGACACAGACTTTTCCTACTGACCTTCCAAGTTGTCTTTGGTGTTTATGAGTTGAGAGGTCAGAAAACCACCACAGCTGCCTGTGATTCAGTCCTCTGAGGCCTTCTCCAGGTTTGGTGAGTCCTGTGTGCCCACACCAACTGTGTTCCTTTCCCATTCCAGTATGATATACCATTCTAATCAATCATCCAGTTTGTCTTAGTCTGGAAATTTGTTTCACTCTGTCTTTTTGTGGGTTCTGCTGCTTTAGAATTTGTTTAGAGCCATTTTTTACAGGTATTTGGATGGATTTGGGGGAGAGCTCAAGCAAGTCACTGCTTTTATGCTGCCCTCTTGGCTCCACCCTCTAGAAGTCACTTTGATAGTAGTGTATGGTCTGCTATTTCTGTCTTTTATAACTTTGCCAATTTGCCCTTATGTTCTTTTAAACAATTGACAACAGCATGGTCAATTCACTGAATATCACTGAACAAAAATATAGTTTTGCTTGAGGAGAGAAGGACATAAAAAGTAGCAAGGCCATGGACCTTAAATGGAAGTTAGAATTTAGTAGTCTGAACCTTCTGAAGTCACTGTCATTCTCTGTCTTTCTCTGTCTCTCTGTCTCTCTGACTCTCTCTCTCTCTGTCTCTCTCTCTCTCTCTCATATTCTCTCTCTCTTCTATGTAACCACATATGTCTGTCTTCAAGAAGTTCTGGCACAAATTCTATCCCTTACAAGACATACAACCTCACTTCAGAATTTTCTCTGCCAATTAGGAATCATACCTTCTTTTGCATATACAACAGCACACAAAATGTCCCAGGTTTGATTGAAATCCCAGTAACATTCATCTCTCAGATCAAAATCTTTGTAACTCTCTTACAAAAATCAACTAGGAAAAGATTGAAATCTGTAACTGCTCAGCATAAGTCAAACATTAGCACTTTAAAGTAACAAGGTTAATTTTCCTTGCATCCCAAGGAATGAACCTACAGAACTATTGAAAATAAAAGAAAATAAATATAATTTGACATACTTGCAAGAGACCTGTTAATGTAGAGAGCAGCAGTTAACAGGGTACTTCAGTAAAAATAATTCAGTTACATACAGGGCCTAAAAATGAAGAGTTCAAGAGTGCATACATACCCATAGCAAAGAGCATTTATTGAAAACTGAAAAGCTTAATTGAGTCTCAGAGACAGTCACGGTCACTTGGAGCAGAAACATGAAATCTGGTATTCTGGGTTGCATTACAACTTCTATTATATTTTCATCTGTGGCTCCAAGAAGCTGTAACATATGCAGTGGCCACATTCTAGTAAAACCATCTCAGTAGACAGGCTAAATCAGGTTGAGGATAAATGACAGACCTTAAACCCATTGGGGAATTAGGGGCTATCTACCCCAAGCATGTGAAGATTTCCCTCCTGCAGAATGCATGGATGAAAAATTTGTTCCAATGGCCATGAAGGTGGCTGAAGTAGACACTGTGAAGTGCTTAGCACTTTTGCAAACATCAAAGACGCTGGGTCATCCACTGCATTCTTGGCTACCACCAGTCACCTTGACTTTTGTTTTGGCACCAGGCTTTGATGACTCTGGAAGAGAGAGTGAAGCTGATGACTTTGTGCAAATCTACCCCACTTAAATCCAATTAATTCACAAGCAAGTCAAGACATTACCTCATGATGTCATTGGTCCTTTTTGAAAATGAAAAACCAACAACAGTAATAATTTCTATTATGCTATGCCTGCCCCTCATTTCACATAAACATTTGAAAAGGGAAATAACAATGTAAAGGCTTAAATGACATTTCAAAGTGACAATAGAAGAAGTGATAATATCAAATATCTAGAATTAGAAAGGACCTTAGAGGCCATCTAGTCCAACCACCACATTTTGTACATGAGGAAGTAAGGCCCAGAGATGTTAAGTATCTTAACAAGGTCACAGAATGAGTGATGTGATACTGGGCAAGTCACTTAACCTCTCTACCACAAGGCTAATTTTAAAATTCTATAACTAATATAATGCCATTTAAATCAATGAGCAGTGGGGAACAGAGGTGGTAGGAATGAGGAGGAACAGGATATGTGTAGTCTATAATTAATCAGCATTTGCATCAGTAAAAGTTGAAGATGATACAAGATATTCAATACCATGCAAAGATATTTTAGAATCATGTATAGAATTGCAAGGACTTTGATGGTCTGCTGGCACAACTTCCCAACTAGTGGTGGAATATGTGCAATATAGAACAGTTATAAAGCCTCTACTCAAATGCTTCCTGTGATTAAACTGTTCCATCAATAGTATAAATTATTTAAAATTTCACTTTTTCAAATTATGGTATATACAATACTGATAAATGTTTATTTTTAAGTGTAATATTTAAAATTAAATTAACTCTAAAGAAAGTAATTCATACGTAGAGTCTAACAAGGGAAACATAATCTATTAGTACATATTGAATATATTCAAAGGCAATCTAAAATGGTTTTGGGAAAGAGAACCTGAGCAGCAGAGAGGGTATGTAAAGGGCTGTCTTATAGGCTGGTGCTTAAGGTGATTATAGAGTGAATCCAAGAGCTGCAAGAGATGTGTGTGTGTGTGTGTGTGTGTGTGTGTGTGTGTGTGTGTGTGTGTGTATGTGTGCGCATTACCCATTTAGGTTACATGTGTCCACATGGGTCTATCTAGATATATCTCTTAAAAGAGTAAGAATATGTCTATCAAGTTTCCTTTGTCCATGCTTCTTCAAGGAAGAATTTGATTGTTTCCAGGAAGCAATATCAGGAGGTTGGCTCTAGAGAGCTGTCATTATTCTTTCCTCAAAGAGAAGTATATTTGGCTAGAATAATATTTATCTTCACCAGTAAATAATGTTATTCTAGGGGAAATATTTTTTAGGTTCAAATTGAGTTCTTAATCACTCCCTTAATAGGGAGAGATCATCCCAAGCTATATATCCAAGACTTGACTCTTTTCCCACCAAATTTCAGTTCCAGAATGAAAACACATTGTGAATAACAAATAAGTCTATGTTTTAAGCAATAACTAACAGAAATCAGAGCAGGTATACAGATGAGAATATACCAGACAATGAACAGAGGGAATGACTTTTCCCATTGCGAGCAATATAAAGCTCAGCCAAGAGTCTCAGATCTTTCTCAAAGGGAAAATGCCTCAAAGTCCCAAATGTATTAATCTGGGCAAAGCAGCATAATTGAGATGCCAGATCCTCTACATGTTGGCTTCTTCTCAGAGCTGCACTCTCCCTTCAGGGACCTCTCCACGAAGAAATTCTGGAACCACATCTTCTCTCTCAAATCTATAAGTGAGGAAAGGCTCTCTCTTCTTTCAAAATCTCTCCAACTCCACTGCTAACTCAGAAATGAACAATTCATCTCTACCAATTAGAAGAGTTTTAGGCAAATGAATTTTGATCCATGGCTTACATATATGATTAAGCAAATCACATGTATGTACACATACACATACATACATACACACAATGTAATTTTCAGATAGAAGTGTGAAAGTGGAGGATTCGGGAGTGGGCAGAGTGGGCAGTGATAACACCTAGAAAGATAAGTAAAGACAGTATTGGTGGATAGCATTTAAAATGAGTCATAAAGGACAAAAATAATTACAAGAAATGGAGGTAAGGAGGGACAATACTCTAGCCATGGGTAACAACTTATGCAAAAGATGGAGGCAGAAGACAGAATGTTGTGTACAGGAAATGATAAGTAAGAATTTTTGCTAGAATGTATTGTGTATACAAGTTTGTAATATGATATAAGTTTAGGAAGGTAGGTAGTCAAAGGTCAGATTGAGAAAGACTTCTTAATATCAACCAGAAATTTGTATTTTATCAGAGAAAAGAGGGAACTATCCAAACTTCTTAAATAGTAAAGTGACATGTGGTTTCAAAGTATTAATTTAGCAGGTATGTAGAGCAGAATTGTCAGACACGCAAACTGAGGGTTGATGAGCTGCCCACAGCACTCCCGAGTGCAGCCTGAACCAAGTTAAAATGTAACTGAGAGATATTTAACAAAATAAATAAAACATAAATAATATTAATATTTGATTTCCTAAGTCAATATGAAAACCCGCAGAAATCCATAGTACAATTTAGTGGCCTCTATTTCTGTTTGAGTTTGACACCACTGATGTAGAAGATGGACTGGAGAGAGGAGAGATTGGGAGTAGAGAAAGTATTCAGAAGGCTGTTACAACAGTCTAAGTGAAAGATGATGAGTGATAAGGACAAGTTCTGACAGTGGGAGAGGGGAAGCAGTGAAAAGAATATAACTCTAAAATTGTGAACCTGGTGATGACAGTGATAATGCTGCTTTCACCAGAAATAGCAAGCACAAGTAGAATGAATTTAAGGGGAAAGATGAGGTCCATTTTGGATATGTTGAGTTTGAAATGCCTGTGGGACATCAAAGTAGAAATTTCCAACAGGCAAATATATTTTAGAAACATGTAAATAGAATAAACTAAACCATGTGAGCTAATTAAATCAAAGAGAGAGAAGAGAATAAGAGAGAAGAGGAGAGAAGAGGGCCCAGGAACAAACCCTGGCCTATAGCAATGTGCAGAGGTCAAAAAGTAGATGATGACTGACAAATGAAAATAAGGAAGATTGGCCTCACAGGCAGAAGGAGAAGTAAGACTGAACAATGCAGTATATATTCAGTAAGGAGTGTACCTAGGAGAAGGGAGCAGTAAATAGAGCCAAGTATAACAGAGAGGTCATAAATGAAGGTCACTAAGAACAAGGCATTGCATTTGAGGCAAAACAGAGCAATGGACAGAGCATTAAACTCTGTTTAGTTTAAGAAATAGACCAAAAAAGAAAGACAAGGATTCTGCCATTTAGTAGTTGTGTGACACTGGACAAGTCACTAGACCTCACTATGATAGTTTCTTGGTTTGTAATGTGGATCAACTGCATTTCTTTGTCCTCTAAACTCCCTTCCAGCTCCAAATCTAAGATCTTATGATTTTATGATATGGTAATTAAGAAATTGGAGTGGGGGAGGCAGCTAGGTGGCACAGTGCATAAAGTGTCAGGTCTGGAGTTAGGAAGAACTGAATTCAAATCTGACTTCAGACAGTAGCTATGCCACCTTGGGCAAGCCATTTAACCCTGTTTGCCTCAGTTTCCTAATCTGTAAAATGAGATAGAGAAGGAAATGGCAAACCATTCCAGCATCTATGCCAAGAAAATCCCACATGGGGTAATGAGGAGTCAGACATGACAAAAATGACTGAACAACAGCAATTAATAAATGATTGATAACCATGGAGATATCTGTTACAACTGCAAAGTGAGGGTAGAAGACAGGATACAAGGAGTTGAGAAGCAAATGGGAGATGAGAAAATGAATGCAGCAATTATACACTACAATTTATAGAAGTTTGGCTACAAAAAAGAGGAAGAATATAAAATGACAGTTTGAGGGAATTACAGGAGGAAGTGAAGAACTGTTGTCATTGTTTAAAGATGAGCATGTTAGTAGCCACAAGAAAAGAAACTCTTTTGGTTCTGTTTGAACCAAACCAAACCAAAAAAGGAGAACATTTGAAAAGTGCAAATTCTTAAATGATTCGGGAGAGGATAGGATCAAGGGCACAAGTAGAAAAGTTGGGCTTGTCAAAAACAGTCAATTCTGCTGAGGCTAGGGCAAAGAAGAGAAAGGTTAATGATTTTGAGATGATTTGCAATGCAGAACTGAGGAGAAGAGATACCTCACAGACAGGTGCTTCTGTTTTTAAAATCATAAGATAAAGTACTTACAAAAGGGAAGGGTGGTATGGGAGACTTGAGGATAGAAAAGAAAGTTTTGAACAACTGCTATGGGGAGTGTGATAGTTATCAGGTAATGGTTAAATGATAGGTGTGCGTGAGTAAGTGGCAATTCAATGTTAGATAGTATAAATTTAGAGTGAATCCAAGCAACAAAGATGCATGACTTACATCAGCAGCATTCAGGAGCATACAGGTTGAGAACATAGATAGTGAATGCTATGAAAGGAAAAGAATTTTGAAAAGGATAAGCAACAAAAGGACAAGGAGACAAGGGATTTGAGAGTATAAAATTGGACTGGTTAACTGTCAGGTCAAAATTGTGGAGGAAGGAAATTGAAACCGAGTAGAGGCTATAGACTGTCAGAGCAGAGAGGGATAGAATGAGTAAAGGTCATAATGAGGAAGAAGAACAGATTTCTAAAGAGTAAGTAAGAATAAGGGAAGGATAAGATGTTATGTCTGAGAGAGGGAATTCAGAGTTCTGTAGCTTCAGAGTGATCATTACCACCCCCCAAAAAAAATAAAAAGAAAATATCCTTAACCATGAACTGCACACTTTATTTTTATATCTATTCAACTATGTATGAAGATAATCAATATTCACATTAAAGGGTATCCTTGATGATCTCATGAATGGGGAATCAATAATCTATTGCAAATGGTATCCCACAAGAGACACCATCTTTATTAATATACAATTAATGGAAAGTTGAAGATAATACAAGATACCAATGTTCTTAAGGTTTGTTGACTAGTAAAAAGTAAAACATTTCCTAGACAGCTTTCTTCCAACAAGGTGTCTCCCACGCATTTGTCAGAATAATGTAATATTCTTTGAAAGGTATAACTGAAACTATATTGTTTGATGATGTTTTTTATTGTTATCAAGGGACATATAAAATGAGGGTTCCTATTCATCAAAGTTGTTATCACTATCACAGGGGAAATTTAGCACAGAGTCTAAATTAAAGGAGTATTCCCTATGTATGATGAGTTCCTACGCAGAATTCTGTTTATAAGTGACATTTTGCTGCTTTCATGAAACACCAGAAAAATGGGGAAAAAAAGTCAAATGAGTTCTTTATTTTTTTAAAAAGTAAAATGACCTCTATGATCATTTAAAGGATTTCTTCATAACTACACATAGGGCAGATCATTCTTATCATGCAAATTCCTAACCCTTGATCACCATTACTATATTTCTATTCCTTTGTTTCACTTAGCCTATTATAATAATCAGTCCAGTTTATAACTTTCTTGCCCTTCTCCAATCCATATTTCACACTGCTGGCAAAATGGTCTACCTAAGGCACAGAGAAGCCATACAATAAACATTAAGTGTTATTATGGGCAATGTTCGGTGCTAAGCATTAATGATTCAAAGAAAGGCAAAATTACAGTCTCTGCCCTCAAGGAGTTTATATTCTAATACAGGCATGAAAATAACTAAGTACATATATTATATTCAATTTGTTAAAAGGAGGCATCATGTCATAGTGGAAAGAACCCTGCTTTTGGAATTAGAGAATCCTGGCTTAGAATCCTAGGTATGTCTGTTATTTGTAGAATGGAAACTTGAGAAGTAATTTAACTTTTCTCTGTCTCAGTTTTCTAATATATAAATGTTGGGATTAGACAAGAAGACCTCTAAGGTCCCTTCTCACTTTAAATCTTATTCTTTGAAAATTTAAATAACTAGTTCGCCTGGGAAGGAGTTGCATCAGCTACTTTTATGTTCTGGTTAACTAAGGATTAAGCATAAACCACTTTTTTTTTTCTCTATTCCTTTAGAAAATACTTATGAAATACATTGGTCAACTTCCCTTCCTTCAGTTGTTGTAAAATGTAATATGAAAATTTAATCTTGCTTTCATAATTGATGTTTCTGCAATAACTCAGGATTATAATTTGTAACATGAAATCTCAATGTGCAAATAAATACAGATATGAAAGTAGGAGCTTGGAGTGAAGTTGTATTGGCCTGAGGCCCCATTCTATAAACCTGATAAGTTTTGTTATTCTAAAAAAAAAATCCTTAATCCTGATGTGAGTATATTTATTTTATTTCATTTTTGGTCTATTTCTTAAAAAGAAAGTATAGAAAAATTAAAGTGAAGATTTTGAACTGAGCTTTCTGGTTAGTTAATACTAGTAAATAAAAGTTTTTTTTTCTTTCTGCATATTATGTATTGCCTGTTGATTCACAGAATTAACCAATTCCAGAAATGAAAGGGACTTCAGACATCATCCTATCTAATTAATGTCTAGGAATGCACTAGTGAATGTTTAATGCCCCAATTTACTGGCCACTCTCATCCATATCTCTTTAGACCCCTCCTCCACTCATCCCAAACTACTTGGCCACTCCTAGAGACCTCCCACAGTCTTTCTGTATATAAGGTCCATCTTGTCTCCGTTAAGGTGCTTGGATTGTTACAATCTAGCCACTGCTCACGGGTGCTCAGATTCCTTAAAAATCTGGCCAATATGGCAGATCTTTAATAAACCTTGTCTTTGTCTGAAAAAAATGTTTAATGACTAATTCCTTTAAAAATGCATAGCACATTTTAAAGTTTAATTTACATCATTAATATTATCACTAATTCTAAACAATTAAATTAATAAATCAAGCCATGATTTGTGGCATTCACTGATTTTAAATGGGTAAATGCTCACACTGAAAATTTAGCATTCAATTTTCCTGAACTGGTGTGAGCTGACTCCAAGCACACTATTGTCCATATCTATAAAAGAATCTTTGGAGGCAGAGCCAAGATGACAGAGTGAAAGCAGAGACACACCTGAGCTCTCCCCCAAATCTCTTCAGATACCTCTGAAAAGTGATTCTGAACAAATTCTAGAGTGGCAAAGCCAACACAGAGACAGAGTGAGGTAGATTTCCAGCCCAAGACAGCCTGGAAGGTCAACAGGAATGGTCTGTTGCACTGACCTGAGTGAGGAGCATCCAGAGCACAGGGTGCGGCACAGACCCAGCCCAAGCAAAGCCTGATAAGGCTTTGGGGAATGAATCACCAGCACCAGTGGGAGTTCTAGTCTTCTCAGCCCACAGACTCCACAGACAACTTAGAAGATCAGCAGGGGTTGGGGGGGGAGGTCTGTGTGAACTGGTTCCAGCTCAGGGCTGCAGGGTGTGCCAATACATCCCTGGCACCAGAAAACCAGGAACAGGCCTTGGGAAGGACTGAATCGGCAGCAGTAGTGGTGGCAGCAGTAGCAGCACTGCTCCTGGAGTTACTAGCCCACAGACTGAATGTTTGAAAGTCACCTATTTAGACTTCCAGGAGCCAAGATGGCAGAGTAAGCAGTAAGTCACTCTCATCCTCCCTTATTGACCTTGAAAAATCCAGAGAATATTGCCCCAGGAGAAATCCTGAAATAGTAGAGTCAGCAGAAAGACTAGATATAGCAGTCTTTTAGCTCTTGAGCCTAGGGGGATTAACAGGAAAGGTTTCCTTTGCTGTGGCTGAAGGGGACCAGTACAGGAAGGGAGGCATCCCAGCAAGCCAGTGACAAGCTCCATCTCAGCAAACCAGTAACCAGGCCCCTGGCCCCTAGCACAAGAAGCCTGGGACAGTGCCCCCTGTGCCCCAGAAACAGAGATCAACTTTAAAAGCCAGAAAAAAAGCAAACAACATGAGCAAGAAGCTATATAGAAAAACATTGACCATAGAAAAGTATCTTGTGACAGGGAAGACCAAAACACAAATTCAGGAGAGGATAGCATTGTCAATATGAACTGATAGGAATATGAACTGATCTCAAGCCCAAAAAAACTTTCTTGGAAGAGCTCAAGAAGATTTTTAAAAATCAAACAAGACAGTTAAAGGAAAAATTGGGGAAAAAATGAGAAGTATGCAAGAGAGAGTCAATAGCTGGGAAAAGGAAGGACAAAAATTAACTGTAGAAAACAAGTCCTTAAAAAGTAGAATTGGCCAAATGGAAAAGGAGATACAAAAGATAATGATGAAAACAATTCATTAAAATTTAGAATTGGGCAATTGGAAGCTAATGACTTTATGAGACATCAAGAATCAGTTAAACAAAATAAAAAGAATGGAAAAAAATAGAAGAAAACATAAAAGACCTCATTGAAAAAACAACTGACCTGGAAAATAGATCCAGGAGAGATAACTTAAGAATTATTGGTCTACCCTCCCCACAAAAAAAGTTAAAAATAATAATTATTGGTCTACCATGATGAAAAAACAAAAGAGTCTGGAAAGCATCTTTCAGGGGATCATTAAGGAAAACTGCCCTGAGGTGCTAGGATCAGAGGGTAAAATGTCATCAAAAGAATCCACCAATCATTTCCTGAAAGCGATCCTAAATTGAAAAGGCCAAGGAATATTGTATCCAAATTCCAGAATTATCAGGTCAAGGAGAAAATCCTATAAGCTGCCAGAAAGAAACAATTCAAATATAGTGGAACCATGGTAAGGATTATGCAACACCTAGCAGCTTCTACATTAAAAGATCGAAGGGCTTAGAATTCCTTAAGGTAAAGAAGCTTGGATACAACCAAAGATCAACTATCCAGCAAAATTAAGCATAATATTTCAGGGGATGAAATGGACATTCAATGAAATATGGGACTTTCAGACTTTCCTGATGTAAAGACCAGAGCTCAATGGAAGATTTAATGTTCAAATATAAGACTCAAGAGAGGCATAAAAAGGTAAACAGGAAATGGGGGAAAAACATGTTATTCAATGAGGATAAACTGTTTACATCATCACACAGGAAGATAATACAACGCTTGTGAACTATATCTTTATTATGACATTTAGAAGAGATATACATGAACAGAGTGAGGCTGATTTAAGTTGACTTTGATGTGATGATAAAACCCTAATGAAGTGGTGAAAAGGAATTGTAATGGAAGAAGAGGAAAGGAGGAAGCAGAAAAGGGTAAATTACATCACATGAAGAGGCACAAAGACATATTATAGTAGAGGGAAAGAAGGAAGGGAGATGAGCATTATTTGAACTTCATTCTCATTGGATTTGGCTCAAGGAGGCAATGACAGTCTCTCAATTTTTGCATGAACAAAATAGAGAAAGAAGAGATCAATGAATTGTCCCTGCAACTAAAAAAAAACTAGAAAAAGAACAAATTAAAAATCCTCAATTAAATATCAAATTAGACATAGTGAAAAACCAAAGGAGAGATTAATAAAATTAAAATTAGTGCACGTGCTACTATAGTGTGTTGTGCCTGTTTCTCTCTTGAGAAGTGTAATAAAGGTTTTCCTTCACTCACTCACTATAGTAGATTTTTGTTTCAGAATTTTTGAAACAATTTGGTGCGTTGGTCAGGAATCCACGATACTGGACCAGGAAAAGAAAGAAAGGAGAAGAGGGCTCCTGCTCCATTTGAGCAGTCTCTGTCTTCCCTCCGTGCCTGTGTCCAGATTGACCAAGGACTCCAGAGCCACCAATTGGGAAAGAGTGAGTGAATAACTGTCTCAGTTAGGTATGGAAATTTAACTTGCCATATAGGCAGTAGGAGGGGAAAGGAGAAAGAAAAGGGAAGGGGCTAATAGAAGAGAACCAGAACTGAGGGAGGCAGTGGTCAAAAGCAAAACACTAGTGAGTAGGGAAAAAGTGAAAGGAAAAAGAAAAGCATAAACAGAGGGGGAAAGTACAGTGGGAAAGACACAGGTAGTAATTATAACTGTGAATGTAAATAGGATGAACTCTCCCATAAAACAGAAACAGATAGGAGAATGGATTAAAAACCATAACCCTAAAATATGTTCTTTACTTTTTTTTTATCTTTTTGGCTAAGCAATGGGGTTAAGTGACTTGCCCAGGGTCACACAGCTAGTAAGTATTATGTGTCTGAGGCCAGATTTGAACTCAGGTCCTCCTGACTTCAGGGCCAATGCTCTATCCACTGCACCACTTAGCTGCCCAAATATGTTCTTTATAAGAAACACAGTTGAAACAGAGGCATACACACAGGGTAAAGTAAAACGGTGGAGTAGAATATATTATGATTCAACTGAAATTAAAAAAAAGTCAGGGATAGCAATCCTGATCTCAGACAAAGGAAAAGCAAAAATAGATCTTATTAAAAGAGATAAGGAAGAAAACTACATCCTGCTAAAAGGCACCATAGACAATGAAGTAATAGCGTTACTAAACATGCATGCATCAAGTGGTATAGCATCTAAATTCTTAGACGAGAAGCTAAGTGAGTTACAGGAAGAATTAGGCAGCAAAACTGTACTAGTGGGGGACCTAACCTCCCCCTCTCTGAACTATGTAAATCTAACCATAAAATTAACAAAAAATAAGTTAAAGAGGTGAGTAGAATTTTAGAAAATTTAGATATGGTAGGCCTCTGGACTGTCCAGGAAGGGTGTAACTCAGATGAACCAGACCAATAGTAGCCCTGATGGGTGGACTATGGATCTTGTTAACAGTTTAAAAGTTGACTCTACCACTGAACCAGTGCCCACATGCTACTAAAATGCACTGGCCATCTTCTCTCTTGAGAAGTGTAATAAAGGCTTTCCTTCACTCAAAAAAAATATAAATTAAATTAAATTAAAATTAAGAAAACTATTCAACTAATAAATAAAACTAAGAACTGGTTTTATAAAAAAAACAATAAAATAGACAAACATTTGGATAATTTAATTTAAAAAATGAAAGAAGAAAATGAAATTACCGATATCAAAAATGAAAAGAATGAATTCACCACCAATGAAGATCAAATTAAAACAATAATTAGGAACTATTTTTCCCAATTGTATGCCAATAAATTTGACAATCTTAGTAAAATGGATAAATATTTACAAAGATATAAATTGCCCAGATTAACAGAAAAGGAAGTAAAATACTTAAATAACCTCATTTTAGGGAAAAAAAAGAAATTGAACAAGCCATTAATGAACTCCCTAGGAAAAAATATCCAGGGCCAGATGTATTTATGAGCAAATTCTATTAAACATTTAAAAAACAATTAATTCTAATACTATATAGAATATTTGGAAAAATAAGTGAAAAAAGAGTCTTACCAAATTCTTTTTATGATACAAATATGATACAAATATGATATCTAAACCAGGAAGAGTCAAAACAAAGAAAGAAAATTATAGACCAATTTCCCTAATGAATATAGATTCAAAAGTTGTAGATAAAATATTAGGAAAAAGATTACAGCTACTTATCACAAGAATAATATACTATGACCAGATAGAATTTATACCAGGAATGCAGGGCTGTTTCAATATTAGGAAAACTATGAGAATAATTGATCATATCAACAACAAAACTAACAGAATCTGTATGATTATCTCAATAGATGAAGAAAAAGCTTTTGACAAAATGCAACACCGATTGCTATTAAAAACACTAGAGAGTATAGGAATAAATGAAGTGTTCCTTAAAATGTTAAGTAACATATACCTAAAACCATCAGCAAGCATTATGTGTTATGGGGATAAGCTAGAAGCATTTTCAGTAAGATTGGGGGAGCCACAGGGATGTCCATTATCACCACTGTTATTTAATATGGTACTTGAAATGTTAGCTTTACCAATAAGAGGGCAAAAAAAGGAATTTGAAGTAATTAAAATAAGCAAAGAAGAAACAAAGCTATCACTCTTTGAAGATGATATGATGATGTACTTAGAGAATCCTAGAGAATCAAATAAAAACTACTTGAAATAATAAACAACTTTAGCAAAGTTGGAGGATGTAAATGAAACCCATATAAATCATTGAGATTTCTATAATATTACTAACAAAACCCAACAGCAAGAGATGGAAAGAGAAATTCCATTTAACGTTACTGTAGGCATTGTAAAATGTTTAGGAGTCTACTTGCCAAAACAAACTCAGGAACTATATGAACACAACTGTAAAACACTTTTCACACAAATAAAGTCAAATCTAAATAATTGGAAAAACACCATTTGCTCATGGGTACATCAAACTGATGTAATAAAAATGACAATTCTACTTAAATTAATTCACTTATTCAGTGCCATACCAAAACAAACTACCAAAAATCATTTTATAAAACTAGAAAAAAATTATAACAAAATTCATCTGGAAGAATAAAAGATCCAGAATATCAAGGAAACTAATGAAAATAAATGTAGGAGAAGGTGGCTTAGCTGTACCAGATCTTAAATTGTATTATAAAGCAGAAATCATGAACACTGCTTGATACTGGATAAGAAATAGAGTGGTGGATCAGTGGAATAGATTGGGCACATAAGACACAGTAATAGTCAATGACTATAGTAATCTATTGTTTGATAAACCTAGACACTAGGTTCTGGGATAAAAACTCACTATTTGACAAAAACTACTGGGAAAACTGGAAAAGAGTTTGGCAGAAGCTAGGCATAGACCAAAATCTTATATCCTATACCAAAATAAAGTCAAAATGGGTGCACAATTTCAATATAAAGGCTGATGTTATAAGCAAACTGGGAGAGCAAGGAATAGTTTACCTGTCATATTTATGGAGAACAGAAGAATTTGTGACTAAGCAAGAGATAGAGAACATTATGAAATGCAAAATGGATAATTTTGATTACATTAAATTGGAAAGTTTTTACACAAACAAAGCAAATGCAACCAAGATTAGGAGAGAAGTAGAAAACTGAGAAAGAATTTTTATAACCAGTATCTCTGATAAGGGACTCATTTCTAAAATATATAGAGAACTCAGTCAAATTTATAAGAATACAAGTCATTCCCCAATTGATAAATGGTCAAAGGATATGAACAGGCAGTTTTCAGAAGAAGAAATTAAAGCTATCTATAGTCGTATGAAAAAAAAAAAAATAAAAACATGCATACCCTTTGACCCAGCAATAGCACTTCTAGGACTGTATCCCAAAGAGATCATAAAAATGGGAAAAGGACCCACATGTATAAAAATATTTATAACAGCTCTCTCTGTGGTGGCAAAGAATTAGAAATTGAGGAGATGCCCATCAACTGGGGAATGGCTGAACAAGTAATATAAGTCTAAGACTTACATGAACTGATGCTGAGTGAAGTGAGAAGAACTAGGAGAACATTGTACACAGTAACAGCCACATTGTGTGATGACTTTGATAGACTTAGCTCTTCTCAGCAGTGCAAGAATCTAAGATAACTCCAACAGTCTCATGATGGAAAATGCTATCCACATCCAGAGAAAGAGCCATGGAATTTGATTGTAGATCGAAGCATACTATTTGCTTTTTTTTCTTCTGTTTTGTTTTGTGTCTTCTTTCTTGTGGTTTCTCCTATTAATTTTGCTTTTTCTTTACAACACGAATAATGTGAAAATATGTTTAATAGGAATGTATATGTAGAGCCTATATCAGATTGCACATCACCTTGGGGAGGGAGGCGGAGAGGGAGACAATTTAAAACTCAAAAGCTTATGTAAATGATTGTTGAAAACTAAAAATAAATTAATTTTAAAATAATAAAATAAAAAATTATCTAACCAACAAAAAAGGTGAATGTTGAAAACTATATTTACATGTAATTGGAAAAAAAATAAAATACTATTAAGTGGGGAGTAAAGAAAAAAAATTTAAAAAGAATCCTCTCCACACCAACTACTGATAGTAGTTAACTCACCTCTGATTAAAGCCTTCTAGGGTGGGAAACTACTACCCTCCTCCCCATCTTCTAATGCAATTAATTTTGATTTTAGAGAGTTCCAATTATTAGGATGATTTTCCTCACTTGAAATGTGTACAGAGAGATTTGGTATTGACTGTTTGAGAATTCCTGAGGAGTAAGTCAGTAGATAAACATCAGGAATGATTCAAAATGTAATATTTTGTGAATTTGGTTGTACCTGCTTGGAAATAGTAGGTAGAGAGCGTGTACAGGAGAAAGAGTAGGTTGGTCAAGTCAACAACAAGTCAAGATAATGAGCAGTTATTAATGGCTTGCTATGTACCAGCATTGTGCTAAGCAATAGGTTGGTACATGCTAAGGCAAGTATGGTGTAGTCATTTCCTGATTATGCACTGAGTCCTGATCCAAGAGTAACTATGAAGATCAATGTGGGTCTTGCTTCTCTACTGTAATATCCCAGCATATTAACCATCAGTCAGTCAACATTAATTAGATACCTACTTAATGCCAGCCAGTGTGCTAAGCACTAGGGATAGAAAAGAGGCAAAATATATTCCTTCCCCTCAAGGACCTATTGTGGAGGACAACAAGCAAACCACTATATCCAAATAAGCTATATACAGGGTAAATAGGAAATAATTATGACACAGAAAACACTAGACTTAAGAAGGGCTAGAGAAGGCTTCCTCAGAATATGGGATTTTATATGTGTCCTAAAAGAAGTTAGGGAATCCAATATCCAGAGATGGGGAGGGAGAGTATTACAGGCTTAGAGGACAACCAGAAAAAATGCCCAAAGCTGGGAGTTGGAGTAACTTGTTTGTGGGACAACAAGTAGGCCAGTGTCATTGAATCAAAGAGTACATGTCAGGAAGAAAGGTGTAAGAAGACCAGAATGCTAGGAGGGGGATAGGTTATAAAAAGGCTTTGAATGAGTATTTTGTATTTTATCCAGGAACCTACTGGAGTTTGTTGAGTAAGGGAATGACATGGCTGGATTTGCATATTCAGAAAATTCACTTTGGTGGCTAGATGGGAGATGGTTTGGCATGGGGAGAAACCAGAGGCAGACAGATCCCTCAGAAGGCTATTACAATCTTCCAGAAATGAAGTGATGTGAACTTTCATCAGAGTGATGACAGTGAGAGAAAGGGATACAATCGAGACCTATTGCAAAGATGAAACCAACCAATTACATTTGAGAAAAAGTTGGGAGATCATGAGGAGTCAAGGATGACATTGAGGTTGCAAGCCTGAGGGACTGGGAAGATGCTATTATTCTCAGCAATAATAGGCAAGTTAGAATGGGCAAAGGTTTAGGGGAAAATATGATGGGCAGCTAGATGGCACAGTGGATAGAGTACCAGCTCTGGAGGCAGGAAGACCTGAGTTCAAATCTGACCTCAGAAGCTAGCCAAATGACCCTGAGCAAGTCATTCAATCTTGTTTGCCCCAGTTTCCTTATCTGTAAAATGAGCTAGAGAAGGAAATGGCAAACAACTCTAGTACCACTGTGAAGAAAACCCCAAATGGGGTCACAAAGAGACAAACATGACTGAAAAGACTGAGCAACAACAATAATAATGAGTTCTATATTGGATCTATTGAGTTTAAGATATCTAATGTGCATCCAGTTTGAGATGTCTAAAAAGCAGTTGGAAGTGTGAGATTGGAGGTCAGCAGAGAGATTTGAGCAGAAAAGGTATATTTGAATAATCAGCAAAGAGATGATAATTAAATTCATGGGAGTCGATGAGATCACCAAGTGAAGTAGCATAAGGAGAGGAAAAAAGGTGGCCCAGGATAGACACATGAGGCTAGAGGTCATGATTGGAATAAAGATACAACAAAAGAGACTGAGGAGTGATTGGATAAGTGATTGAACCAAGAGAGAGTGATACCTAAAAACCCAGAGACAAGAGTGTTTCAAGGAAGAGAGGATAGCTAAAAGTTCCAGATTCTGCAGAAAGGTCAAAGAGAATGAGGATTGAAAAGAAGTAATTGGATTGGTTAACTAAGAGATCAATGGCAACTTTGGAAAGATCATTTTTGGTTGAATAATAAGGTTAGAAACCTGATTATAAGGACTTAAAAAGAGAATGAGAAGAAAGAAAGTGGAGGCACAGCTTTATAATGATGATACATGATACTAAATGTCTATTGACAGAGCATCATGGAAGAACAGTGATAAAAGATTGATCTTTCACAACTTATTTGAATTAGAAATCCTCAAATCTCTGATAGACCCAAGACTCTTTAGATAACTCTAAATAAATTTAGAGAGACTGTTAACTGCATTCACTTCTTGTCCCATATGGTCCAATCATATTCTGAATCTCTGACTAAACACATGTGGTTGTGGTTGTTGCTGTTGTTTTTTTTTTAATCCAAATTGTGGATTTGTTTCTGTTAAGTTTCATATTATGAGACTTAGCTTAACATGTTATTCTATTTGAATTGTTTTGTTTCCCCTGATAACTGTTTTCCATGCATTAACCAATCTTTTCAGCACTATGTAATCAGAAAACTTGATGAATATACTATCTGTGCTTTCATCCAAATAATGAACAATAATAACAATAACAACAATAACAATAACAATAACAATAATAATAATAATAATAATAATAATAATAATAATAATAATAACAACATTGAGTAGGATAGTTCTATGAAAGGATTTCTTAACCAAAGGTCTATAAACTTATTTCTTTTAATATTTTGAAAGCTGTATTTTAATATATTTGATTTCTTTGTAATCTCATGTTTTAATTTTAAGCATTTAAAATATTTTTCTAAAAATAGGTATATAGGCTTCACCCACCTGCCCAAAGAATTCATAACATGTAATAGGTTAAAAACCCATCTTGAAAGATAGTGGAGTAAGAGGTTTCAGAGAAGATTATTTGTTCACTTATCTTCCTCAAAAACATCATAGAAACTTTTAAAAAAAGATAAAAGATACAAGACTTTCCCAAAAGAAAATTTACAAATAACTCAAAGGATTAAGCATATTCATTGATGGGAGATGAAAAGAATGATGCTTCCTTCAATAGAATTAATGAAGTTTATTAAAGTGGTAAAGTTGTTGGGAGAGAAGGGAGATAATGAGTTCAATTTGGTCAGATTGAGTTTGAGATTTTTAAATGTCCACTAAGAAATTGGTGGTATGTTACTGAAAATCAAGGAAGAGATGGTATTTTTAGTGGAAAATAGAGTTTAATGATTTTTTTTTGAAGGATAGAGGGAAAAAGGGTAGGGAAGGTTTCAGTAGATAGTGAAAGTTTAAAGCTTAGATAAAGGCTTTATGATTATGACCTGCTAGCTTTTCATCAATATGCTAATTTGTGAGTACCTTGAATACTCCCAATTTCTCAGTAAACTCTGTTACCTTGTTGAAGGTCAAAGGAACAGCCTTAGGCATCATATTAACATTTGTTTCTGTCAGTATTCCTTTGAACTGAAGTTGTAACTAGGTGGTGGGTTTCCTTTGGTGTTTCTGTCAGCTGGAAGTGGTTCACTGCTTGTGAGAATCTGCAGTTTTTCCATTCCAAGACTTCAAAATCCATTACTAGATAGATATGGCTAATACCTAATCATCAGCAGATAAGGTATAACGCGAGTGACATCATTCTTGATGGAGTCACATGCATCTACTGAGAAAGCCAAATGTGGATTTACCTGAGGTATGTTCTAATATCTATGTCCCAAATATATTCATCAGTGTGAGACTGAAACATTTATGTTTTGAGTCCTGGTCTCAATGGATCCTAGCAGGAAATTCATACACTAAAATATATTATTGCCATGATACTTTAGTAACAGTGAAATATCTATATATAGATATACCCATGCTTAACTTGTGAAATGATCAGTTATCACTCATATATAGGTTATGTATTTATTTGCATTTTCAGAGATAGGAAGTCAATGAAGACAAATCCAAAATTAACTTGCTAATATTTTTATTTTCAAAATTTAGAACATAAAATAACACTTCTTTGTAATCAATAAGCACAAGGTTTTCACTTTTTGATAACATCTTATAGCTGTCTTAGGCCAGCAAAATCTGTTTTTTTTTTTCCTAGCTCTGCCATCCCTTCTTACCTCCATGCCCCAAATCATCATATGAAGTTTTCATGGACACACTGTGATATGCTTTGTGTAGCACTAAGGTAAAGAAGGTTGATTTAATGAAGTAAGGAGGTTCACACTGGCATAATGCCTAATATAATTCCCAAGCTATCTATCTATCTATCTATCTATCTATCTATCTATCTATCTATCTATCTATCTATCT
>NW_020948840.1:10523412-10577651 GCF_900497805.2 Vombatus ursinus
TCTATCTATCTATCTATCTATCTATCTATCTATCTATCTATCTATCTTTCTATCTACCTATCTACCTATCTATCTATCTATCTATGGTTATATGCATACATATATTGATACGTATATACATACACATAGGTATAGGTATTAATATAAATGGTTGTTAATTGATCAATAGAACTGAAATTTGGAAAATTTGTGGGTGGTATCATATATATGCATGCATATATGTGTGTACTTGTATATTTACATACAACATATATACATATACATATGTCTATAATATAATGAATTTATACATATATAAATATACATGTGTGTATATAATATATGTACATATGTGTGTATATGCATATATATATACACACACAGAATAGTTTAAGATAATCTGAAAGAATGAGGTATCAGCTTTTATAAGTATCAAGACTGAATTATCTTTTTCACATGCATGTCACCTGAATGTGGTCAATTTCTCCATAACTATAATATAACTTAGTTCTGCTTTTCTGGGGGTCTCCTGAAACTGGTGTTCACATACCAAGCTGCTGTGGTCTTGATGCCATTGTCCGATTACTTTTCCATGTGGAATAAGATTGCTTATGGTTTCAACTTTTCATTAGATTTGTTAGTTTCTTACTCCACTAGGATGCAGGTGTAGTTCTTCTCTACCTGTAGGGTAATCTGACAGCTTAGCTATGCATTATAGTACACTCTGATTATGGTTGGTGCTGTTTTTGAAAAATCTAATCCGTTTGAAAGTTTTCAAATTATTCCACATTTTATATCTAGTCGTTGAAGTTAAAAGGTTATTTTCAATGACCTAACACTCTTTAGTGATCTTCTTAAGTCATAGCCTGTTGGCTACCAGGATCATTCTGGTTCTATCAACATCTTCAAGGAAGGAGGTATCAACTGTCTTGCTATTTAGCAATATAGCTATATAGCTAAGTTTCTATCCACTCACAAATTATTCAAATTTCAATTCAATTGATTAATCACTATCTATCTATTAAATAACCAAAAGCTAGGTGGTGGGGGCATCCAAATTTTAGAACCTCTGCCTTGTGATGTGTGGAAACCTACTCTATTTCTGGGCAGGATCACTATTTTCAACATGCTGTCACATTAGTAGCTCTAAATTCCCAGAAAAGGACCATCACCACACAGATAAATTCAAATTCTCTTAGGTTACCCCCATTTAAGGTGAATACAACCTCACATCCATCTCTTTAGTTCCTGAATTCCCCATGGAAGAAGTATTTTCATCTCCTGAGATTTTCACTGTCTGTCAAGTATACCTAGACATCTCTCCTTCCTGATATCTGCTTTCTGACTTCCTTTGCTTCCTTCAAGTATCAACTAAAGTCCCACCCTTCTTCAAAAAGTCTTTTCTGGTTCCCCTTTACTTTTGTGCCTTACCTCTAAGGTTATTTCTAGTTCATCCTGTAAATATGTTGTTTGATATAGTTGTTTGCAATGGTGTCTCCCCCATTAGACCTAAAGAGCAAAGTTTTTTTTCCTCCCTTTATTGTTTGCCCAGAGCTTAGCACAATGCCTATTACATAGTAGGTACTTAATAAACACTTATTGACCTGACAAGCAATTCACAATAACAACATTTTTAGATTTTAATCATAATTATCTACTTACATAATTATCTACTTACATAATTATCTACTTATCTGTCAAAATACAAATGAAATTACATGTAATCATATGGTAAACTTGAATAATAAATGTATGACAATTCCATAGATATGTGACTTATACTCTTATCAATGCACTCAGCAACTTTGAGGAAATCTGGACCTATAATGGACATCTGGCAAAGATGTCAATGAAGGAGAAATACTCATGTTCTCTGAGTAACTCAGAATTTTGGACTATATGTTCTGATGCCATTGGCTTGTTCAGGAACATGTACAGAAAACCAAATCTCTGCTAAGTGCCTTTGTGCTCTTCATTATTCTTCAGCTGGGCAAATCCTCTTCTTTTCTGTGATCAAGACCACATAGTATTTAAAAGTTCTTTTGATTTATAATTGCCCTTAAAAAAGAGTTGAGAAGTATTACCTTATAATTTGGGTTGTAATTCCCTTTAAGTCAGAGAACTGCAAAGTTCATTAGCCTGAGTCTGGACAGTATAAACCAGTAGTCCATATAACTATTCACATACCATAAGTCTATATTGACTAATCAGATTGTAGCAAAATGACCTTGCAGCAAAAGAGCTCAGATTCTCTCTCTTAACAAAGCAATCCAAAATAACCAGATCTTAATTCAAAAGGCTGCTAATAGACGTCACATCAAACATCTCAGGTTAATTTTCTGGACAAAGCTATGTTCTTCACTTATTTGAATTCTGTGACATCCAATTAAATCTCAGTATCTTTTTCTATACAGCAGTTACAAAACCTGTGTTGGTGCTTTTTGCTTTTCTTTCTTAAAAAGGGTTAGGTAAGGGGTGCTGTCCAAGAAAGAGCTATAGACTTTTCTGAGAAGCTTCACCTCTCCTAAAATCTAGTGATCACTAGAGACCAATATCTACAACTGAAATTGTTGTCCAATGATATCGAGATCAATCAGGAATCACCTAGCTGAAACCTATTGTCACATGACTGTTTCTGCTACTATCCTCTTCACACACTGAGATCTGAAAGAGCTGGGATTTTTCTCCCATCCTGTTCCTACTCCTTTCTTCTCTTTCAGGATCTTAAATTTCTCTTCCCTACCTAAGCCTCAATTTACATCTGTTTTCTACATTCTGTCCTCAGTGACTTAAATTAGGGGCTCCTGGAACCATTGATTCACCTTTCATTTAAAAGGAAAAAACTAATTAATCCCACAAGAAATTTACATTTGTCTAAATATCATACTACAGTCCCCAAATATCTGTGATTTCTCCCTTTTATTTTAGTTTTATTCTTTTAAATTTAAAAACAGATATGTGCAAATGATATGTGGGACCATAATGCCCTGTAGCTCTAAGTTCTTAACATGGTCACTTTGAAATTGTTTCTTTGTATTCACATTTTCTAGCTTTTAAAAAATATAAGTTATTTCTCTACTTTTATAAGCTATCAAACTTTATATGCAAAAGCATTGCCCTACATTTTTATAAGATAATTTGTCTTTATATTTACAAAACAGTTTATTTTCTATCCAAAACTGCTCAAACTTCATTTAAAAATTGTTTCTTCATCTACATATTTTAGCAGTTTTTATTAAAATAAAATTCTTTTCCTTTCAGGCATTATAATATTTATCTACAACAGAGGCAATAACATCTCCTTTACAAATTGATTTAAATCTTTTTTTTCTTTACATGAACAGATATATTTTCTGAATATTTTAGCTTTAACCTGCTCTATGTGAATGGGCACCATTTAAAAAGAAAGTACCTAACACTACAATGATCCAGATATTGTATGAAGTGCTGGGAATATAAAAAATGAAAGAGTCTCTCCTTTTGGAAGTTTACTGTCTAAAGGGGCAGGCATTATATACAGATGAGAGATAGAGTCAGTCCTTTTGACTGAGTTCAAGTTTTATGGAGCAAATCCATTCATTAAGGGGATTTGTTCTGTGAAGTTTAGATTCAGTCAAAGAACCACACTTGAGGACCTAGAGGGTCACATGTGGCCACAAGGCTGCAGGTTCCCCACCCCTGACCTAGGCATATGATTTCCTGGGCATAGGGAAAATCTAGGTGAGGAAACTACATTTACCAGTGCAGATGGTACTTGAACCCACACTTTCCTGTCTGCAAGACTGGTTTTCTTTTCTCTCTTTCTCTCTTTCTTTCTTTCTCTCTTTCTCTCTTTCTTTCTTTCTTTCTTTCTTTCTTTCTTTCTTTCTTTCCTTCCTTTCTTCCTCCCTCCCCCCCCCCCCACACTCTCTCTCTCTCTCTCTCTCTCTCTCTCTCTCTCTCTCTCACACACACACACACACACACACACATACACAATCATCTAGGTAATGTAGTATATAGAATGTTATGTTTTGAGTCAAGACAACCTGAGTTCAAATGCCACCTCTGTTACTTGCTAGAATTGTTAACCTGGGCAAATCACTATATCTATATATTTATATCTGTATCTATATAAACACACACACACACATACATATGTGTGTGTATATATATGTATATATGTGTGAGGGTGCATATATGTAAGTGTATGTTGTATGTATATATGCATATTTATATATATTTATATTCATAAACATAAAATAAATATGTTTGTAATTAAAGAAACAGTATAATATATTGAAAGCTAGGTAATATTGTACTCCATACCCAGACCAGCTTCCTAACAAAGCTAATTATTCACAATGGCTTTAAATAGTTTATGGAGAAAAGGTCCATCCTCAAAACATTTTCTTATTTTGAAAATTCATAATTCTGTTAGCTCATTTGCTAGCTTGAAAGAATTAAAAGAATAGCCTCAGAAACAACTGTAGTGCATCAATTTAAGTCCTTTAATCAATAGATACATCACCACTCTGATTAACTAGTCATTATCTCATATAGAATCTTACTTGTGAGCAAATCCAATCCCCACTTTAAAAATTTAACTTATTTTCATTATACCAGAAGATGTTCATACAGCCTTCACTCATCTGAAAGACTTGATGTAATGGGGAACTCAGTAAGTTATGATGCAGCTCTTTTTACTATAGGGAAGCTCAGTTTTAGAAATTTCGTTATATGTAAGCAAAACAATTTTCCTGGTTCTTTCCTGTGGGTCTATTTTTAAATCTCTTTTCTAAATGATACCTCCATAATACTTGATTATGATTTTCAAGTGTAAATTCAAGTGTGTTTTAGTATAAATATCCCTAGTTACTTTAACTAATCATGATATAGTATTGCATTCCATTACCCTCCTCTCTGCCCCCCTCTGAAGAAAATCCAAAATGTCAATGTTTCTCCCAAATTATGAATATAATCATATAAATATGAATTCATTTAAAATATGAATATAAGTAATGAATAAAATGATTCAGATTTGATGTAACCAATCCAGAGTACAACAGTAATATCATCTCTTTTGTTTTTAATCTCATACCTCTCAATTCACCCTAAAATTACATTTCTTTGTTTGGCTGCCCTATTGAACTGCTGACTCATTGATCTTGTACTAGATACCAAAGCACCCACATCTTTCACAGGTGAAGTATAGCTTTCCTTCTTTCATATTATACCTACAAAGTTGATTTGTTTTATTATTATTAATTTTAATATGATTATATTCATTCCAATGTTTTAACCTGCCAAAATTATTTTGAATTATGACACTATCATTCACTGCATTTATTCTCTCCTAGTTTTGTGCCATCTAAAAATTTGATAGGCTTGCATAGTATACATTTTTCAAATAATTGATAAATAATGTTAAATATTACATGACCAAGCACATGTCCCTGGATGACTATATTGGTTACCTTCTTCAAAGCTGACTTTTAACAATCAATGACTACTCTTTGGGTATAGCATTTAATGAGATTTTCTTCAGTAATTTCAGTATTAGGCACAAATCATTTTCTCTCATCCAAACTCTGCCTTCATCCTTGGGGATTTCAAGAACCATACTTCTGATCTTTCAAACACTGAACTTTCTTTATTCTCCTCAGGTCCCATCATTGTCACTTATATTCTACCTCTACCAATAACAGATATGATCGTATTTCATCTTCATCAAAAAATGTTCTACCTATTAGATCTTAAATTCTGTATACAATTAAAGTCTCTTCTGCTGAAACTCTCTCATTTTTTTCTTCTCCTGCATATTATTCCCACAGTGACATTAGGTCCCTAAAACTTTCCTTTTTTCCCAGTCCATCACACAAGTTTTGGTCTCATTTATCTGCCTTCATCATCTGTTCCCATTTTAATCAAGTTCATCAGTATACTTTCCCACTGATCTTTCTATCTTGTGCTTCCAATATATATCCCCTTTTGAGTACTCTTGAAGGCAGTCACAATATTATGTTGATTGACTCCACTACAAAATAATGTTATTTTTCATTAAGTGGTTCTTACTACTGCTCAGAATTTTATTCATCTCTCCTAAATTGTCTAAAACAATCAGCAAGCATTATGTGTAATGGGGACAAGATAGAAGCCTTCCCAATAAAATCAAGGGTGAAGCAAGAATCCTCATTATCACCACTATTATTCAATATTGTACTAGAAATGTTCACTACAGCAATAAGAGAGGAAAAAAAATAAAGGAATTAGAACAGTCAATGAAGAAAGAAAACTGTTTCTTTGCAGATGATATGATGGAATAGTTACAGAATCCTAGAGAATCAACTAAAAAAAAACTTTGTGAAATAATTAACAACTTTAACAAAGTTGGAGGATATAAAATAAATACACATAAGTTATATTTCTATATTTACCAGCAAATCACAGCAGTAAGAAATAGAAAGAGAAATTCCTTTTAAAATAATTGTAGGCAATATAAAGTACTTGAGAGTCTACCCACCAAAACAAATCTAGGAACTATAGGAACAAAATTCCAAAACATTTTCCACACAAATAAAGTCAGATCTAAACAATTGGAAACAAATTTATTTTCTCACAGGTAAGCTGAATTAATATAATAAAAATTAAAAATTTACCTAAATTAATCTACTTATTAAGTGTCATACTAATCAATCACCCAAAATTATTTTATACAGCTAGAAAAAATAATAATAACATTCATCTGGAAGAACAAAAGGTCAAAAATATCAAGCAATCAATGGAAAAAAGATGTAAGGAAAGGTGACCTAGCTTTATCAGATTTTAAACTGTATTACAAAGTGGCAATCATCAAAACAATCTGTTACTAGCTCAGAAACAGAGATGTGGATCAGGGGAATAGATTAGGTACATAAAACACAGTATTGAATGACCATAGTAATTTAGTGTTTGATAAATGCAAAGAGCTAAACTTTTGAAACAAGAACTCACTATTTGACAAAAACTACTGGGGAAAAAAAAACATTTTGGCAGAATCTAGGTATAAACCAACATCTCACACCATATGCTGTATATAATGTCATAATGAGTTCACTATTTATATATACAGGTTGATACCATAAGCAAATTAGGAAACATGAAATAGTTATCTGTTCAATCTCTGGATAAGGAAAGAATTTTATGATGAAACAAGAGATAGAAAGAATTATGGGATGTAAGATGGACAATTTTGATTACATTAATAAAAAGGGTTTGCATATATAAAACCAATACAGACAAGATTAGAAGGAAAGGAGGAAAACTTGGGGGAAATTACAGCAAATGTCTCTGATAAAGGCCTCACTTCTCAAATACATAAAACACTGAGCCAAATTTATAAGAGTACAAATCATTCATAAAATGATAAATGGCCAAAAGATATGAACAGGCAGTTTTCAGAAAAAGAAATCAAAACCATATATAGTCATATAAAAAAAATGCTCTAAATAACTATTGATTAAAGAAATGCATATTATAACATCTCTGAGGTACCAGTTCACACCTATCAGATTGGATAGTATGACAGAAAAGGAAAATGACAAATATTGGAGGGGATGTGGGAAAATTGGGGCACATTCACTGTTAGTGAAGCTGTGAACTGATCCAAACATTCTGGAGAGCAATTTAGAACTATGCCAAAGCGGTATAAAATTTTGCATGACTTCTAATCTATTATACCACTGTTAGATCTGTGTCACAAAGAGACTAAAAAAAGGGAAATGACCTGTATTTACAAAAATATTTAAAGCAACTCTTTTTTATTTTTAAACAGTTAACTGTTAGTATAGTAAATATAATTTCAAAAGAAAAAAATTAAAAACTAAAAAGGAAATAAAAGTGGTAGTAGATTGAAATACCCTAATAACAGAATGTGATCAATAAAATAGAAAAAAAAAGATAACCATGAAAGAATTCATAATTGTACAGATTGCTGAAAGAACTGGACTTAATGGAATTATGGCAAGAATTGACTTACTGATTGAATCAATTTAAAGGTTTATATTTAAGCAATTTTATGTGGCAAATACTTTACTAAATACTAAGGATACAAATAGAAAAAGTGAGCCAGTCCCTTCTCGCATGGATCTCATTGGGGAAAATCCATCTGCAGTGTGTGTGAAAAAGAGGGGAGGTGTTAGTAGTGTATCAGTATGTCAGATGACAGTGGCAGAAGGCATTAAAGGCAGTTATGTTAGTAAGGCCTTGTGGTCCTCCAATAGGAATAGGATGGCTGATTTCCTTCCCAAATATACATCAACAATTAAATAACCCTAGTTCTGGTCTGCCCAAGGTGATATTAATGGGCAAAAAGCAAGAAAAAGGGAAAAGGTGCCCACTGTACCTGTGATAGAAGATATTCACTATCACTAATCTAGTCTAAATGAGATCTTGATTGAAAAAAAGTCCCCCAAAATGCAGATATAAAGGTACATGAAAAGATCTTTTTTTCTAAAGCACACAGAAATTATGGATAAATTCTGAATGGCCAAACATTTTAAATGTACATTAAAATACATTAATGAATCATGATACAATAAAATAGTAATCAACAAGGAAAATATGAACAAAAGCTGCGTGCCTAATGGAAAACTAAAAATAAAAAAGTTCATAATAAATCCATGTTAAATGAAAGAAAACAATAAAGAAAATACTTTAGATTCAATTAATGAATTATTAGAAAAAGCAGGAAGAGATTACATTAAAGATAATGGCAGAGATAGTAAGGAAAAAGATTGAATTTGTATCCTTTAACTACAGAAATGTACCTATATAACTTTTAGCAATATCATTAATGAATGGTATTTTTAAAAAATGTTGAAGTAGAATACAGTAAAATATAAAGTAATCATGACCAGTTTCTCACATGATATATGTGTATATGCATATATGTGATGGATGTATTTACCATTTAATGCATATCTCCAATGAATGGCCAAGTAAGGATGATTATGTAATAGGAAAATAAGTATAATAAATTATATAAATTAAAAAGGAGCCAAGAAGTCAATTTATGTCAAGTGTATTGCAAACCTTAGAAGTACTATGTAATAGTTGGAGGCAACTAGGTAGTATTCTAGTACCTACCTCACAGGATTTTTATGACTATTAAATGAGATAACATGTGTAAAGCATCACACATTCCTAAAATGTGTTATATAAATGTTGGCCAATATCAGCATCATTATTAAAATTATTGGTGTTCCTCTACATTAACTTAGATAAAGCAACAGTCATCATAGGAAGAGATAGCAGGCAGCATGTTCTAAGGAAGTGAAAACACTACAACCTCCTGATGGAGATAGCCCAGGACCCTCAGCACAAGAGCTTTGGGGATAACAGTTCTTCCTAACACCTGTCAAATGATTTATGTCAGAAAGAGCTGTAATGTTTATCACTGAAAATGACATTAAAGAAGATATATTGCCTATGCTTTGTTGATGCTCCCTAAGGACTGTGGAGCTTTTCCATCTGACTTACAGCTGAAATTTCCTCTATGTGTTATCTCTCTCTATTAGCAGGTGATTTCCTTGAGAGCAGGAACTGTCTTTACACTTAGAAGAGTGCTTTATACAAGGTAAGAGCTTAACAAATGCTAATGAGCTCATACATATCATTCAAAGACAACAACAACAACAACAAAAGATAGGATGGGAAATACCATTAAATAACTGCACATATTTATATTAAATATTTGAGAATTAGTCTACTAACATTGGGACACAAAGATACACAAAACAACTTAATAGAAATAAAGGGAGACACATAATTGAAGAGGAATTCATAGTTAGGTTGAGTTAATTTAGTTAAGATTTTTTTTATAGATGTCCAACAACAAAAATCCAAATACAAGTGAGCTACTTCATAGACTTAGATGAAAAGATGAAATTTTTGTGGACTAAAAATCAGATAACATTATAAAAGGAGAATAATATAGTAAGTAGGAAAAGGAAGAAGGCACTGCATTAATGGACAATAACATAGTACAGTGTAAAGTACATTGAAATTGAAGTCAGGAGACACATGTTCTATTTCTGACTCTACTATTTACAGTTGTTTGATGTTGGGAAAACCGTTATCTCTTTCTATCTCAGTTTCCTTATTCATAAAATGAGGTATTTTGATTAGATGATCTCTAAGGTTTCTTCCTGCTCTGTTTATGAAATTATGTCCTAAAATTGTACTGTAGAGTAGTAATTACCATATTCTGGTACTGAATAAATACAGTAACCTTAAACTATAAAAAATAATAGAAAATGAAGAATCAGAAGCAAAGATATGCAATACACCAGTGTTGGGAAAAGCTAGGACCTCAAAATATTGCAGAAGGAAATAATTATAATTAAACACCATTTAGGAAAATTGGATGAAAATATGGTTAAAAATAAATTACATCTAAATCTTGTACCACATAGAAGAATAAATTTCAAACTGGTTCATTATGAAATTTTGATTTGTTTAAAATCATCTAAATTTATCAAAACAGAATATGATATACCTGCCACATTAGTGGAGAAGAATTTTATATAATCAACAAAATAAAAGAAATCCTATGAGTAAGATGGATTTGAGTAGATTTTTTTAAATAAAGAATTCTTGTATAACAGCAAATGGTACATTAAGAATTAAAAAGAAAAATACACATTGGGGAAAAACTTTGTCATAAATAATTCCAACAAAAATTATATGTCCAAGAAATTGGGGGAGGAAAGTATAAGATCTATTCCCTAATGTTGCAGTTAAAAGAAAAAAACTGTTTTTCCCTTGAAAAATGAAATAAAATTATTGAAGCAATTTGATATTATTCCAAATCTTTAATAATTGGAAGTCCACAAATTGAAAACAACAACAACAACTTGTAAGATACCATCTTTACATATTAAATTGGAAAAAAAAGTTTTAATGAGTAAATAAAATGTAACAAAGGCTATGACAAAATGGTTACCCTGGCAAAACTATGAATTTATGCAATCTTGTTGGAAAGCTGTACATAATTGTATAGGAAAAACTATGAAAGTGGTAATAATATTACTATCACTGCAACCTAAAGATGTTTCTAAAAGAAAAAAAAAGAAAAAATATATATGCATATAGCAATATTCATATCAATATTACATATAACAAAAATGAAAAATAATTCATGCATTCAAACACTTGTATATATAAATAATTGACTGTTGTTTCCTGAGAATGACAAATATAAAGACTACTAAGAACTGTAGGAAAACATGCAGCAATTTAGGGTGAAGAAAGGAACATGAAAATTGCATGATGTGTATGCATTGACTCTTTTAAATTGTGAATTTCAAGTTTTAAATTGTGGGCAGTGACTTATTTTTAATTTTGTTTAATTTATATTCACAGAGCATAACCTGGCATACAGTGGGAGACTAATTAATGTTCATTGACTTGACATAAAATATTTAAAAAATTTGAAAAAGTAGAAGAAAAATGATCAGAAGGGAACACTAAAGTAAAATGTTTTAAGATTATTTTTTTTAAAAAGCTTAAAATAATTTGACATAATAATAACTTTATGATTTACTATTTTATACATGATTTTGTTGTGCTTACTTTAATGATTTGAATGCTGCTTTATTTTTCCTTGACACCTGTGAACAATAATCATGTCAATAGGGGAAGTGAGTTTATTCTGCAATGATCTATTTTTCATACAGCCATGCTAGCCATTGAAATCATCATTTCTTTAACTGCTCACAAACCTTTTGATTATATATTCTAAAATATGGCCAGGAATCAAAGGGTCCCTCATAAACCTAAAGTTTGATAATGCTGACCTCTCCCTCTTTTGAAAATTGGCTAAGTTTCCTGTCATTATTGCTTTTATACTTATCTTATTTGCCATATTATTTGAAAGATATCCAATGGTGACTTAGCAATCAAATTTCTGTTAAAAGTTATTCCCATGAGGTGGAGTCAAGATGTCAGAGTAAAGGCAAGGAATAACTCTAAACAAATTCTAGAGATGGCCCAGAACCCACAAAAAGATGGAGTGAAACAATTTTCCAGCCCAAGACAACTTGGAAGGTCATCAGGAATGGTCTGTCACACCTGGCTGAGAGTGGAGCACAGTTCAGTGCAGGCCATGCCAGCACAGAGCAAGACCTAGCAACCAGAAGCAGACCTTGGGAGCCACTGAATAATCAGCAGTAGTGGCTACTTCCAGAACTCTCAGCCTACAAACTATAAAGAGGGTCAAAAACCTAGTCAGAAGAAGATTCCAGGGGTCTCTTTGGTAGCACTGAGGAAAGACTGTGTTGCTTTGTCCATACTTGGATGAGGATCGCAGTCCTGGGTGGCAGTCCCAGAGTGAGGAGGAGCACTAGCACAACAGAGCTTGTGACCACAGTGGATTTTGGACCCTATTCAGAGTTCAAGGGCAGAACAGAGTGCTTGTGGTCCCTCACAGAGCACAGGCCAGGAGAGTAGTAAACACCTCTCCTTACATTGTACCACCATGGAAGAATGGAAAACTTAAAGGTCCCTAGAAGTATCACTGAAAACAACTACAAAACCCCTGAAGTTGTAGACAGTATACCCTCCACCCTGGAAGCAGAGCCATACTTTACCAAAGTGTTAAAAGTCAAGAAATAGACTAGGAAAAAGAGCAAAACAATGGAAAAAATATTTGAACATAGAAAGTTACTATAGTGACAAGGAAGATCAAAAATACACTCAGGAGAAGATTACAAAGTCAAAGCTCCTACATCTAAAGCCTCTGAGAAAAACCTGAATTGTTCTCAAGCCATAGAAGATCTCAAAAAAGATTTTGAAAATCAAGTAAGAGAGGTAGAAGAAAAATGAGAAGAGAAATGAAAGTGATGTAAGAAAATCATGAAAAATGAGTCAACAACTTGGTAAAGGAGACACAAAAAAATACTGAAGAAAATAACACCTTAAAAACAGACTAGGCCAAACGACAAAAGAGGTACAAAAAGCCAGTGAGGAGAAGAATGCTTTCAAAAGCAGAATTGTCCAAATGGGAAAAGAGGCATAAAAATTCACTGAAGAATAAACTTCTTAAAAAGTAGAATTAGCCAAATGGAAAAGAAAGTACAAAAGGTCACTGAAGAAATAATTCCTTAAAAATGAGAATTGAGGAAATGGAAGCTAATTACTGTAAGAGAAATCAAGAAACAATAAAACAAGACCAAAAGAATGAAAAAAGTAGAAGGCAATGTGCAAAATCTCATAGGGAAAAAATACTGACATGGAAAATAGATCCAGGGAGATAATTAAAAAAAATATATTGGACGGCCTGAAAGCCATAATTTAGGGGAAAAAAAAGAGCCTAGGGTGAAAGAATAGCATGGGAGTTGGTGGTGGTAATAGAATGGTATTTTGAGCAATAGGAATAGGAGGATTAGAGAGGGATCACTGCAAGGGGGAGTTGGTTGAGTAATAGGAGGACACAGTAGCAGGTACAAGTAAAGGATGGATAGGAAATAAGAAATATTCACAAACATAAAATAGAGATCAAGAGTAGAATTTATTAGACAGAAAAAAGAAAGCAGGGATAGTAATCATGCTCTCACACAAAGTTAAAGCTAAAATAGGCTTAACCATAAGAGTAAAATAGGGTAACTACACTATATGTCAGTCATATCAATCAATATCATTTTAGACTATTTAAAATAACTAGATAGTATAAGGTTGGAATATTGCTGTGATGTGGGAAATGATGAGTTGATGGACTTAGAAAAACATGGAAAGACTTGAACTTATAAATGAAGAAGTTATCTACCCTCAGAGAAACAGAGGACAAATAAGTATAGTATGGTCTTACATTGATGCATACAAATATACATGTCTATATATGAGTATGATTATAGATATCTAAGTATATATATGGTACGTGGAAGTGTACATATGTATGAGTATATGAATGTATATATCTTTGTGTGTATATGTGTATACATATGTGTATATGTATATATATACATAATATATATACATATTTATGTGTATATGTATACATATATACATTAAATATGTGTTTTCATATGTGTATATAACTATAAATGTTTGTACATATGTTAGCTACATTCAGGATAACAAAAATTTGGCATTTTCTACATTAAATGATCAGAATGCTTGGAATATGATATTCCAGAGGGCAAAGAAGCTAGGATTATAACCAAAAAGCACGTACCCAGCAAAACTGAGTATAATCCTTCAGGGGAAAAAATATACATTCAATGAGGATGAGGACTTTCAAGCATTCTTTATGAAAAGATCAGAGCTGAATAGAAAATTTGACTTTCAAATATAATACTCAGAGGCATAAAAAGATATAAAAGAAAAGGAAATCATAAGGGACTTAATAAGGTTAAAGTGTTCATATTCCTACACGGGAAGATGATGCTTGTAACTCATAAGAACTTTCTCATTATTAGTGCAGTTAGAAGATGTATATATAGATAGAGAACACAAGTGTGAGTTGAAGATGAAGGGATGATATCTGAAAAAAAAAATTAAGTGGTGAGAGAGGAGTATAGTGGGAGAAAGGGAAAAGGAGAGGAAAAATGGGGTGAATTATCTCACATAAAAGAGTCAAGACTTTTTTTTGCAATAGAAGAGAAGATGGGGGAGTTGGGGAGAGGTGAGTGAGCCTTACTGTCATCAGAATTGGTATAAAGAGGGAATAACATACATACTCAACTGGGTATAGAAATCTGTTTTACCCTACAGGAAAGTAGGAGGGGAAGGGCATAAGAGAAGGGTACGGGGTGGGGTGGGGTGTGATAGAAGGGAGGACAGATTGGGGGAGGGGTAGTCAGAAACAAAACACTTTTGAGTAGGAACAGGGTGAAAGGAGAGAATAGGATAAATGTGGGAGAATATGATGGAGGAAAATACTTTTAGTAATAATAACTGTGAAAAAGATTTTGAAGCAAGTTTCTCTGATAAAGGCCTCACTTCTCAAACATATGAGAACTGAGTCAAATTTATAAAAGTTAGAGCCACTCCCAAACTGATAAATTATCAAAAGATATTAACAACTTTCAAATGAAGTAATCAAAGCTATCTATGACCATATGAAATAAGGCTCTAACTCACTATTGATTGAAGAAATGCAAATTAAAACAATTCTGAGATACTGCCTCATACCTATTAGATTAGTTAATAGGACAGGAAAGGAAAATGACAAATGATGGAGGGGATGTGGGAGAAATGGGGTATTAATGCACTGTTAGTGGAGTTGTGAAGTGATTCAACAATTACGTAGAGCAATTTGGAACTGTGCTGAAAGGGCTATAAAACCATGTGTAACCTTTGACCTGTTAATACTACTACTAGGTCTGTACCCCAAAAGAGATAAAAAACATAAAATGACCTTTATGTACAAAAAATATTTATAGCAACTCATTTCTGGGGGCAAAGAATTGGAAATCAAAAGGATGCCCATCAATTGGGGAATGGCTGAATAAAGTGTAGTATATGATTATGATGGAATATTATTGTGGTATAAGAAATGATAAGCAGGATTGTCTTAGAAAAACCTGGAAAGACTTACATGATCTGATGCAAGGTGACATGTACTGTGTATAGAATAACAACAATATTGTAAGATCATCATCTATGAATAACTTGGCTATTCTTAGCATTGCAATGATCCAGGAAAACTCTGAAAGACTTAAGATGAAAAACGCTATACATCTCAAAAGAAAAAAACAAACTGGTGGTGTCTAAATATAGATTGAAGCATACTTTTTTTTTGCTTTCTTTATTTTTCTTGAGTTTTTGGTTTGTTTTTTGTTTTGTTTTGTTTTGTTTTTTGGCCTATGTTTTCTTTTGCAACATGATTATTATGGAAATGTTTTGCATGACTACGTATGTATGACCTATATCCGAATGCTTGCCTTCTCAATGGGCTGGTGGCAGGAGTTGGAAGGGAGAAAGGGAGAGAATCTGGAACTCAAAGTTTTAAAAATAAATGTTAAAAATTCTTTTTACATATAACTGGGAAAATAAAATACTAAATAAAAGGGGAAAAAGTCGTTGCCAGATAAAAAGAGAGAGAGAGAGAGAGAGAGATAAATAGAGGAAAATGCATTGGAGGGAAATGCAAAGTTATTGATTATAAATGTGAATATGAATGAATGGTATGAGCTAACCCATAGTATTGAAACAGAATTGAATCCAATAATATACTGTGTACAAGAAACACACTTGGGACAGAAAGACACAGAGTTGAAATGAAAGGCTGGAGCATAGTCTATTATGCTTTAGCTGAAGTGAAGAGGACAAGAATGGCATTCATGGTCTCAGACAAATCAAAAACAAAATTAGACCTAATTGAAAGAAATAATTAGGGAAATCAAATTTTGTTAATATATGCCATAGAGAATGAAGATATGTGTGTGTATAAGCACACACCTATACATATATGTTTCTCGGATATAGACTTTCTTTGTCAAATACATAGAAAACTGAATCAAATTTATAGTGATAATAGCCATGCTCCAACTGATAAATTGTGAAAAGATATGAATGGGCAGTTTTTAGTAGAAGAAATCAAAACTATCTATAGTCAGGTGAAAAAATGCTCTAAATCACTATTGATTAGAGAAAGGCAAATTATAATCAACCTTGAGGTACCACCTCACACCAGTCAGAAATGACAAATGTTGGAGTGGATAAAGGAAAATAGGTACATTAATGAATTGGTGGAGTAGTAAACTGGTCAAACCATTCAGAAGAGTAATCTGGAAATATTTCTAAATATCTATAAAACTGTATACTCTTTGATCCAGTAATACTACTACTAGGTCTGTACCTGAAAGAAATCAAAGGAAAAGGAAAATGACCTATGTGTACAAAAATATTTATAGAAGTTCTTTTTGTGGTGGCAAAGAATTGGAAATCAAGGGGATACTCATCAATTGGGGAATGGCAAAACCAGTTGTGGCATATAATTGTGATGGAATACTATTGTGATATAAGGAAAGACAAAGGGGGGGGGCTATTTCAGAAAACAAAGAAATGTAGGAAGACCAGTATGAACTGATATAAAGTGAAGTGAGAAGTGAGAAGAACTAGCATGTTATTGTGCACAGTAACAACAATTTTGTAATGATCAACTGTGAAAAACTTGGCTACTCTGATCAATTCAGTGATCCCAGGCAATTCCAAAGGATTCATGATGTAAAACTGTTATTCACTGCCAAAGAGAGAACTGATGAACTCTGAATACAAGCTGAAGTAAAATTTGCTCACTTTCTTTTTATCTCCTTTTCTTTTCTTTTCTTTTTTTTGTGGTATAGCTAATATGGAGATACATTTTGCATGATTTCACATGTATAACTGATATATTGTTTGCCTTTTCAGTGGGAGAGGTATGGGAGGGAGAGAATTTGGAACTCAAAATTTGAAAAGAAAAGAATGTTTTAAATAAATAAATGATAAACATATCTTAAAAAATAAGTCATCTCCAGATCCTTTGTCTTTTGCAATGTTTGAATGATAATAGAGTGCGTACACTCCAGGTCTTTTGATTCCCCATAATGTGGCTTTAAGACCTTTCCTGCTCTAAAACTGTGAAGGCCTTAAGAATAATCCACCTTTTTTCCAAGAAGCCTTGCCTACTATTTTTAAAAGATCAGAAAGGTCAAATTTCTAGATAACTACCTAACTTATATTTACTCTTGAGGTTTCCTCTAAGAAATTCCTCTTTTCTGATAAAAGATTCTGGGATCTTGTAGCATAGATGCCCCTTCCTCTACCCAGAAGATTGCAATTCAGGAACATTATGTATGAGCTCACCTATTGAACCTTACCGGAAAGCTTCTGTCAGTCCTAACTGTGCTTCTGTTTTGAGATCTCTTTCAGGAGGTGATCTGCGGATTCCTTCAATGACTATTTTGCCCTATGATTCTGGGATATCAGTGCAGTTTTCCTTGATAATTGAAATTCTGTCTTGATAATTGAAAGATGCTGTCCAGGTTCCTTTTTTTTTTTTCATCATGGCTTTCAGGTAGTCAAATAATTCTTAAATTATATCTCCTGCATCTATTTTCTAGATCAACTGTTTTTTTTCCAATGAGGCATTTTACATTTTCTTTTATTATTTTCATCCTTTTGATTTTGTTTGACTGATTCTTGATGCTCATAGAGTCATTACCTTCAATTTGCCCAATTCTAATTTTTAAGGAATTATTTTCTTCAGTTAACTTTTGCATCTCTTTTTCCATTTGGCCAATTCTACTTTTTAAGGAGTTGTTTTCTTCAGTGGATTTTTTTTTCCATTTGGCTGAGCTCCCCTTTTAACCAAGTGAGAAAGACCTTTCCTGAAGTCCTTCTAAGTTATTTTAAGCTAGACAATTTTTTCACTCTGTCTTTTTGTAGGGTCTGTCTCTCCAGAATTTCTTTAGAGGCTTCATTTAACATTGTCCCTTAGGGAAACTAGGGAGAGCTCAGTCAACTTTCTGGCTTCTCTCTGCCACCTTGGCTCAGCCTCTCAGCAAGTTCCAACCATGTGCTGCTACAGGAAATCTTGACCCACCCATCACTGCCTTTGTTCTGGCCATTCTTAGTTGCATGTGTCTGTGAGGCGTGCTCAGAAATGGAAGACAGTCAGAAGGCAGAAACTTCAGACCCAAGAATTCACTTCTCAGGCACCAACTAAGAAAGTATGTATAATTTATTTTGCATATTTATTGAAAGTCCACCATTGATGACTTCTGGGAGGATGATAGGAGAAGAAATGCCTTGATGTTCAGGTGGAAAATATATGAGGAAAAAAAACTAAAAAGGGCAAGAAAAAAGACAAGTCTCCGAGTTCAGTTTTATAGGCCATCTGAGAATGTTTCTCTTCCCACAGAAGTCTACCCTCTCAAGAATCCTAGACAACTATTGTATTGTGAGGATGTCACAAACCTTAACATTGGCCAAGGGTTCTGCACCAACCACTTTATCTCTGTATAACCCCAGTCACTAAAAACAAGTAGTGTTTTTTTTTTATTTTTTGGTTTGTTTGTTTTGTCTACTTAACAAGATTATAATGGCGATGTCCATAAAGGGCTAAACTTATGATATTCATCTAGTAACTTATGTGATTCCCCCCACTCCCCAAAGTATTTTATTAGGAGAGTTTTCCTGTTGACTTTGGTCAGAAGCACATGGCAAGTTATATGTGCTTGTCAAAGTGGCCTAATAGGAGAGCTCATGGAGAGTGACCCTGATCTCCAACCTCCTAACTAGAGGGGGATATTTTAAAGGTAGATGAATCTAACCTTTTAGCAGGGAATGGAGGTTACTTTGTTAATATTAGCTTTAGGGATTGCCTCCAGAATAGGGTTCCTTAACCTTTTGGATTCCTTTAGCAGTCTGATGAAGTCTATGGACCCCTTCCAGGAATAACATGCTATTATTGTTTTGTTTTGTTTGGTTTTTGTTTGTTTGTTTTTTTACTGATTAAACAAAGTGCTAAATTTTAGTTAGGCTTTTAGTGAAAATAAATAGCATATTTATTTTCTCCCATGGGTTATGAACCTCAAGTTAAGAATCCCTGATCAAATGGGAACTGCAACATCAAGAGTTCAGATTTCTGACCATTTGGAGAGAAAATGGGAGATTTTGAGCAGTGTGATCACTTGTGTGGCTTCTGAAGCTGAAGAGCAATAAAGGAAAGCAGAGCTGTACTTTCCTCCTCTCTGTTACCATGAGTTACTTGGATTTAGCAGGTCCTATAGCAAGAGAGCTGCAAGTGGAGAAGTTGAAAAGTATATTTGCCTTTTGGAGTAAATCCATTTTGTATAAGTCTGTAATGAACAATATAAAAATGAAAGTGGAATGGCCCCAGAGTGTCAAAATGCTGTCCTACTTGCAATACCAGATTTGGTTCCCCTGTGAAGACAACTTAAGAACTAATGTGTATATTGATTTCCCTTGTATATCTGTAAATGAGCTCCTGTAAGTCCTTTATGCTGTCATTATTATTTCTCCATTGAAATTAAAGCTGTCATCTACTTAATAGAGACATGTTACCTTGAGTACCAGTATGGTGTCTGATTTCCCACATTTATAGAAACCTGACATAACCACAGATATTTTTTTTCAGAATAAATATTAGGCATCAACATATAAGCCAAAGATAATATGGCCTATTGAGGTTAGCCTCTGAGATTTGACTGGTCCCTATGATCCCCAAACTGGGGAGTGGTGTTATATTATAATAGCTGACATGTATATAGCACTTTAAATTTGTGCCTTATAGAATCATAGGTTTTGGATTATAATAAATCAAAAATATGTTCTCTTGCATTCATTCTTTATTACTTGTTATTGTTTCCACCTTCTGTAGAGTTTTTTTTTATTTAATTTGGTCTTCAGTTTTACCTAAAATCAATTAAATAAACAAAGATGATAAAATTGAAAAGAATGTTGGAGTGTAAATGGGAAAATAATATTAATATGTTGTTGGTGGGAGTTATCCTACCTGTTCTGAAAAAATAATTTAGAGTTATGGGAGAAAATTCACAAGACCCTCATATACTTTGACCAACTATTACCTTATATTTGAGGGGTGGGGAACCTGAGACCTCAAGACCACATGTGGCCCTCTAGGTCCTCAAGTGAGGCCCTTTGAATACAAATTTCACAGAACAAATCTTAATAAAAGGATTTGTTCTGTAAAATTTGGACTCAGTCAAAAGGCCACACCCACCCCTGTATATATTCCAAGCATGTCAAAGAAAGAAATAAAGAAGATTAGATAGATAGATAAATAGATAGATAGATGGATTTATAAATGTGTGTGCATGTGTATGTATACATACACACATACATATATATATAAACACACACATACACACACTATATGTCTCTCTACATATGTATATATATATACATATATATGCACATGCTATATATATACATATATGTGTGTGTGTTATACCCAATCTATATAGTATGTGTATATGTATATATAGTGTGTGCATATGTATGTATGTATGTATGTATATATATATGTATTAGCAGCACTTTTTAAAATAATGAAAATTTAGAAACAAAAGATGCCCATCAATTAAGGAACAGATGGATACATTTTTGTAGATGAATATGAATAGAAGCAAATATAATACAATATATTCAAATTCAATGTTATATAATTAAATATAATCAAAATTAGTGCACAATGTGAAACAATGAAAGTGAAAAATTCAGAGAAATGCAACAAGACTGGTATGAATTAATGAAGAGTGAAGTACACAGAAGAAAACAATACACAATGCCAATAACTTTATTAAAGTGTAAGGTTAGGAGTTGATTGAGTCAATCCACTCCACTGTAAAGTAATTAACAAAATATTATAGCCTTGATATTTTAATCAGATGAGAATATCTATCCATCAATCAAAAGCATTAAACTAATAATGAATGCTGTAGCATGCAAACTTTGAGTTTTCTATAAAATAATAATACAGTTCATAACCCAGAATTTGAGCAGCTGTCAGCTTAGAGGAGAGAAATTCCAGCAAAGCCCCTGAGAGGAAATTGCTTGGGGAGAGGGAGGCTAGGATAAACTACATAGAATGAGAAAAAAGCAGCTTCAGAACTCTTCAGGAAGTTCAGCAGAAAGCTGTACTACATTTAAAGGAAAAATATTGAGGACTATAACAATACTACCTCCAGGATATGTGACCTATCCCCTTTGCCACATGTGCAATCAGCTTGAGACCACTATCAACTGAACTTTATTTATAGGGAGTAAAGTAGTTCTCCAGTTTGGGGAGATCTTACATTAAGTGTGCTTATAATCTCATCGTAGGAAATATCCATTTCTAAAAGTAATTTTAAGTTTGATTGATTAATTGATATCAACTGAGAATTTAGGTGGGAAACACATCAATGGAGGGTTCATATATTTTAGTATTAGACATATTCATCTACTCCCTTCTCCCTAGGCCCTCAGGGTACTCTGGAACCCCTAGGGGAAAAGTGGTAACTGAGCTTTGATGACCTAATCAGCTAGTAGTGGTTAGGAGAATATTTCCCAAATAACACATAGTAAGAAATACTAAAAGACAGCTAAGCTCAGATTATTGTCCATGATCATTCTTGTTCCCAGAGAGAAACTGATGAAACTGGTGTCCTTGTTCTCTGTAAGGAAGAAGGACTCTATTACAGAAGAATGTTGCATGTGATACAAAATCATCTTGTCAGCTGGCTGACTTTAACTGTTTTTTTCTTTAATACAAGAGAGAATTCAATGGGTATGGTATATATTGGAAAATAAATGGAAATAAATGAAAAAGGTCAATAAAAATAAAATACAAATGAATCTATAACTGCCCTGTGTATGTACATTATTTACTTTCTCCTTTTTTCTTCCCTAGTCAAATTTATTCACCAGTCAAAATTATTTATTCTTCCATCATTTGAATTTCTTCTTGAGAGTCTGCCATTGCTTTTATTTTGCTTTTGTCAGTTTAAGAGGTGTTTTATTTGTTTGTTTATTTTTACTTCCATGAAATTATGCTTAAAGCATACATTTATACCTAAACTACAATGGAGATTTTACACCATGGACTCCTGTCTATTTTTCCTTTGACTTTTGAAATTTGTCCTTCCCAAATATAAAGCATAAATACAACTAGGCCCACTTTTCTTCTCTTTTGAGTGATCATTTCCTCCTAAAGTTAACATTACTTGTTTCAGTAATTATTTCCTTTATTTTGATGGAATTTGAGTCCAGAATAGAGGATGATCTTTTTTTTCCTTACCTTTTGAATTAAAAATATAAAAAAAAAACCATTGGCTATAAAGAACAATTAACTGTTCATAATAAAGTGTTTAAAGTTAAACAAGTAAAAATTAAGTTGCCTATGCTAATTCAGTCTTTTTGAAGTTATAGAAATTTCAGGCCAAAGAAAATATCCTTAGTATGGTAGCATGTATAGCCATAATCTAGATATCTCAGGTGTTTGATAATGCAATGAATAGATAATAATAATGAGCAGCTACCTTCCCTTTTTTTTTTTACTACTGGTGGTTTCAGAATCCTTTCCTGACATGGTAGTAAATCTGAAGGTAGAAAAGGCATTAAAAATATATCACTCCATGAAATGGAATTACTTATTTCCAGGCACATGCAGTATTTTTTGAAGGCAAATTCTATTTCATTTTCTGATGATTTTTTCCTCACTTTTTTGAAGGCTTTGTGCATGAGGAGAACAAAGAAAAAGAATTTACTTTCTACAGATATGGCTGATAAAACTAAAATCTAATACTTCTGAAGTACATAGGATGTACCTGGATAGCTACTCAGGAACTGAAGAGCTGTAATCTCATGACATGGAAAATGGTGCTAATAATACTTATAATAGAAACTGGAAATCTGTTCCAATTATCTGGCATGCAGACCTGTAGAAACTGTTGACAGTAAGTAATATCCCTTTTGCAGGAGAAAGTTGTATGATGGCAACACTTTAAGATAAACATAAAAAAATTTACATCATATATTTATATTTCTAAGTTAATCAATGTGTTGAATAATCAAAAGAATGGCATTTGGTTAGCAGTGAAAAGTGGCATTATATAGGTGAAAGAAAACTAAATTTGACATTTAAAAACTTTAAGTCATATCCTAGCTTTCTCATTTAGCTAGCTGTTTCACCTCAACTTGACCATTCTCAATTGTTTTCCTCATTTGTATAATGGGAATAATAACACTTATACTACCTAACTCAAAGGGCTGTTGCAATAGTGTCTGGTAAACTGAAAGTGATAGAAATGTGTTTATTATTATTTTAAGTTTTTAGATGTCATGTCATTGGAATCTGAGAATCTAAGAATTATATTGACATTTATTTGGGGCAATTTGCAACACATTACAGAAATTACTTCTATGACATCACTGGCAGATGAATCCTCTTCTTCTTAAGAAAGATTCACCAATAAAAAAAAATATTATCATGTCATTTTGAGGTAGGTCTAGTCGGAGAGAATGTTGTTCTTAGTTTTAGGAGAAACACTGCTTTTTTAAGATCCTTTGACATAGAACAAAACTAAGGACAGAGCAATGTAGCATACTATTAGATCCCCCCCACCCACCCACCCAGCATAATAGAATTTTACAGTTGGTTAGGACTTTAGCAGCCATATAGTCCAATGTATAACCCCAAAATGAATCACAACCACCAGACACTTGAAAAAGGATCATTCCATCTTTGCCTAAAAGGAAATGAAAGGAAATCCAGGACCAATTGAGGCATCCCATTTTATTTTTGAACAACTCAAATTGTTAGAAAATTTTCCTTTAGATGAAATTGAAATTTGCCTTTTGTAATATCATAGGATTAAAAATTTATATTTGAAAGGAACTTCAGGCACTATCTTGTCCAGCCCAATAATTCTACAGGAAGAAGTCTAGTAAAATTAAGCAAATTGGCTAAAGTCAAACAACTCGAAAGTGTCTGAAACAAGATTTGGACACAGGTCTTCTTAACTCCAAGTTCAATGTTCTATCCACATTGCCATACAGGCAATCATTGCTCCTCATTCTCTACTTAAGGACCAAATAGCAGATATTTAATTACACTTTCATCTGACATCTTTTCAAATGCAATCCTTGAAAAGAGATAACATGTTATAACTATGTCTTTTGTTCTCCTGGCTAAATATCAGTAGTTTTTCAACTGATTGTCCCCATTTTCCCTAAAGACATAAATGACACCCTTTTGACCATCAAAACATTTGTAAATTACCCTCATGGCATAATCAACCAACTCAAATTTCATTATCTTATCTATACATACATTATTAGTGATTGGAAAATGCTTTGCTGAAACCCATATAAATCACTTCTCTAGGAGTCTTCTGATCTATAAATGCAGTCATTTTATTAGAAAACAAAATGGGCAGAGCCAAGATGGCAGAGTAAAAACAGTGACTTGCTTGAGCTCTTCCTCAAACCCCTACAAATATCTACAAAAATGGCTCTAAACAAATTCTAAGGCAGCATAACCCACAAAAAGAAAGAAATTTCCAGCCCAAGATATCCTGGATGGTTAATCAGAAAGGTATATTACACCAGGCTGGGAAAGGAACACAGTTCAGTGTGGGTGCTCAGACAAGGCAGGCCTCAGTGAACCTAGAGCAGGCCTCAAAGGACTGAATCATGGGCAGCTGTGGCAGTTTCCAGATTTCTCAACCCAAAAGGGCCAAAGACAACTGAGAAGGTCAGTGGGAAAAGTCTGTGTCTATGATAAGATAAAAGCACTGCCCTGGGACTGTGGCTGCTTCTGGCCCTTCCAGCCCACAGACTGAGGGGGAGTTGAGTGGATGATTAGAGGGGATTACAGGGATCTCTCTGCCAGTGCAGCACTCTCTTGCTTTGCCGATGCTTGGATCTGGGTCATAGTTCTGGGTGGTGGTCCTAGGGCAATGAGGAGCATTGGTGGAGCTTGTGACAGTGGTGGAGAATCCTCCTCACAGTTCAAAGTCAGAAAAGAGTGCTTGTGGTCACTCAAAGACCAGAGCACAGGCCAGGAAAGGAGTAAGCACATTGCCTTTGATCATACCATCTGAAAGGAACTGAAAATTTATAAGTCCCTGGAAGTATCTCTGAAAACAGCTGCACAAAACCCCAGAAGTTTCGAACAGTACATTCTCCACACTGGAAGCAGACCCCTACCTTAACAAAGAGTTTATAACTCAAAGAAGATCAAAACATACAACCAGAAGAAGACAACAAAATCAAAGCTCCTACATCCAAACTCTCCAAGAAAAATATGAATTGGTCCCAGGTCATGGAAAAGCTCAACAGGGATTTTGAGAAGCAAGTAAGGGAAGTAGAAGAAAAACTGAGAGTGATGCAAGAAAATCGTGAAAAACAAGTCAACAGCTTGCTAAAGGAGACCCAAAAAAACCTGAAGAAAATAACATCATAAAAAATAGCATAACACAAATGGCAAAAGAGGCCCAAAAAGCCAATGAGGAAAAGAATGCCTTAAAAAGTAAAATTGGCCATTTAGAAAAGGAAGTCCAAAAGCTTACCGAAGAAAATACTTCCTTAAAAATTAGAATGGAGCAATTAGAAGCTAGTGACTTTATGAGAAATCAAGACACTGTAAAACAAATCCAAAAGAATGAAAAATTAGAAAACAATGTGAAATATCTCATTGGAAAAACAACTGACCTGGAAAATAGATCTAGGAGAGAGAATTTAAAAATTATTGGATTATCTGAAAGCCATGATCAAAAAAATAACCTAGACATCATCATTCAAGAAATTATCCTCGAAAACTGCCTTGATATTTTAGAACCAGAGGGCAAAATAGAAATAGAAAGAACACACTGATCACCTCCTGAAAGAGATCCTCAAAAGAAAACTTCTAGCAATATTGTAGCCAAATTCCAGAGTTCCCAGGTCAAGCAGAAAATATTGCAAACAGCCAGAAAGAAACAATTCAAGTATTATGGAAACACAATCAAGATAACACAAGATTTAACAGCTTCTACATTAAGGGACCAGAGGGCCTGGAATATAATATTCTGGAGGGCAAAGGAGATAGGACTACAACCAAGAATCACCTACCCAGCAAAATTGAGTATAATCCTTCAGAAGAAAAAAAAATGGACATTCAGTGAAATAGGGGACTTTCAAGCATCCTTGATAAAAAGACCAGAGCTGAATAAAATACTTGACTTTCAAATACAAGACTCAAGTGAAACATGAAGAGGTAAACAGGAAAGAGAAATCATAAGAGACTTATTAAGGTTGAACTATTTATATTCCTGCATGGAAAGATGATATTTGTAATTCACAAGACCTTTTTCAGCATTAGGGTAGTCACAGGGATAAAGTATATGTATGTATATAAGTAGACAGAGAGATAGATAGATAGATAGATAGATAGATAGATAGATAGATAGATAGAGGGCACAGGGTAAGTTGAAAATGAAGGGTGATATCTGGAGATTAAAATTAAGGGGTGAGAGGATTATACTGGGAGAAGGAGAAAGGGAGAGACAAAATGGGGTAAATTATCTCACATAAAACAGAAGAAAAGTCAAAGTAGAAGGGAAACAGGGGAAGGTGAGAGGGAATGAGTGAATCTTATTTTCATTGCAGTTGTCTTAAGGACAGAATAACATACACATTTAATTGGGTATGGAAATCTATCTTACTCTATAGGAAAATAGGGGGGAAGGGGAGAAGAGAGCAGGGGGATGATAGAGGGGAGATCAGACTGGGGGAGGGGGTAATCAGAAGCAAACACTTCTGAGTAGGGATAGGGTCAAAGAGGGAATAGAATAAATGGGGAGTGGGATAGGATGAAGGGAAATATAATTAGTTTTTCACAACATGACTACTATGGAAGTGTTTTGCATGACTGCACATGTATAAACTGTATCAAGTTGCTGGCCTTTTCAATGAGGGTGATTGGGGAGGGAGGAAGGGAGACAATTTGGAACCCAAAGTTTTAAAAACACATGTTAAAAAATGGTTTTCACATGCAACTGGGAAATAAGAAATGCAGGAAATTGGGTATAGAAATCTATCCTGTCCTACAGGAAAATAGAAGGGGAAGGGGGTAAGTGAAGGGGGGGTTCAGATAGAAGGGAGGAGAGATGAGGGGAAGGGGTATAGAGAATGCATGCCACCTTGGAATGGGGGAAGGGATGAGATGGGGAGAAAATTTGGAAATCAAAATTTTGTGGGAGTGAATGTTGAAAACTAAAAATAAATTTTAGAAAAAGAAAAAGAAAAAAGAAAACAATGCATTTAGATTGCTGGGTCATTCTTTTTTTTAATTCATTTTCATTTATCAACAATCACTTCCATGTGCTTTTGAGTTTAAAATTTTTCTCCTCTTCCCCCCCCCCCCTTCCCTCCCCCAAGATGACATACAATCTGATGTAGGATATATAAACATATATATATATATATATATATATACACACACACACACATATATATGTATATACACATTCCTATTAAACACATTTTCATGTTAGTGATGTTGTAAGAATTAGAACCAGTAGGAGAAACCACCAGAAAGAGGAAACAAAACTCAACAGAAGAGAAAAAAAAAGACTAGCAAATAACATGCTTCAATCTGCATTCAAATTCCATAGTTCCTTCTTTGGATGTGGATAGCATTTTTCATCACGAAGTCTTTGGAGATTTCTTAGATCCTTGTATTGCTGGGAAGGGGTAAGTTATCAATATTGGTCATCACACAACATGGCTGTTATTGTGTACAACAGTCTCTTGGTTCTGCTCACTTCGCTCAGCATCAGACCATACAAGTCTTTCCAGGTTTTTTTGAAATCAGCCTGTTGATCATTTCTTATAGCACAACAATATTCCATTACATTTATATACCACAACTTGTTCAGCCATTCCCCAATTGATGGGCATCCTCTCAATTTCCAATTCTTGGCCACCACAGAAAGAGCTGCTCTAAATATTTTGTACATGTGGGACCTTTTCCATTTGTATGATCTCTTTGGGATATAGCCCTAGAAGTGCTATTGCTGGGTCAAAGGATATGATAGCCTTTTGGGCTTTGATAGCCCTTTGGGCATAGTTCCAAACTGCTCACCAAAATGGTTGGATCATTTCACAACTCCACCAACAATGCATTAGTGTTCCAATTTTCCCACATCTTCTCCAACATTTATCATTTTCTTGTTTTGTCATCTTGGCCAATCTGATAGGTTGGATCTGGTACCTCAGAATTCTTTTGATTTGTGTTTCTCTAATCAATAGTGATTTAGAGCATTTTTTCATATGACTGTAGATGGTTTTAATTTTTTCATCTGAGAACTGCCTGTCCTTATCCTTTGACCATTTATCAATTGGGAAATGACTTGTATTCTTATACATTTGACTTAGTTCTCTATATATTTTAGAAATAAGGCCCTTATCAGAGACAGTGGCTGTAAACATTCTTTCTAAATTTTCTACCTTCCTTCTAATCTTAGTTGCACTGGTTTTGTTTGTGCAAAAACTTTTCAATTTAATGTAATCAAAGTTATCCACTTTGCTTTTTGTAATGTTCTCTATTTTTTGTTTGGTCATGAATTCTTCTGTTCTCCATAAATCTGATAGGTAAACCATTCCTTGCTCTTCCAGGTTACTTATAATATCAGCCTTTATATCTAAACCATGAACCCATTTTGACTTTGTTTTGGTTTATGGTATGAGATTGTGATCAATGCCTGGTTTCTGCCATACTCTTTTCCAGTTTTCCCAGCAGTTTTTTTTTTCAAAGAGTGAGTTCTTATCCCAGAAGCTGGGGTCTTTAGGTTTATCAAATAGTAGATTACAACAGTCATTGACTAATGTGTCTTGCATACTTAATATATTCCACTGATCCATCACTCTATTTCTTAGTCAGTACCCAGCAGTTTTGAGGATTACTGCTTTATAATACAATTTAACATCTGAAATGGCTAGGCCACCTTCCCCTGCATTTCTTTTCATTAGTTCCCTTGATATTCTGGACCTTTTGTTTTTCCTAAATGAATCTTGTTATTGTTTTTTCTAACTCTATAAAATAATTTTTTTGGTAGTTTGGTATGGCACTGAATAAGTAAATTAGCTTAGGTAGAATGGTCATTTTTATTATATTAGCTAGACCTACCCATGAGCAACTGATGTTTTCCCAATTATTTAGATCTGACTTTATTTGTGTGAAAAGTGTTTTGTGATTGTGTTCATAGAGTTCCTGAGTTTGTTTCAAGAGGTAGACTCCTAAATATTTTATAATGTCTACAGTAAGTTTAAGTGGAATTTCTCTTTCTATCTCTTGCTGTTGGGCTTTGCCGGTAATATATAGAAATGCCAATGATTTATGTGGGTTTATTTTATAGCCTGTAACTTTGCTAAAGTTGGTTATTATTTCAAGTAGTTTTTTACTTGATTCTCTAAGTATATCATCATGTCATCTGCAAAGAGTGATAGCTTTTTTTTCTTCTTCACCTATTCTAATACCTTCAATTTCTTTTTCTTCTCTTATTGCTAAAGCTAACATTTCCAGTACGATATTGAACAACAGTGGTGATAATGGACATCCTTATTTCACCCCTGATCTGATTAGAAATGCTTCTAGCTTGTCCCCATTACATATAATGCTTGCTTAAGGTTTTAGGTAGATGATATTTATTATTCTAAGAAAGAATACACTTATACCTATGTTCTCTAGTGGTTTTAATAGGAATTGGTGTTGTATTTTGTCAAAAGCTTTTTCTGCATCTATTGAGATGATCATGTGGTTTCTGTGTGTTTTGGTGTTGAAATGAAGAATTATGCTGATAGTTTTCCTAATATTGAACCAGCCCTGCACTCCTGCTATAAATGCTACCTGATCATAGTGTATTATTCTTGTGATAATTCACTGTAATCTATTTGCTAATATTTTATTTAAAAATTTTGCATTGATATTCATTAGAGAAATTGGTCTATAATTTTCTTTCTCTGTTTTTCTCTTCCTGGTTTAGGTATCAGTACCATATTTGTATTATAAAAAGAATTTGGTAAGACTCTTTCTTCACCTATTTTTCCAGGTCTGTATAGTATTGGAATTAATTGTTCTTTAAATGTTTGATAGAATTTGCTTGTAAATCCATCTGTCCCTGGAGATTTTACCTAGGGAGTTCATCAATGGTTTGCTCAATTTCTTTTTTCTGAGATGGGGTTATTTAAGTATTTTACTTCCTCTTCTGTTAATCTGGGCAATTTATATTTTTGTAAATATGTATCCATTTCACTAAGATTGCCAAATTTGTTGGCATACAATTGGGCAAAATAGTTCCTAATTATTGTTTTAATTTCCTCTTCCCTGGTGGTAGATTCATCTTTTTCATTCTTTATAGTAATAATTTGTTTTGTTCTTTCTTTTTTTAATTAAATTAACCAAAGGTTTATCTAGTTTATTGTTTTTTTCATAAAACCAACTTTTAGTTTTATTTATTAGTTCAATAGTTTTCTTAATTTCAATTGTATTAATTTTTTCTTTGGTTATCAATATTTCTAATTGGGTATTTAATTGAGGATTTTTAATTTTGTTCTTTTTCTAGTTTTTTTAGCTGTATGCCCAATTCATTGATCTCCTCTTTTTCTATTTTATTTATGTAAGCATTTAGAGATATAAAACTAACCCTAAGAACTGCTTTTGCCACATCCCAAAAATTTTGTATGTTGTCTCATTATTGTCATTCTCTTGAATGAAGTTGTTGATTGTTTCTATGATTTGTTATTTGACCCAGTTTTTAGGATTAGATTGTTTAGTTTCCAATTATTTTTTAGTCTATCTTTCCATGGCCCTTTATTACATATATTTTTTATTGCATCACGATCTGAAAAGGATGCATTTAATATTTCTGCCTTTCTGCATTGGATTGTGAGGTTTTTATGCCCTAATACATGGTCAATTTTTGTGTATTTGCCATTTACCACTGAGAAAAAAGTATATTCCTTTCCATACCCATTCAGTTTTCTCCAGAGATCTGTCATATCTATCTAATGCTCTATTCCCTCTCTTTAACTTCTTTCTTGGTTTTTTTTTTGTGGTTAGATTCATCTAGTTCATAGAGGGGGAGGTTGAGGTCCCCCACTAATAAAGTTTTGCTGTCTATTTCTTCCTGTAACTCCTGAACTTCTCTAAGAATTTGGATGCTATACCATTTGGTGCATATGTGTTTAGTAATGATATTACTTCATTGTCTATGGTGCCTTTTAGCAGGATGTGGTTTTCTTCCTTATCTCTTTTGATAAGATCTATTTTTGCTTTTGCTTTGTCTGAGATCAGGATTGTTACCCCTGTTTTTTTTTTTAAACTTCAGCTGAAGAACAGTATATTCTGCTCCAGCCTTTCACCTTTACCCTGTGTCACTCTTTTTCAAATGTGTTTCCTTTAAACAACACATTGTAGGATTATGGTTTTTATTCCATTTTGCTATCTGCTTCCATTTTACGGGAGAGTTCATCACATTCACATTCACAGTTATGATTACTATCTGTGTCTTTCTCTCCATTCTCCCCTCCCCCATTTACGCTTTTCTTTCTCCTTTCTCCTTTTCCCTCCTCACTAGTGTTTTGCTTTTGACCACTGCCTCCCTCAGTGCCTTCTCCCTTCAGTTACCCCTTTCCCTTTTCTTTCACTTTACCCTTACTGCTTCTTCTGTCCCTTCTATCCTCCCTCCCTTTTCTTTCCCTTTTTTAGGTTTCTATACCTAACTGATTATGTTATTCCCTTCTTGAGCCAAATCTGGTGAGAGTAAGGTTCAAACAATGCTCATCTCCCTCCCTTTTTTCCCTCTGTTGTGATAGGCTTTTGTGTCTTTTCCTGTAATGTAATTTACCCTTGTCTGCCTCCTCCTTTTTCAGTACATTTTCTTAGAACAGATTAATTCACTTACTTGGATCCATTTAACCCACTTGCTTGATTTTTTTATCACTATATCCACCCTCTTTATGTATAGTCCTTTAACATGGTGTAATAACAATACAGTTCTCAAGAGTTATAAGTGCCATCTTCCCTTGTAGGGATGTAAACAGTTTGCCCTTATTAACAACATATTTTTTCTTTCTTTCTCATTTACCTTTTTATGTCTCTTTTGAATAGTGTATTTGAAGATCAAATTTTCTGTTGAGCTCTGGTCTTTTTATCAGTAAGGTTTGAAAGTCCCTTCTTTCACTGAATACCCATCTCCTCCCCTGAAAGATCATGCCCATTTTTGCTGGGTAGTTGACCCTTGGTTGTAATCCAAGCTCCTTTGTCTTAAGGAATATCATGTTCCATGCCCTACAGTCTTTTAATTTAGAAGCTCCAAGGTCCTGTGTAATCCTGACTGTGGTTCCATGATATTTAAATTGTTTTTTTCTGGCTGCTTGCAGTATTTTCTCTTTGACCTGGCAATTTTTGAATTTGGCTACTATATTCCTTGGTGTTTTCAATCTGGGATCTCTTTCAGGAGGTGATCAGTGGATTCTTTATATGGCTATTTTAACCTCTGGTTCTAGGACCTCAGGGCAGTTTTCCTTTATGATTTCCTGAAAGATACTGTCCAGGCTCTTTTTTTCATTGTGATTTTCAGGTAGACCAATAATTTTTAAATTGTCTCTTCTGGGTCAATTTTCTAGGTCACTTATTTTACCAAGGAGGTATTTTACATTTTTGTTTTTTTTTTTTTCATTTTTTTGTTTCTGTTTGGCTGATTTTTGCTCTCTCATAGAGTCATTAGCTTCCATTTGCCCAATTTTAATTTTTAACAAATTGTTTTCTTCTTTAGATTTTGTACCTCCTTCCCCATTTGGCCAATTTTTTTTTTTAAGGATTTGTTTTCTTCAGTGTACTTTTTGTCTAGTTGGCCAATTGTATTTTTTAGGCACTTGTTTTCTTCAGTGTACTTTTTTTCCAGTTGGCCAATTGTATTTTTTAAGGACTCTTCTACCTCTCTCATTTGACTTTTAAAATCCTTCTTGAGCTCTTCTAAGAAGGCTTTTTGGCCTTCAGATCAGGTCATATTCTCTTTTGAAATTCCAAATGTGGGTTTGTTGACAATGTTGTCCTCTTCAGAATTTCTGCCTTGATCTTCACTGTCCTCATTATATGAATCTATGGTACATTTCTTTTTGCTCATGGTGTTTGATTTTTCCCTGGCCTTTAAAGAGTTTGAGCTCTCTTGCTGGGGAGCAGAGGGCACTGACCTAAGCTTCTTGTGTTGGGAGCCTAGGTCTTGGTCACTGGCTTTGTGCGTTGGGGCCTCAGATGTTGGCAGTTGGAGGCTGTAGGATTCTCGCAGCTTACCTGGTGTTGAGCTGGAATCAGCAAGGCTGGAACTTTCAGGCAACTCTAGGTTACCTGCTTTTCCTTTCCTTTTTCTTTCTTCAGCTTCTTTCAGATGAATGTTGCAGGATGTTTATCTGCTTGGGGTCCTTTGTAGTGCTGCTTCCCTTATGTTTTGCTGAGGCACTAGGAGACCTGTTTGCTGTAGAATGCTGAAGCACCTGGTGGTTTTCTGAGCTGGTTTCCACTGGTTTCCCCACCCTCACTGAACCACTCAGAGGTCCAGGTGTTGGTGTTTGCCTGCTCCGCCAGCTGGGATTAAGGATCTCCTCCTGGTGTGCTAAAGTTGGGCTTTCTGCTAGCCAGATGGATGCCTCCCATTTGGTATTGCTCTCCTTACTCCACAGAAAGAGGGGCCTTTCCCATTAATCCCTCAAGTTACCTTGGCTACTGGACTGCTGCTCCCCCTATTTCTTCTGGTTCAGCTGTTCCAGGGTTTTTCCTGGGATGATATTTTCTGGGCTTTCAGAGGTTGATAGGGCAGGGTGAGAGTGACTACTTTTTTACACTGCCATCTTGGCTCCCAGAAGCAGAAGTCTGCTGGGTCATTCTTAATGAATAAGTGTTGGATACTACTTATCATATTATTTTCTAAGTGTTCACAAATCATCTATGTATTTTTTTTCTGGAATTTTATTGTAGATGGATGAAAATCAGCTTAAGCTGGTTCTAAAAGGCAAACAACGAACAAATGAAGGTGATTGGGTGAAAACCACATCATGTTCTCAGAACAAATTTTCAACAGTGTGGGTGACTGTGTGTTGGAATTAGAAAGATCATTCTGTATTTTCATATTGTATTCAAACTACTGTTACTACGCTTTGCTGTAAGTCCAGTTTAAAAAAAAAACACCAAAAAGTCTTCTAATATTTCATAAATATCTTTAGATCTCTCTTAAGCAAGAGTGACCAGTTTCTTGTTTTCTTGGATCAGTGATAGGAAGTGGAGGGAGGATGTGGCTAAGGGGAAGAGTAGAATTGAGTACAGGTATTCATTCATTGAAATTTAATTCACAAATGAACAATAATAATGCATTTTATTTGTATAATAACTCATACTATTCAAAAACAAGAATTTAGAAATCTGTATGAAAATTGGTTATAACAGATAGGGCTTGTATTACTGTAGCAACCACATTTTATAAATAAGAAAACTAAGATACAGGGAAGTTAAATAACATAGCAAAGATAAAACAGAAATCAGTGCCACAAACAAAACTAGACCTTCAGTTTAAACTTCCTAATTGAAGAGTCATTCTGTTGTACCTACCAGTCTGTCTGATCTGTGAATGAAGAACGTATCCAACAAAGGTTATATATTTGCATGAGTACTGAGGCAGCTGTTTTTCATTTGGCTGTTTTATTCAGCTTTCATCACATCATTTCCCTACACAATCAATCATATCACCCATGCAATTTATCCAGTTGTTCTCTTCAGATGGACAGAAATATACATCATTCCTTTTACAAAAAAATACAAATTAAAGATTATAAATGCAGTATTGCCAATATTTAGTTTTCAGAGTTTGGATCCCACACCTAATCTTTTCTCAATGGTTTGCTTTGAGATTTCTGGTCATAATTTGCTTCTACTTAATATAATTTTATCCTTTTCTCCCCAAAATCTGTTTGATCAAATATTTTAAATTAAAAGAACATTAGAATCCATGTGGTCCAACTCACCTTAAAAATGAGTAAAGGAAAACCTTGAGAGGTTAAATTCTTTGCAAAGGTTACAAAAACAGCAAAAAACAAATGAACAAACAAAAAATAGCTAGGATTATAACCCAGATGCCACATAATTATTCTCTCTTTCCACTATATCATGATCATTTCAAAATGGCCTGTTTGTTCACATTGTCTAGGCACTATAGTAGGTAGCTATGGGTGAATAGAATAGTAGATCTTAAATCAGTAAGACCTGCATTTAAATCCCACCTAAAACACTTCACTAACTCTGTGACTCTGAGCAGTCATTTAACCTCTGTCTGCCTCAGTGTCCTCATTTGAAAAATGGGTTTAATAACAACAGCTACATCCCAGGGTTGTCGAGAAGATCAAATGAGATAATATTTGTCAAGTGCTTTGTAAACCCTAAAGTGCTATAAGAATGCTAGCTATTAAAAATGTTAGCTACTGGAAAGAAAATGATAAAAATAAAGCAGTCGTCATCCTCACACAGAATACATCATATTGGCAGAAACAACATATAGTCATGTAAGTGTACCATCCTTCACTATGTCTCTCAATTGAAGTTTCATTGTGCCCCCCCCCCATAGTTTCCTTGGTATCTTGAAGGTGTGGGGGGATCTTTTTTGTTCTGTCACTGGCTTAAAGCTCCATTGTTTTTTGGCCCAGTGACTACGCTCTAGTTACATTTAACCAATTAGCATTGGATTAGATTTTATTAAAAAAAAAGATATTTACTTCAAAGCAAGGAAGAACATATAAACATTTTCCCCAAGCCCTAAATACATAATCCTTATACCCCCTTGGTCTTCTAGGTATAAGGGGAAGGAGAATTAAGCTCATAGCTTAGGTCAGTTCCTACTAAGCATTAGTCCTACCAATGTCTGTTAGTGACAGCTTCTGTTGGGCTAGAGTCCTTGCCCCATGCTTCTCAGGGCTAAACTACTAGGCTGGCTACAACATCCAGCCTGGTTTCTTAGACTCTTGGATCCCAAATGCATCCATTTCCAAGCTACATCAGAGACTCCACTATGTACACCAAGATGAAAAAAAAGTCCAAGGATTGAGGCCTATTTCTTGGGGTCATGAGGACTAAAGGGGTGGGATGAAGGAGGTAGCCCTCAGTATCTCTCTTGCATCTCCCCCAATCACACTTACCATATTTTTTTAAAATAAAGAAGCAAACTTCACCATCAGATGTAAATGTATTCAAAATCCCAGGGCTATTATAAAGAATCTAATAGTTTCAATTATATAAGAAATAGATAGAAAAAAAAACCTACTCCCAATCACATGGTAGGACAAAAGTATCTTCTCTGGTACTGTCTTAGCAAACAGATGTAATATGCACATGAGGCTGAATCCCTTTACATAAGTAAATGCAAAGACTATTTAAAGCAAATACAAAGTAATTTCAGTGTGGAATAAGCAGAGGTAGCTGAGAGAATAAAGAAACGCCTCATGTAAGGCTCACCAGAAGATTTAATCTCTACTACTCAGCTGAAAAAGGACACTAATAACTTTTTGAGCTGGAAGAAACCTTGGAGATTAAACCCAGGCTCAGGCCTACTTACAGCAGGAGTTTTTAAACTGGAATGCATGACTTTGAAATAAAATCAAATAGTTATTTGAATATAATTGTTTTTCTTTGTAATCTTATGTATTTTGTATTATGCATTTAAGAACATTATTATGAGAAGGGGTTTATAAGTTTCAACAGATTGCCCAAAGGGCCCATGATACATAAAAGGTGAAATAAGGAAAACACACACACACACATACACACACACACATACACACACACACGTATATACAGCCATGACTTAAATGCAAACCTGGTAAACCTGTATCATATATAGTTATTTGGGGAATTCTTTATGTAATATTGGTTGAGCTTAGTAACTTACCCACTTAACACTGGATCTTATTGAACCAATGACCTTAAAAATCTAGAAGAAATTTTGTATCTGCTTATCCATTCTCAACATTTTCTTTCCATGATTTTTCATTAGTTACTTGATATCCATTGCATGCTACATTTTTAAATATTTCAGAAGACAATGCAAAGCTCGGGAAACATGGCATTCATTACACATTTTGCCTACTCTTTCATAATTTGGAAATGATAATTTTGTCTCCTTCAAGGCTGTGAGTACTAAAACAATCCTTCTTTTCCCCATTGAAAGATCCCTTTGCATCTAAGAGCAATAAATGTAAAGCCATTAAAATGTATTAAAACTTTGTTCAGTCTTTGTAAGGGGAATTGTAAAATATCTAACCAATACAGATTATGATATGGCAGCATACCCTTCCCCCCAAAAAAGGAAAGAATCTTGTCCTACAGGAGTTTTTGCCATAATTTATGAATAGCTCTGATTTTTCACCACTCTTCCATGGTGTGTGAGAAGGAGGGAGGGAGGAGCAATCACAAGGATATATTCACATTTGTCTGTTTCCTGGCAACCAGAAACACTAGAGATACTTGTTTAGGACCCTTTCCTGGCTTCAGCCTCTTTCCCTGCAAGTATATGTTCCTATAGCCTATCGCCTAGGAAAATCTGAACTTGTTGCTAGGCAACACCAAGGTAATAGAGGTAGACACAGAGAAGATTCGCTTGGATCAAGTGATTAGCCAAAGAAGTTAAAATATGAAATAATGTTTTGAAATGAGGTCTTCTACTAAAGCAAAGGAAGAAAGAAAATAAAGTGAATCCTACAAAGGTAGCTTCAGATGTAGGATAACTTTACTGTGCACTGCTTTGTTCTTTTTTTATTATTAGGAGAATGAAAATGAAAGTAATATGAAGGAATATTATTTCTTAAACATGTAAATGTTGCTGCTACTTTTTGTTTATTAACAATTGAATTCCTGTGGATTTTTAATGCTGCTAAATATTACAGAGCAATAGAAAGATGAATTTCCATGAAGGAGAAATACATTCCGTAATGTTCTGTGCTGGGCCAAGAAGGAATTTGTGAGAGTTCAATCAGGAGATATTTTGGCATGTTTAATAAATTAAATTCATGCCTTGGTGGCTGTAGATCAAACAAATGTCAGAATGTTACCTGGCAGGCTGTAAGGTCCACCTGAATAACCAACTTTCTGACTTCTTATATGTGCTGGCTACTGGAGTACCTAGGAGTCAGTGTCTTAGATGAGTTCTTGGCACTTGAATTTATTTTAAAGCAGCAGAACAAAACCAAGTTTTGCCCTAAGGAGGTTTGATATACTTTGCCTCTTTTTGTGGAGAACAACTATCAAGCAGTAGGGCATCACAAGTGATGAAAGGGTGGGATTGAGAGCCTTCTTAAAGTGAAGCCTGCACAGTATCAAATATAATTTAGTCAGTTAATGGAACAAGATAGGGTCGATTAAGAGAAGACTAAATATCTTGTAAGGAAGGAGGGAAAATGTAGGAAATTCCAGAAAGGATAGTGTGTCCAAATAGCAAATTTCAAAGTATGGTTTTATGTTCCCTGAGATTGCAATGTTGTTGTCCATCTTTCATTGCTGAAGAGGACCAAAACATCATGATATGGATGATATCTTGACTTATGGGACCAGCCCTAAGTTTGGAATTTCTCCTCAAGTCCCTTCTCCTCTCTTTCTTCATACTCCTTTTCTCCAACCAGGGAAGGAAATAGTCTACCATCAAGGGCCCATGGTTCCTAATGAGTTCTACCCAGGGTTACAGTGATAATGAAGTTCATAGCAAAATGCCTTCTATTCTAGTAAAATTCTGGCAAATATTCTGCTTTCCTCCTTCTTGTGCTGCTTCCTACTTTGAGCCCCACTTCTTCTCAAACCACATCTACTGCCAGGTCTCCTCCTGTTCAGCCCCCAAAGTTGGGTGAAATTTCTTTCATTTTCTTTGAAGATCATAAAAGGGATAAAAACTATATCTCCAAAAAGCAGGGAAATTTGTGGCTCTGGATTCTAACTCATTGATGCCTTCAGATCTTCTCCCTTTGCCCTCAAGAAGGAAGGGACTGCATATATACCTATGCTATAGCATACATATATACTTTGTAGAAATAGAGAAATAGATAGCTATTGGGGCTGTTTTTTATCTAAAAGGTATAAATGATCAACAAGTAGCATAGAAGATAGAGCATTGGACTTGGAGTAAGGATGATCTGGGATCAAATCCTACATTAGATACTTCCTACCTGTGGGATGCAGAGTAGGTACTATATAAATACTAAATGTTAAGATGATGATCATGATAATCATGATGCTTCCATGCTTGAGATTATCTGCCTAAACATCCTAAAGCAAACGTCTTTACCAACAACAGTCATCTTTTTTTTTCTTTTCCTTACATACAAGGAAGCTAAATGGCCATAACTTTGTGTGTCTTATTTTGGATGGGGCTGTGTTTCAAAAAGAAACTTTATATGCAACAAAACTCAAAATCCCCTATCTCTAAATGTACATCTACACACATAGCAATCAAAAAGCATTTATTGAAGTCTCCACTATATATCAAGAGTAGTACTAGTTAATAGGAATACAAAGACAGGAAAGAAACAATCTGCCCTCAAGTATCTTACATTCTATTAGAAGAGAAAAGCTATACATGTGAAATTATAATACTTGTGTGGCCTTATATGGGCATGTGGACATTTAATTGCTCTCTGGGCTATCTTCCTCATTGCAACATGGTCTTGAACTAGTATTTCATAGAAGCTTTCATAGAAGTACCACCCCTATGCAGTTACACTCAAATTCACTTAGGGATCTTGGAGAAGGCCTGTTATGGAGAAATTTCCTTCTAGTACTCAACACATTAGCTTTTAAACACCTGCCATAGGTTTCCATGTACAGAAACCAACCAATCACACTAATGACACATATAAATCTTTAAAATAACCATTCATTTAGTAATAAGGCAAAATGAAGAATAATGAAATCACTAGGACTTATATATAAAACCAAATTCAGGTATAAAGAATGCATTTTAATTAACACGTGAACCTGGAGTACAATCTTTCACCAATGCACTAGCATCTGTGAGAATAAATAGGCACACATTTGCAGAAACCTGTCAGAGAAACACTTATGGAAGGAAAACATGCTCAAAGTAATTCACAATTATTGACTGAAGGCCTTAATATCTTTAACACACAACATTTGTACCATGCAAAGTTGCTTCTCCTGTAACTGTCTATTCATCTTCACAGTTACTCCATCTAGATAAATCTTTTCTTCTTGTCTCTATGCTTCAAGATATTTACAAGCTCTTTCAACTTATAATAAGCCTCAAAACTACACTGTAAAGTACTTAGCTATTGAATTGTCTAGCAATTTCCTTTAAGCCAGAAAATATCAATGATTATCAGGTTAGCTCTTTCTGGCTACTGAAGAATAATTATAACATGTATTCACTCACCATGATTCTGTTTTGTCCAATCAGATAGCAAAGTAGTTCAGACTGGGTGAGGCAAGCAAAACTAGTTGGTCATTCATTAGAATTTTGTGTTGTCCAAAAAGATGTCAGCATCTCTTTCTAACTTTTTTTTTGGCATTTCTCTCTCAAACCAGAAGGGAAGCAAAGAGGAAATGACTTCATTTCTCTTAAGATCCAGGTGGTGCTGAAGAACAACAGCTATATTCCAATGAGTTTCAATCTTTATTCTGCTGATCAATACTAGTAGCTGAAGTCTTCTCATCAGCTGACTACTCCTGCTGATAATTTTTGCAAATGGCTCCAACAAAGCTTCTTTTAGACCCTATGCTGAATCATTCTCTCTTGCCAGAGTCTTCATTCTCTATAGCATTCATAGCCTTAGCTTCATTCTCTATATTTTTAAAGAGTAGTTAATGAATTTAATCAGATCCTTCTAGTATTCAATGATTCATCTTCACTTATGAAGTAACAAGTCACCAAATTACCTATTTGAAATCACCAGTTGTTATTTAATCAATTCTTTAATGTTCAAAGAGTTATGTGTTTTATTTTTATTTTGTTTAGTTTAGTTTTTGAATTTTACATTCTCAAATATTAAAATGGCTACACAAAAATGAGCTAAGGGACCAAAATGCCCTACAGATAAAGCAATTAATCAGTTCTCAAAATTGCCTTTAATCACAATCTGCCCTTGAAAATCTTGTTTCTTAATAATCATATAATGTCAGTTTTTAATAAATAAAAGTTCTTTCTCTTTTTTATATACCAAATGCTTCACATACAAATAAGATATCATCTATAAGCTTTCTAAGGCAATGTAAATTTTAATATTTATGCCAAAATTAATTTTCTGTCCCAAACTATTCAAACCCACCTGACAGGTGAGTTTCTTACATAGATATTTTAACAGTTTCTATTAAACCAAAAGCATATTATTACTCCTTTCATGCATCATTTTTTTTCATTTATGAAAGAGGCAATATATTGCATCTTTTACCAATTCATTTAAAATGTTTTCCTTACACACACACACATACACAAAATTCTGTGCCTTTTAACATTAAATTGACCCATATGAATGGGCAGTACATTAAAAAGAAATTACCTTACATAAGTACATACAAAAATAAGGATAGGGACTGCACCTGTAGTTTCATTAGCTTGTAGAATTCCCATATGAAAAAACTACTTTACAAGAGAGGTTGACATCTCTGTAACTCATAGTCTTAGAATGTGGTCTAGCATTGGCATGCCCAGTCATACAGACAGTTTATACCAAAGGAAGGACTTGAGTACAGATCTTCCTGACATGTAGCTCAGTTCTCTATTGACTATGCAACACTGTCTTTTGTGAATATATAAAACATATTTTTGAAAACCTGGTCATTGGGGTGAGTGGGGGGAGAAAGATTATTAGCTGGAGAGTTCATATAGAAATTGGTACTTGAGCTGAGTTATGAATAAAACTAGAGATTTTAAATATTTTATTTTTTCCAATTACATGTAAAAACAATCTTTAACATTTATTTGATTAAATTTTGAGTTCTAAATGTTCTCTCCCCTTTCCCACAATCCCTCTTTATTGAAAGAGCAAGCAACTTGATATATTATACATTGTAACTGTGCAAAACATATTTCCATATTAGTCATGTTTTGAAAGAAAACTCAGCCCTCCAAAAAATAAAAATAATTTTTAAAGTATATTTCTATTTGCATTCAAACTCCATAAGTTCTTTCTCTGGAGGTGGATATCATTTTTCATTATAAGTCCTTTGGAATTGTCTTAGATCATTGTATTGCAGAGAATAACTAAGTCATTCACAGTTGATCATTGTACAATATTGCTGTTACTATGCACACTGTTCTTCTGGTTTTACTCACTTCACTTTGCCTCATTTCATGTAAGTCTTTGCAGGTGTTTCTGGAAGCATCTTGCTCATAATTTGACACAGCACATTATTTTCCATCACAATCACATACCAAAGTTTGTTCAGTGATTCCAAGTTGATGGGCAACCCTTCAATTTCCAATTCTTTGCCACAAGAAAAAGAACTGCTATAAATATTTTTTGTACATAGAGGTCCTTTTCCTTTTTGTAAAATCTCTTTGGGATATAGACTTAGTAGTGGTATACATGGTTTTATAAAGCCCTTTGGGCAGAGTTCCAAATTGTTCTATAGAATGGTTGGATCAGTTCACAACTCGGCCAACAGTGCAGTACTGTCCCAATTTCCCATATCTCCTCCATTTGACAGTTTCCTTTTTTTTTAAATCACATTAACCAATATGATAGGAATGAGGTGGCACATCCAGATTGATTTAATTTGCATTTCTTTAATCACTAGTGATTTAGAGCATTTGTTCATATGACTATAGATAACTTTGATTTCTTGTTCTGGAAACTGCCTGTTCATATCTTTTGACCATCTATCAATTGCAGAATGAGTTTTATTCTTTTAAATTTGACTCAGTTTTCTATATTTTTGAGGAATAAAGCCCTCATCAGAGACACTTGCTGTATTTTTTCACACTTATGAATCCTAACTCTATTCTAACCCCCGCCCTGATTATCTTTTTCTCTCTCTCCTAAAAAAGAATTTTGCTTCTAACCACCATCTCTGCCATTCAGTCCTTCCTTCTATAACCTCCACCCTTCTCTTTACTGTTCCCCTCCTACTTCCTTGTAGGGTAAGTGAGATTTCTATACCTAACTGAATGTGTATGTTATTCCCTCTTTCATCCAATTCCAATGAAAGTAAGGCTTAAGTATTTTCTACCACTCCTACATTATCCCCTCCACTGTATAAGCTCTTTTGCACCTCTTTATATAAGATAATTTACCTCACTTTACTGTCCTTTTCTCCTCCCACTGTATCACCTCTTAATCTTATTTTTTAAGATATCATCACATTATACTCAACTCACACACCTGCCCCCTGACTATGTATATTCCTTCTAACTGCTCTAATAATGATGAAGTTCTTAGGAGTTATAAATATCATCTTCCCATGTAGAAATGTAAACAGTTTAACCCTTTTGAATCCCTTATGATTTGTTTTTCCTGTTTATCTTCTCATGCTTCTCTTGAGTCTTGTATTTGGAAGTCAAATTTTGATTCCACTCTGGTCTTTTTATCAGGGCTGCTTGAAAGTTCTCTATTTCGTTAAATCTCCATTTTCTCCTGAAGGATTGTATTCAGTTTTACAAATAATGTGATCCTTGTTTGTAATCCTCGCTCCTTTGCCCTCTAGAATATCATATTACAAGCCCTCTGGTCCTTTAATATAGAATCTGCTAGACCTTATGTTGTCCTCACAGGCTCCAAGTCAGGGGTGGGGAACCTACAGCCTCAAGGCCAAATGTGGCTTTCTAGATCCTTGGGTGCAGCTTTTTGACTGGGTCAAGTTTTACAGAATAAATCATTTTATTAAGGGAATTTGTTCTATGAAGTTTGAATTCAGTCATAAGGCTGCACTTGAGGACCTAGAGGGCCACATGTGGCCTTGAAGCTGCAGGTTCCCCACCCCTGCCCCAAGATATTTGATTTTGTTCTTTTTAGTCACTTTTAATGTTTTCTCCTTGACCTGAGAGCTCTGAAATTTGGCTATAATAATACTGGGAGTTTTCATTTTGGAATATTTTTCTGGAGGTAATCAATAAATTATTTCATTTTCTATTTTACCCCCTAGTTCTAGGATATTAGGGGAATTTTCCTTGATAATTTCTTGAAATATGATATTCAGGCTTTTCTGTTTGTTTGTTTTTTTGGTGATTATGGCTATCAGGTAGTCTAATAATTCTTAAACCATTTCTCCTTGATCTATTTTCCAGGTAAGTTTTTTTTTCAATGAGACATTTCACATATTCTTCTTTTTCATTCTTTTGATTTCTTTCTTTTTTTTTTTTTTTGATGTCTCATGGAGTTATTAGCTTTCACTTGCCAAATTCTAATTATTAAGGAATTATTTTCTTCAATGAGCTTTTCTACCTCCTTTTCCATTTGGCCAATTCTACTTTTTAAGGAATTCTTTTATTCATTGAATTATTGTTCATCTTTTTCTTTTGGGCTAATTCTGCTTTTTAAGGAGTTTTCTTCAGTGGATTTTTGTGTATTTTTTTTGTTTGCTTTTTACCATTTGATCTATCACATTTTTTTAAAAGATATTACTTCATTCAGCTTTTTTTGTGCTCCATTTACCAAGCTGTTTACACTTTTTCTCCACATGATTTTCTTGCATCACTGTAATTTATTTTTCCACTTTTACCTCTGACTCTCTTATTTGATTGTTAAAATCTTTTTTGAGCTCTTCTAGGAATTCTTTTTTTTTTTTTTTTGGCCTGAGACCAATTCATATTTTTTGAGACTGCATGCTGCTCTTTTGACTTTGTTGTTTTCTTCTGATTTTGTGTTTTGATTTTCCCTGTCACCATAATAACTTTTTTTATGACCAGAATCTTGTTGTTAATGTTGTTTATTCATTTTGCTACCCTATTTCATGACCTTTAATTTTATATTTTTTTTAATTTTTTTTTATTTTTAACAAGTGTTTTTAAAACTTTTGGTTACAAATTTTCTCCCTCGCTCCCTCCCCACCCACCCTCACTGAAAAGGCAAGCATCTCAATACAGGTTATAGATGTGTAGTCATGCAAAACACTTCCATAGCAGTCCTGTTGTGAAAAACTAAGTATATTTCCCTTGATCCCATCCTATCCCCCATTTATTCTATTCTCTGTTTTGACCCTGTCCCTCCTCAAAAGTGTCTGCTTCTGATTATCCCCTCCCTCAGTCTGCTTCCCTTCTATCAACCCCCTGCTCTCTTGTCCCCTTCCCCCTCCACCTTCCTGCAGAGTTAGATTTCCATACCCCATTGTGTATGTTATTCCCTCCTTAAGCCAAATCCCATGAGAATAAGATTCACTCATTCCCTCTCACTTTCCCCCATCTCCCCTCCAATGTAAAAGTCCCTTCTTGTCTGTTTCATGTGAGATATTTTACCTCATTCCACTTCTCCCTTTCTCCTTCTCCCAGTATAATCCTCTCCCACTCCTTAACTCTATTTTCCAGAAATCCCTTCATCCTCAACTCACCCTGTGTCCTCTATCTATCTATCTATACAAACATATAATCTTTTCCCTCCTACTACCCCAATACTGACAAAGGACTCATGAGTTACAAATATTATCTTTCCCTGCAGGAATGTAAACAGCTCAACCCCAATAAATCTCTTATGATTTCTCTTTCCTGTTTACCTCTTTCATGTTTCACTTGAGTTTTGTATTTGAAGGTCAAATTTTCTATTCAACTCTGGTCTTTTCCACGGGAATGCTTGAAAGTCCTCTATTTCATTGAATGACAATTTTTTACCCTGAAGGATTATATGGAGTTTTGCTGGGTAGGTGATTCTAGGTTGTAGTCCTAATTCCTTTGCCCTCCAGAATATCATACTCCATGCCCTCTGGACCCTTAATGTAGAAGCTGCTAAATCTTGTGTTATCCTGATTGTGTTTCCACAATACTTGAATTGTTTCCTCCTGGCTGCTTGCAATATCTTCTCCTTGACCTGGGAATTCTGTAATCTGGCTACAACATTCCTAGGAGTTTTTCTTTGGGGATCTCTTTCAGGAGGTGATGGGTGGATTCTTTCAATTTCTATTTTGCCCTCTGGTTCTAAAATATCAGGGCAGTTTTCCTTGATAATTTCTTGAAAGATGATGTCTAGGTTCTTTTTTTGATCATGGCTTTCAGATACTCCAATAATTTTTAAGTTCTCTCTCCTGGATCTATTTTCCAGGTCAGTTGTTTTTCCAATGAGATATTTCACATTCTCTTCTATTTTTTCATTCCTTTTGATTAGTGTTACAGTGCCTTGATTTCTCAAATTGTCCCTCTCTTCCAATTTCTCCATTCTAATTTTTAAGGAAGTATTTTCTTCAGTAAGCTTTTGGACTTCCTTTTCCATCTGGCTAAGTTTGCTTTTAAGGGCATTCTTCTCCTCATTGGCTTTTTGGACCTCTTTTGCCATTTGGGTTAGGCTATTTTTTAAGGTGTTATTTTCTTCAGTATTTTTTTGGGTTTCCTTTAGCATCACTCTCAGTTTTTCTTCTACTTCTCTTACTTGCTTCTCAAAATCCTTTTTGAGCTCTTCTATGGCCTGGGACCAATTCATATTTTTCTTGGAGGCTTTGGATGTAGGAGCTTTAGCTTTGTTGTCTTCTTCTGGTTATATGTTTTGATCTTCTTTGTCATCAAAGTAAGATAATATAGTCTCACTCTTTTTGTGCTGCTTGCTCATGATCCTGGCCAATTACTTGAGTTATAACTCTTTGTTAAGGTAGGAATCTGTTTCCAATGTGGAGAACATACTGTCCCAAACTTCAGGGGTTTTGTGCAGCTGTTTTCAGAAATACTTCTAGGGACCTGTAAATTTTCAGTTCTTCCAAGGTGGTATGACCAAGGGCGAAGTGTTTACTCCTTTCCTGGCCTGTGCTCTGGTCTATGAGCACTCTTTTCTGTCTTGGAACTGTGAAGAGGGTTTCCTCTCCACAGTCACTACAAGCTTCACCAGACCAGTGCTTCTCACCCTAGGTCCACCACCCAGAACTGTGGAGATCCAAGCAAGGGCAAAGCAAGAGAATCCTGCACCAGCAGAGAGTTTCCTGCAATCCCCTTCTGATCAGCCACTTGATTCCCCCTCTGTCATGGGCCAGGAGATCAGGTGGGCTGCTGCCCTGAGGGCACGCTCAGGACTTGAGGCTGAGACCTAGCTCCTTCTCACCACAGTCACAGATTTTTCCCACTGACTTTCTAAATTGTTTTTGGCATTCCTGGGTTGAGAAGTCTGGAAACTGCCACAGCTGCCCATGATTCAGTCTTCTGAGGCCTGCTCCAGGGTCACTCGGCCTGTGCACCCACGCCAAACTGTGCTCCTCTCCCAGCCTGGTGCGATATAGCTTTCCAATCATTCAGGCTGTCTTGGACTGGAAATTTGTTTCACTCTGTCTTTTTGTGGGTTCTGCTACTTTAGAATTTGTTTAGAGCCATTTTTTATAGGTATTTGGAGGCATTTGGGGGAGACCTTAAGCAAGTCACTGCTTTCACTCCGCCATCTTGGCTCTGCCCCCCCATCTTTAATTTTATATTAAAGTTGGGCTCTGCTCCCATTGTGGAGGGGGCAATGTCCCAAACTTCAGATTTTTTTTTTGCCTGCTGATTTCAGTGCTTGCTTTAGAGATCTGCAAATTTTCAGTTCTTTCAAAGTCATATCTAAAGAGAGGTGTTGTCACTGCTCTCTTGGTCTGTGATCTGGTTTGTGAGTGACTATAAGAACTTTTTCTACCCTGGAAGTGAGGACAAGTTCCCCTCTCCCCTGGGACTGCAAGCTTCACCCTTGGACTGAGACCCAGATCTGCATATGAACAATAAGACAGAGTCCTACACCCAGTTTCAGCAGAGGGGACCCTGTAATCTTTTTCTGACCAATTGGCTGATTCCCTTTCTGTCTGTGTACTGAGAACTCCAGAAGCCACAGGTGTGATTCAGTTGCCTCAAGGCCTGGTGCTAGCTTAACAGGGCAGCCTACTCTGTGCTGCATTCCACTCTCACTCCAGAGAGACAGACCTTTCTTGCTAACCTTGTAAGTTGCCTTGGGCTGGAAAATTATTTTGCCCCACCCCTTGGTTTCTCCTGCCACTCTAGAATTCAATTTGAAGCATTATGATGAGTCAGATGAGTCCCTAACTTTACCATATTAATTTCATCCTCAAAACTAGAGATTCTAAAGGGTATAGGTGAGTTGGGAATACATTCCAGGCATGGGAGATAGTCGATGTAAAGGCATGGAAAGGAGTAATGGAATGTGGATTATGAAGAACAATAATTAAGTTAGTAAAGAAGCAACTTTATACAGTGGAATTCACATTAGAGCTATGTTATGTCTGAATTCAAAACCTGTCTCTGGTGCTTACCACCTGTGTAACTTTAGACATATCACTCTCTTAGTTTCAGTTTCTTCATCTACAGAATAATACGATTGAACTATATGGTCTCTGAAGTCCCTTCCATCTTATAATCTGTGTTCCAATAATCATACAGTGACCAAGATAGTTAACAAATAAGACTGGAAAGGGAAATTGGAGTGTTACAATGCAGGTCATTGGATAACAGATTTAGAAATAGAAGGGACCTTAGTAGTCATCTAGTTCAACCCCTTCCCATTTTATCGGCAAGGAAACTGAAGTCTGAAAATATTTAGTGATGCCTAAGATCACACAAATAGTATATGACAGAGTCAAGATTTGGATTCTCATTCTCTGGCTCTAAATCTGATGACATTTTATCCACTGCACCTTCTTCCCTATTTTCCTGCTCCTTCACCTTTCCTATTCTCCTTTATGTATTGACCCTCTCCAAAAAAAAATAAAGTTACTTGAGGGTAGAAACTGTCTTGTTTGCTTATGTTTATTTCCACAGTGATTAGGATAATGTTTGGCATATAATAATTGTTTAATAAGTGCTCTCTCTCTCTCTCTCAACTGTCTTAAATTAGACACTTGCCTTTCATTATATTTTTGGAAAGTTATTTTTAGATATAGAGGGGTTAAATACCTATGTAGGTATATGTATATATAAATATATTTGTATATATATATATACATACATATAAATATGTCTATTGTCTGTTTTCTGTACTCAAACTTGTACTCAGATGTTTGTATTTAACCTTCTAGGAAAGGCAGAAGAGCTAAACAGAAATCAGAAACAATACATCATGTGAAGAGCTCTGTTGAGAGAATGACATAGATAAGGTTGTTCTTTGGTACAACTGAGCTCACATAAATATCAGTTTGCTGCAGGAAACATTCACATAGAAATTTCAGGTGTATTCACTTAAGAGAGAAAATAACTGATTCATGCTCTTGCTTCTTTTACCTTTCCCCAACCCTGGTTGGGAAATCACTAATTAGGAATTATATATCAATAAATTAAGAGAACCCAAGTAAAACAACTTTAAAAAATTCCATAGAATTATTTCTATAATACCCACATTGCTAAGTATAATTTTTGCCAACATGTGCTTAGTTTCTGCCATATTACATTGCCAATAATTTTGGCCATCCTTCTGAAGTTAAGCATTGTGAAATATGCTTTTCAGTTTAAGTATTGCCTCTTCTTCACATTTTGATGAATGTTTATTTGTAATTTTATCTAACAAAGTTTGGATGATCTCATGGATGAGGTGAACTTTGAATAATGCCTTGAAATATTGGCAGGACTCCAGGATATGGAGAATATAATGAGAGAAATCAAGGAAGAGAAAATGGTATAAGGAAACTCAAATTGGGGGAATCAACAATTAAACAGGAAATATTCTTTAAGAGTCTATTTTCTGCCAAGAACTATGCTAGTTTAAGGAATATTGTAAGATGATCACTTATGATGTCTCAGTTATTTTCACCAATACAATGATCCAAGACAACTCTGAAGGACTTATGATAAAAATGCTGTCTAACCCTAAAGAAAGAACTGATGGTGTCTGAATACAGATTGAAGGATTTTTTTTTACTTTATTTTTCTTAAGGTTTGTTTTTTTTTTCTCTCATAACATGACTAACAATGAAATGTTTTGTATGACTACATATGTATAACCTATATCGAATTTCTTACCTTCTCAGTCGGGGCAGGGAGGGAAGAAGGAAGAGAATTTGGTACTTAAAGTTTTAAAAATGAGTATTTAAATTGTTTTTACAGGTAACTGAGGAAAAAATTTAAAAATAAATTAAAAAAACAAACAAACACAAAAGAGAGATGCTCCTAGGAACCTGCATGTTTTTAGTTCTTTCAAAGTAGTAAGATCTAAGGAGACATATGTTTACTACTCTCCTGACCTGTGCTCTGGTCTATGAGTGACAAGCACTCTTTTCTGCCTTGTATCTATGAAGAGGGTCCTTGCTCCACTTTGGCTGAAAGCTCTGGTGTGTTATTGCTCCTCCTCCCCCTGGGACTGCTACCCAGGACCATGATCCAGATCCAACTATCAGCAAAGCAACAGAGTCCTGCCTCAGTGCTAACAGAAAGACCCCTGTAATCTCCTTCTGACCAGCTTACGTTCTGTAGAATGAGAACTCTGGAAGAAGCTACCACCACTGATGATTCGGTAGCTCCCAAGGCCTGCTCATGGTCTGCTGGGACCAGGGCTATGCTGGTGATGGCTGTGCTGCTGTAGACTGCACTGGTCTGTGCTTCGTTCTCACCCAGGTGTAACGGACTTTTTCTGCTGACCTCCTAAGTTTTCTTTGGCTGGAAAATTATTTAACCCCATCCTTTTGTGGGTTCTGCTGCTCCAGGAATTGTTTTATGGCATTATTCCAAGGTGTTTAGAGGTATGTTGGGGAAAGATCAGGCAAGTTGCTACCTTTTCTTTGCCATCTTGGCTTTGCCCCCACTGGTAACTTTTTTCCCGTTTTTTGATTTTGATTTATCAACAATCACTTCCATATGTTTTTGAGTTTAAAATTTTTCTCCCCCTCCCTCTCCACCACTCTCCTCAAGACAGTGCACAATCTGATATAGGCTATACATATACATTGCTATTAAACATATTTTCACATTAGTGATATTGTAAGAATTAGAACCAATAAGAGAAACCACCAGAAAGAGGAAACAAAACTCAACAGAAGAAAAAAAATAGAAAAAAGTGTTCTCTTTTTCTGTATTCAAACTCCATAGTTCTTTCTTTGGATGTGGATAGCATTTTCCAACACGAGGCCTTTGGAGATGTCTTAGATCCTTATATTACTTGGAAGGGTTAAATTTATCAATATTAGTTATCACACAATGTAGCTGTTATTGTGTACAATGTTCTCCTGGTTCTGCTCACTTTACTCAGCATCAGACTATCCAAGTCTTTCCAGGTTTTTCTAAAGTTAGCCTGTTCATTATTTCTTATAGCACAATAGTATTCCATTACATTCATATACCACAACTTGTTCATCCATTCCCCAATTGATGGACATCCTCTCAATTTCCAATTCTTTCCCACTACAAAAAGAGCTGCTATAAATATTTTTGTGCGTGTGTGTCCTTTTCCCATTTGTATTTGAATTTCTGCCTTGATCTTCACTGTTCTCATAATATGAATCTATGGCACATTTCTTTTTACTCATGTGTGTTTGCTTATTTCCTGGCCTTTAAAGTGATCCAGCTCTCCTGCTGGGGAGCAGAGGGCACTGATCCAAACTTTTTGTGTTGGGAGCTTTGGGCCTGGTCACTGTGTTTTTGTGCTGGGGCCCCTGATGTTGGCAGTTGGAGGCTGTAGGGTTCTGGCAACTTACCTGATTTTGGGTTGGAATCAGTAACACTGGAACTCTAGGGATTGGGTAGTCTGGCTCCTGGATGTTGCCTGCTTTTGCTTTCCTTTCACTGTCTTCAGCTCCTTTCAGATGGATGTTGGAGGATGTTTATCTGCTTGGGGGCCCTTGGAGTGCTTCACAGACTTTTGCTGAGGCACTTGGAGACTGCTATAGAATGCTGAGGCACCTGGTGGTTTTCTGAGCTGGTTTCCTCCAGTTCCCTAGCCCTCACTGAAGCACTAGGAGGTGCAGGTGTTGGTGTTTGCCTGCTCTACCACCAAGGTTTCAGGATCTCCTCCTGGTATGCTAAAGTGGGGCTTTTTGCTAGCTTTCTGGGTCACCTCCCATTCTGTACTGCTTCCCTTCCTCCAGGGCAAGAAGGACCTTTCCTGTTAATCTCTCAAGCTACCTGGGCTACTGGATTGCTGCTCCCTGCCTTTCTTTTGGTTCAGCTGTTCCAGGGTTTTTCCTTGGGTGATATTTTCTGGGCTTTCAGAGGTTGATAGGGGAGGGTGAGAGCATTACCTTTTTACTCTGCCATCTTGGCTTCTAGAAGCAGAAGTCCCCACTGGTAACTTTTGAAAGAACAGTTTCAGTTGAGCAAAATGAGGGGCCTAGATGAAGGCCAGAAATAGTTGAGTGATGACTTTGTTGGTTTTCAGTGTATACAATTTTTTTTTATTTTTAGAATGTAAACAGTTCAACTTTAACAAGTCCTTTATGATTTCTCTTTAATGTTTACCTTTTCATGCTTCTCTTGAGTCCAGTATTTACAAGTCAAATTTTCTATTCAGCTCTGGTCTTTACATCAAGAATGCTTTAAAGTCCTCTATTTCACTGAATACCTATTTTCCCCTTGAAGGATTATACTCAGTCTTGCTGGGTAGGTGATTCTTGATTGTAACCCTAGTTCCTTTGACCTCTGGAATATTATATTCTAAGCCATCCAGTCCCTTAATGTAGAAGCTGCTAAATTTTCTGTTATCCTGATTATATTTCCACAATCTTTGAATTGTTTATTTCTGGCTGCTTGCAATATTTTCTCCTTGACCTGGGAACTCTGGAATTTGGCTATAATATTCCTAGGAATTTTCCTTTGGATATCTCTTTCAGGAAGTGATCAATGTATTCTTTCAATTTCTATTTTACCCTCTGGTTCTAGAATATTAGAGCAGTTTTCCTTGATAATTTCTTGAAAGATGATGTCTAGTCTCTTTCTTTTTTGATCATGCCTTTCAGATAGTCCAATGACTTTTAAATTATCTCTCCTGGATCTATTTTCCAGGACAGTTGTTTTTCCAAAGAGATATTTTATATTGCCTTCTATTTATTCATTTTTTGTTTTTGTTTTTTATAATTTCTTTATTTTTCATGAAGTCATTCACTTCCATTTGTTCTATTCCAATTTTTTTTTCAGCCAAAGAAAAGGTTTATTAGAAAATCTGTCATATTGGACAGACTCTTAAGGAGTCTAAACATCAGTAAGCTATTGGCTAGATTTTAAGAATCTGAGCAGTGGCTAGATTGTAAGAATATAAGCATCTTAATGGAGACAAGATGGACCTTATACACAGAAAGACTATTGGAGGGATCTAGGAGTGACCAAATAGTCTAAGAGGTAATACAACTCCAAGGACCTGCATCTAGTGGCCAAGGGAGAATGGAGCCTAGATGGGATTAAGGGTGGGAAGTGGCCTGGGGCCACTGTTAATGATGAGATGTTGATTCTCTGAATAAAGTAATTTGGAAATGCATATAATAAAACTGAAGTCAACCTGATTGGTAATTAGCTTCTGAAACCCCTTCCTGGTGGCAAGGGGCATAGAGCTGTCACTGCCTCCAGAGGGTCCCAAAGAGGAGGTTGACTGGAATCAAGCAGAGGCTGCATCCAGGTGGTAGTGTATATGATTTTAAATCATTTTTTCCAGAAATCTGGAAAAATAATAAATTATAAGGTCAAATAGAT